>NW_026683219.1:0-300000 GCF_027579445.1 Ammospiza nelsoni | reverse complement strand
GGTTAAAGAAATCCAAGCCCTAGGCTGAACCCTAACCCTAACCCTAGGCAGATAAATCAGCCTAGGTATAGGGATGGTGCCAAGGAAAAAGCTGTGAAAGCTGCCATGTTGTTGCACTTTTGTACTCCCCTTGGGATGCCTTGAACAGCTGCAGTGTGCCTGGAGCCCAGGGCTTCCTAGTTTCAAAAATCCTAGCCCTAGGCCTAAGCCTAACAGTAACCCTGGGAAGGTAAATCAGCATGGTGTTAGGCGTCTTGCCAAGGAAAAAGCCGTGAAAGCAGCCATGTTGTGGCACTTTTGCACTCCCTTTTGGATGCCTTTCACAGCTCCAGTGTGCCTGGAACTCAGGGCTTCCTGCTTTTAAAAATCCTAGCCCTAGGCCGAACCCCAACCCTAAGACGAGAAAGGCAAATCAGCCAGGAATTAGGCATGTCCCCAAGGAAAAAGCTGTGGAGGCAGGCATGTTGTGGTACTTTTGCGCTCTTCTTGGCTAGTCCTTCGCAGCTGCTGTGTTCTTGGAACTCAGGGCTTTCTGGTTAATAGACCCTTACCCTAGGCGTAACTCAAACCTTAACCCTAGGAAGGAAAATCAGCCTATGGTTCGGGATGGTCTCATGGAAATATCAGTGGTGGCAGCCAAGTTGCGTCACTTTTGCGCTCCCCTTGGGATGCCTTTCGCAGCTGCTGTGTGCCTGGAGCCCAGGGCTTCCTGGTTTTAAAAGTCCTAGGCCTAAGCCTAACAGTAACCCTAGGAAGGTAAATCAGCCGGGTATTAGGGTTCTTCCTAAGGGAAAAGCCGTGAAAGCAGCCATGTTGTGGCACTTCTGCACTCCCTTTGGGATGCCTTTGGCAGATGAAGTAAGCCTGGAACTCAGGGCTTCCTGGTTAAAGAAATCACAGCCCTAGGCTGAACCCTAACCCTAACCCTAGGCAGATAAATCAGCCTAGGTATAGGGATGGTGCCAAGGAAAAAGCTGTGAAAGCTGCCATGTTGTTGCACTTTTGTACTCCCCTTGGGATGCCTTGAACAGCTGCAGTGTGCCTGGAGCAGAGGGCTTCCTAGTTTCAAAAATCCTAGCCCTAGGCCTAAGCCTAACAGTAACCCTGGGAAAGTATGTCAGCCTGGTGTTAGGCTTCTTGCCAAGGAAAAAGCCGTGAAAGCAGCCATGTTGTGGCACTTTTGCACTCCCTTTTGGATGCCTTTCACAGCTCCAGTGTGCCTGGAACTCAGGGCTTCCTGCTTTTAAAAATCCTAGCCCTAGGCCGAACCCCAACCCTAAGACGAGAAAGGCAAATCAGCCAGGAATTAGGCATGTCCCCAAGGAAAAAGCTGTGGAGGCAGGCATGTTGTGGTACTTTTGCGCTCTTCTTGGCTAGTCCTTCGCAGCTGCTGTGTTCTTGGAACTCAGGGCTTTCTGGTTAATAGAGCCCTTACCCTAGGCGTAACTCAAACCTTAACCCTAGGAAGGAAAATCAACCTATGGTTCGGGATGGTCTCATGGAAATATCAGTGGTGGCAGCCAAGTTGCGTCACTTTTGCGCTCCCCTTGGGATGCCTTTCGCAGCTGCAGTGTGCCTGGAGCCCAGGGCTTCCTGGTTTTAAAAGTCCTAGGCCTAAGCCTAACAGTAACCCTAGGAAGGTAAATCAGCCGGGTATTAGGGTTCTTCCTAAGGGAAAAGCCGTGAAAGCAGCCATGTTGTGGCACTTCTGCACTCCCTTTGGGATGCCTTTGGCAGATGAAGTAAGCCTGGAACTCAGGGCTTCCTGGTTAAAAAAATTCAAGCCCTAGGCTGAACCCTAACCCTAATCCTAGGCAGATAAATCAGCCTAGGTATAGGGATGGTGCCAAGGAAAAAGCTGTGAAAGCTGCCATGTTGTTGCACTTTTGTACTCCCCCTGGGATGACTTGAACAGCTGCAGTGTGCCTGGAGCTAAGGGCTTCCTAGTTTTAAAAATCCTAGACCTAGGCCTAAGCCTAACAGTAACCCTGGGAAGGTAAATCAGCCTGGTGTTAGGCGTCTTGCCAAGGAAAAAGCCGTGAAAGCAGCCATGTTGTGGCACTTTTGCACTCCCTTTTGGATGCCTTTCACAGCTCCAGTGTGCCTGGAACTCAGGGCTTCCTGATTTTAAAAATCCTAGCCCTAGGCCGAACCCCAACCCTAAGACGAGAAAGGCAAATCAGCCAGGAATTAAGCATGTCCTCAAGGAAAAAGCTGTGGAGGCAGGCATGTTGTGGTACTTTTGCGCTCTTCTTGGCTAGTCCTTCGCAGCTGCTGTGTTCTTGGAACTCAGGGCTTTCTGGTTAATAGAGCCCTTACCCTAGGCGTAACTCAAACCTTAACCATAGGGAGGAAATTCAGCCTATGGTTCGGGATGGTCTCATGGAAATATCAGTGGTGGCAGCCAAGTTGCGTCACTTTTGCGCTCCCCTTGGGATGCCTTTCGCAGCTGCAGTGTGCCTGGAGCCCAGGGCTTCCTGGTTTTAAAAGTCCTAGGCCTAAGCCTAACAGTAACCCTAGGAAGGTAAATCAGCCGGGTATTAGGGTTCTTCCTAAGGGAAAAGCCGTGAAAGCAGCCATGTTGTGGCACTTCTGCACTCCCTTTGGGATGCCTTTGGCAGATGAAGTAAGCCTGGAACTCAGGGCTTCCTGGTTAAAGAAATCCAAGCCCTAGGCTGAACCCTAACCCTAACCCTAGGCAGATAAATCAGCCTAGGTATAGGGATGGTGCCAAGGAAAAAGCTGTGAAAGCTGCCATGTTGTTGCACTTTTGTACTCCCCTTGGGATGCCTTGAACAGCTGCAGTGTGCCTGGAGCCCAGGGCTTCCTAGTTTCAAAAATCCTAGCCCTAGGCCTAAGCCTAACAGTAACCCTGGGAAAGTATGTCAGCCTGGTGTTAGGCTTCTTGCCAAGGAAAAAGCCGTGAAAGCAGCCATGTTGTGGCACTTTTGCACTCCCTTTTGGATGCCTTTCACAGCTCCAGTGTGCCTGGAACTCAGGGCTTCCTGCTTTTAAAAATCCTAGCCCTAGGCCGAACCCCAACCCTAAGACGAGAAAGGCAAATCAGCCAGGAATTAGGCATGTCCCCAAGGAAAAAGCTGTGGAGGCAGGCATGTTGTGCTACTTTTGCGCTCTTCTTGGCTAGTCCTTCGCAGCTGCTGTGTTCTTGGAACTCAGGGCTTTCTGGTTAATAGAGCCCTTACCCTAGGCGTAACTCAAACCTTAACCCTAGGAAGGAAAATCAGCCTATGGTTCGGGATGGTCTCATGGAAATATCAGTGGTGGCAGCCAAGTTGCGTCACTTTTGCGCTCCCCTTGGGATGCCTTTTGCAGCTGCAGTGTGCCTGGAGCCCAGGGCTTCCTGGTTTTAAAAGTCCTAGGCCTAAGCCTAACAGTAACCCTAGGAAGGTAAATCAGCCGGGTATTAGGGTTCTTCCTAAGGGAAAAGCCGTGAAAGCAGCCATGTTGTGGCACTTCTGCACTCCCTTTGGGATGCCTTTGGCAGATGAAGTAAGCCTGGAACTCAGGGCTTCCTGGTTAAAGAAATCCAAGCCCTAGGCTGAACCCTAACCCTAACCCTAGGCAGATAAATCAGCCTAGGTATAGGGATGGTGCCAAGGAAAAAGCTGTGAAAGCTGCCATGTTGTTGCACTTTTGTACTCCCCTTGGGATGCCTTGAACAGCTGCAGTGTGCCTGGAGCCCAGGGCTTCCCAGTTTCAAAAATCCTAGCCCTAGGCCTAAGCCTAACAGTAACCCTGGGAAAGTTAATCAGCCTGATGTTAGGTTTCTTGCCAAGGAAAAAGCCGTGAAAGCAGCCATGTTGTGGCACTTTTGCACTCCCTTTTGGATGCCTTTCACAGCTCCAGTGTGCCTGGAACTCAGGAATTCCTGATTTTAAAAATCCTAGCCCTAGGCCGAACCCCAACCCTAAGACGAGAAAGGCAAATCAGCCAGGAATTAGGCATGTCCCCAAGGAGAAAGCTGTGGAGGCAGGCATGTTGTGGTACTTTTGTGCTCTTCTTGGCTAGTCCTTCGCAGCTGCTGTGTTCTTGGAACTCAGGGCTTTCTGGTTAATAGAGCCCTTACCCTAGGCGTAACTCAAACCTTAACCCTAGGAAGGAAAATCAACCTATGGTTCAGGATGGTCTCATGGAAATATCAGTGGTGGCAGCCAAGTTGCGTCACTTTTGCGCTCCCCTTGGGATGCGTTTCGCAGCTGCAGTGTGCCTGGAGCCCAGGGCTTCCTGGTTTTAAAAGTCCTAGGCCTAAGCCTAACAGTAACCCTAGGAAGGTAAATCAGCCGGGTATTAGGGTTCTTCCTAAGGGAAAAGCCGTGAAAGCAGCCATGTTGTGGCACTTCTGCACTCCCTTTGGGATGCCTTTGGCAGATGAAGTAAGCCTGGAACTCAGGGCTTCCTGGTTAAAGAAATCCAAGCCCTAGGCTGAACCCTAACCCTAACCCTAGGCAGATAAATCAGCCTAGGTATAGGGATGGTGCCAAGGAAAAAGCTGTGAAAGCTTCCATGTTGTTGCACTTTTGTACTCCCCTTGGGATGCCTTGAACAGCTGCAGTGTGCCTGGAGCCCAGGGCTTCCTAGTTTCAAAAATCCTAGCCCTAGGCCTAAGCCTAACAGTAACCCTGGGAAGGTAAATCAGCCTGGTGTTAGGCGTCTTGCCAAGGAAAAAGCCGTGAAAGCAGCCATGTTGTGGCACTTTTGCACTCCCTTTTGGATGCCTTTCACAGCTCCAGTGTGCCTGGAACTCAGGGCTTCCTGCTTTTAAAAATCCTAGCCCTAGGCCGAACCCCAACCCTAAGATGAGAAAGGCAAATCAGCCAGGAATTAGGCATGTCCCCAAGGAAAAAGCTGTGGAGGCAGGCATGTTGTGGTACTTTTGCGCTCTTCTTGGCTAGTCCTTCGCAGCTGCTGTGTTCTTGGAACTCAGGGCTTTCTGGTTTATAGAACCCTTACCCTAGGCGTAACTCAAACCTTAACCCTAGGAAGGAAAATCAGCCTATGGTTCGGGATGGTCTCATGGAAATATCAGTGGTGGCAGCCAAGTTGCGTCACTTTTGCGCTCCCCTTGGGATGCCTTTTGCAGCTGCAGTGTGCCTGGAGCCCAGGGCTTCCTGGTTTTAAAAGTCCTAGGCCTAAGCCTAACAGTAACCCTAGGAAGGTAAATCAGCCGGGTATTAGGGTTCTTCCTAAGGGAAAAGCCATGAAAGCAGCCATGTTGTGGCACTTCTGCACTCCCTTTGGGATGCCTTTGGCAGATGAAGTAAGCCTGGAACTCAGGGCTTCCTGGTTAAAGAAATCCAAGCCCTAGGCTGAACCCTAACCCTAACCCTAGGCAGATAAATCAGCCTAGGTATAGGGATGGTGCCAAGGAAAAAGCTGTGAAAGCTGCCATGTTGTTGCACTTTTGTACTCCCCTTGGGATGCCTTGAACAGCTGCAGTGTGCCTGGAGCCCAGGGCTTCCTAGTTTCAAAAATCCTAGCCCTAGGCCTGAGCCTAACAGTAACCCTGGGAAAGTAAATCAGCCTGATGTTAGGCTTCTTGCCAAGGAAAAAGCCGTGAAAGCAGCCATGTTGTGGCACTTTTGCACTCCCTTTTGGATGCCTTTCACAGCTCCAGTGTGCCTGGAACTCAGGGCTTCCTGCTTTTAAAAATCCTAGCCCTAGGCCGAACCCCAACCCTAAGACGAGAAAGGCAAATCAGCCAGGAATTAGGCATGTCCCCAAGGAAAAAGCTGTGGAGGCAGGCATGTTGTGCTACTTTTGCGCTCTTCTTGGCTAGTCCTTCGCAGCTGCTGTGTTCTTGGAACTCAGGGCTTTCTGGTTAATAGAGCCCTTACCCTAGGCGTAACTCAAACCTTAACCCTAGGAAGGAAAATCAGCCTATGGTTTGGGATGGTCTCATGGAAATATCAGTGGTGGCAGCCAAGTTGCGTCACTTTTGCGCTCCCCTTGGGATGCCTTTTGCAGCTGCAGTGTGCCTGGAGCCCAGGGCTTCCTGGTTTTAAAAGTCCTAGGCCTAAGCCTAACAGTAACCCTAGGAAGGTAAATCAGCCGGGTATTAGGGTTCTTCCTAAGGGAAAAGCCGTGAAAGCAGCCATGTTGTGGCACTTCTGCACTCCCTTTGGGATGCCTTTGGCAGATGAAGTAAGCCTGGAACTCAGGGCTTCCTGGTTAAAGAAATCCAAGCCCTAGGCTGAACCCTAACCCTAACCCTAGGCAGATAAATCAGCCTAGGTATAGGGATGGTGCCAAGGAAAAAGCTGTGAAAGCTGCCATGTTGTTGCACTTTTGTACTCCCCTTGGGATGCCTTGAACAGCTGCAGTGTGCCTGGAGCCCAGGGATTCCTAGTTTTAAAAATCCTAGCCCTAGGCCTAAGCCTAACAGTAACCCTGGGAAGGTAAATCAGCCTGGTGTTAGGCGTCTTGCCAAGGAAAAAGCCGTGAAAGCAGCCATGTTGTGGCACTTTTGCACTCCCTTTTGGATGCCTTTCACAGCTCCAGTGTGCCTGGAACTCAGGGCTTCCTGCTTTTAAAAATCCTAGCCCTAGGCCGAACCCCAACCCTAAGACGAGAAAGGCAAATCAGCCAGGAATTAGGCATGTCCCCAAGGAAAAAGCTGTGGAGGCAGGCATGTTGTGGTACTTTTGCGCTCTTCTTGGCTAGTCCTTCGCAGCTGCTGTGTTCTTGGAACTCAGGGCTTTCTGGTTAATAGAACCCTTACCCTAGGCGTAACTCAAACCTAAACCCTAGGAAGGAAAATCAGCCTATGGTTCGGGATGGTCTCATGGAAATATCAGTGGTGGCAGCCAAGTTGCGTCACTTTTGCGCTCCCCTTGGGATGCCTTTTGCAGCTGCAGTGTGCCTGGAGCCCAGGGCTTCCTGGTTTTAAAAGTCCTAGGCCTAAGCCTAACAGTAACCCTAGGAAGGTAAATCAGCCGGGTATTAGGGTTCTTCCTAAGGGAAAAGCCGTGAAAGCAGCCATGTTGTGGCACTTCTGCACTCCCTTTGGGATGCCTTTGGCAGATGAAGTAAGCCTGGAACTCAGGGCTTCCTGGTTAAAGAAATCCAAGCCCTAGGCTGAACCCTAACCCTAACCCTAGGCAGATCAATCAGCCTAGGTATAGGGATGGTGCCAAGGAAAAAGCTGTGAAAGCTGCCAAGTTGTTGCACTTTTGTACTCCCCTTGGGATGCCTTGAACAGCTGCAGTGTGCCTGGAGCCCAGGGCTTCCTAGTTTCAAAAATCCTAGCCCTAGGCCTAAGCCTAACAGTAACCCTGGGAAAGTATGTCAGCCTGGTGTTAGGCTTCTTGCCAAGGAAAAAGCCGTGAAAGCAGCCATGTTGTGGCACTTTTGCACTCCCTTTTGGATGCCTTTCACAGCTCCAGTGTGCCTGGAACTCAGGGCTTCCTGCTTTTAAAAATCCTAGCCCTAGGCCGAACCCCAACCCTAAGACGAGAAAGGCAAATCAGCCAGGAATTAGGCATGTCCCCAAGGAAAAAGCTGTGGAGGCAGGCATGTTGTGGTACTTTTGCGCTCTTCTTGGCTAGTCCTTCGCAGCTGCTGTGTTCTTGGAACTCAGGGCTTTCTGGTTAATAGAGCCCTTACCCTAGGCGTAACTCAAACCTTAACCCTAGGAAGGAAAATCAACCTATGGTTCGGGATGGTCTCATGGAAATATCAGTGGTGGCAGCCAAGTTGCGTCACTTTTGCGCTCCCCTTGGGATGCCTTTTGCAGCTGCAGTGTGCCTGGAGCCCAGGGCTTCCTGGTTTTAAAAGTCCTAGGCCTAAGCCTAACAGTAACCCTAGGAAGGTAAATCAGCCGGGTATTAGGGTTCTTCCTAAGGGAAAAGCCGTGAAAGCAGCCATGTTGTGGCACTTCTGCACTCCCTTTGGGATGCCTTTGGCAGATGAAGTAAGCCTGGAACTCAGGGCTTCCTGGTTAAAAAAATTCAAGCCCTAGGCTGAACCCTAACCCTAACCCTAGGCAGATAAATCAGCCTAGGTATAGGGATGGTGCCAAGGAAAAAGCTGTGAAAGCTGCCATGTTGTTGCACTTTTGTACTCCCCTTGGGATGCCTTGAACAGCTGCAGTGTGCCTGGAGCTAAGGGCTTCCTAGTTTTAAAAATCCTAGCCCTAGGCCTAAGCCTAACAGTAACCCTGGGAAGGTAAATCAGCCTGGTGTTAGGCGTCTTGCCAAGGAAAAAGCCGTGAAAGCAGCCATGTTGTGGCACTTTTGCACTCCCTTTTGGATGCCTTTCACAGCTCCAGTGTGCCTGGAACTCAGGGCTTCCTGATTTTAAAAATCCTAGCCCTAGGCCGAACCCCAACCCTAAGACGAGAAAGGCAAATCAGCCAGGAATTAGGCATGTCCCCAAGGAAAAAGCTGTGGAGGCAGGCATGTTGTGGTACTTTTGCGCTCTTCTTGGCTAGTCCTTCGCAGCTGCTGTGTTCTTGGAACTCAGGGCTTTCTGGTTAATAGAACCCTTACCCTAGGCGTAACTCAAACCTTAACCCTAGGAAGGAAAATCAGCCTATGGTTCGGGATGGTCTCATGGAAATATCAGTGGTGGCAGCCAAGTTGCGTCACTTTTGCGCTCCCCTTGGGATGCCTTTTGCAGCTGCAGTGTGCCTGGAGCCCAGGGCTTCCTGGTTTTAAAAGTCCTAGGCCTAAGCCTAACAGTAACCCTAGGAAGGTAAATCAGCCGGGTATTAGGGTTCTTCCTAAGGGAAAAGCCGTGAAAGCAGCCATGTTGTGGCACTTCTGCACTCCCTTTGGGATGCCTTTGGCAGATGAAGTAAGCCTGGAACTCAGGGCTTCCTGGTTAAAGAAATCCAAGCCCTAGGCTGAACCCTAACCCTAACCCTAGGCAGATAAATCAGCCTAGGTATAGGGATGGTGCCAAGGAAAAAGCTGTGAAAGCTGCCAAGTTGTTGCACTTTTGTACTCCCCTTGGGATGCCTTGAACAGCTGCAGTGTGCCTGGAGCCCAGGGCTTCCTAGTTTCAAAAATCCTAGCCCTAGGCCTAAGCCTAACAGTAACCCTGGGAAAGTATGTCAGCCTGGTGTTAGGCTTCTTGCCAAGGAAAAAGCCGTGAAAGCAGCCATGTTGTGGCACTTTTGCACTCCCTTTTGGATGCCTTTCACAGCTCCAGTGTGCCTGGAACTCAGGGCTTCCTGCTTTTAAAAATCCTAGCCCTAGGCCGAACCCCAACCCTAAGACGAGAAAGGCAAATCAGCCAGGAATTAGGCATGTCCCCAAGGAAAAAGCTGTGGAGGCAGGCATGTTGTGGTACTTTTGCGCTCTTCTTGGCTAGTCCTTCGCAGCTGCTGTGTTCTTGGAACTCAGGGCTTTCTGGTTAATAGAGCCCTTACCCTAGGCGTAACTCAAACCTTAACCCTAGGAAGGAAAATCAACCTATGGTTCGGGATGGTCTCATGGAAATATCAGTGGTGGCAGCCAAGTTGCGTCACTTTTGCGCTCCCCTTGGGATGCCTTTTGCAGCTGCAGTGTGCCTGGAGCCCAGGGCTTCCTGGTTTTAAAAGTCCTAGGCCTAAGCCTAACAGTAACCCTAGGAAGGTAAATCAGCCGGGTATTAGGGTTCTTCCTAAGGGAAAAGCCGTGAAAGCAGCCATGTTGTGGCACTTCTGCACTCCCTTTGGGATGCCTTTGGCAGATGAAGTAAGCCTGGAACTCAGGGCTTCCTGGTTAAAAAAATTCAAGCCCTAGGCTGAACCCTAACCCTAACCCTAGGCAGATAAATCAGCCTAGGTATAGGGATGGTGCCAAGGAAAAAGCTGTGAAAGCTGCCATGTTGTTGCACTTTTGTACTCCCCTTGGGATGCCTTGAACAGCTGCAGTGTGCCTGGAGCTAAGGGCTTCCTAGTTTTAAAAATCCTAGCCCTAGGCCTAAGCCTAACAGTAACCCTGGGAAGGTAAATCAGCCTGGTGTTAGGCGTCTTGCCAAGGAAAAAGCCGTGAAAGCAGCCATGTTGTGGCACTTTTGCACTCCCTTTTGGATGCCTTTCACAGCTCCAGTGTGCCTGGAACTCAGGGCTTCCTGATTTTAAAAATCCTAGCCCTAGGCCGAACCCCAACCCTAAGACGAGAAAGGCAAATCAGCCAGGAATTAGGCATGTCCCCAAGGAAAAAGCTGTGGAGGCAGGCATGTTGTGGTACTTTTGCGCTCTTCTTGGCTAGTCCTTCGCAGCTGCTGTGTTCTTGGAACTCAGGGCTTTCTGGTTAATAGAACCCTTACCCTAGGCGTAACTCAAACCTTAACCCTAGGAAGGAAAATCAGCCTATGGTTCGGGATGGTCTCATGGAAATATCAGTGGTGGCAGCCAAGTTGCGTCACTTTTGCGCTCCCCTTGGGATGCCTTTTGCAGCTGCAGTGTGCCTGGAGCCCAGGGCTTCCTGGTTTTAAAAGTCCTAGGCCTAAGCCTAACAGTAACCCTAGGAAGGTAAATCAGCCGGGTATTAGGGTTCTTCCTAAGGGAAAAGCCGTGAAAGCAGCCATGTTGTGGCACTTCTGCACTCCCTTTGGGATGCCTTTGGCAGATGAAGTAAGCCTGGAACTCAGGGCTTCCTGGTTAAAGAAATCCAAGCCCTAGGCTGAACCCTAACCCTAACCCTAGGCAGATAAATCAGCCTAGGTATAGGGATGGTGCCAAGGAAAAAGCTGTGAAAGCTGCCATGTTGTTGCACTTTTGTACTCCCCTTGGGATGCCTTGAACAGCTGCAGTGTGCCTGGAGCCCAGGGCTTCCTAGTTTCAAAAATCCTAGCCCTAGGCCTAAGCCTAACAGTAACCCTGGGAAAGTATGTCAGCCTGGTGTTAGGCTTCTTGCCAAGGAAAAAGCCGTGAAAGCAGCCATGTTGTGGCACTTTTGCACTCCCTTTTGGATGCCTTTCACAGCTCCAGTGTGCCTGGAACTCAGGGCTTCCTGCTTTTAAAAATCCTAGCCCTAGGCCGAACCCCAACCCTAAGACGAGAAAGGCAAATCAGCCAGGAATTAGGCATGTCCCCAAGGAAAAAGCTGTGGAGGCAGGCATGTTGTGCTACTTTTGCGCTCTTCTTGGCTAGTCCTTCGCAGCTGCTGTGTTCTTGGAACTCAGGGCTTTCTGGTTAATAGAACCCTTACCCTAGGCGTAACTCAAACCTTAACCCTAGGAAGGAAAATCAGCCTATGGTTCAGGATGCTCTCATGGAAATATCAGTGGTGGCAGCCAAGTTGCGTCACTTTTGCGCTCCCCTTGGGATGCCTTTTGCAGCTGCAGTGTGCCTGGAGCCCAGGGCTTCCTGGTTTTAAAAGTCCTAGGCCTAAGCCTAACAGTAACCCTAGGAAGGTAAATCAGCCGGGTATTAGGGTTCTTCCTAAGGGAAAAGCCGTGAAAGCAGCCATGTTGTGGCACTTCTGCACTCCCTTTGGGATGCCTTTGGCAGATGAAGTAAGCCTGGAACTCAGGGCTTCCTGGTTAAAAAAATTCAAGCCCTAGGCTGAACCCTAACCCTAACCCTAGGCAGATAAATCAGCCTAGGTATAGGGATGGTGCCAAGGAAAAAGCTGTGAAAGCTGCCATGTTGTTGCACTTTTGTACTCCCCTTGGGATGCCTTGAACAGCTGCAGTGTGCCTGGAGCTAAGGGCTTCCTAGTTTCAAAAATCCTAGCCCTAGGCCTGAGCCTAACTGTAACCCTGGGAAAGTAAGTCAGCCTGGTGTTAGGCGTCTTGCCAAGGAAAAAGCCGTGAAAGCAGCCATGTTGTGGCACTTTTGCACTCCCTTTTGGATGCCTTTCACAGCTCCAGTGTGCCTGGAACTCAGGGCTTCCTGCTTTTAAAAATCCTAGCCCTAGGCCGAACCCCAACCCTAAGACGAGAAAGGCAAATCAGCCAGGAATTAGGCATGTCCCCAAGGAAAAAGCTGTGGAGGCAGGCATGTTGTGGTACTTTTGCGCTCTTCTTGGCTAGTCCTTCGCAGCTGCTGTGTTCTTGGAACTCAGGGCTTTCTGGTTAATAGAACCCTTACCCTAGGCGTAACTCAAACCTTAACCCTAGGAAGGAAAATCAGCCTATGGTTCGGGATGGTCTCATGGAAATATCAGTGGTGGCAGCCAAGTTGCGTCACTTTTGCGCTCCCCTTGGGATGCCTTTTGCAGCTGCAGTGTGCCTGGAGCCCAGGGCTTCCTGGTTTTAACAGTCCTAGGCCTAAGCCTAACAGTAACCCTAGGAAGGTAAATCAGCCGGGTATTAGGGTTCTTCCTAAGGGAAAAGCCGTGAAAGCAGCCATGTTGTGGCACTTCTGCACTCCCTTTGGGATGCCTTTGGCAGATGAAGTAAGCCTGGAACTCAGGGCTTCCTGGTTAAAGAAATCCAAGCCCTAGGCTGAACCCTAACCCTAACCCTAGGCAGATAAATCAGCCTAGGTATAGGGATGGTGCCAAGGAAAAAGCTGTGAAAGCTGCCATGTTGTTGCACTTTTGTACTCCCCTTGGGATGCCTTGAACAGCTGCAGTGTGCCTGGAGCTAAGGGCTTCCTAGTTTCAAAAATCCTAGCCCTAGGCCTGAGCCTAACTGTAACCCTGGGAAAGTAAGTCAGCCTGGTGTTAGGCGTCTTGCCAAGGAAAAAGCCGTGAAAGCAGCCATGTTGTGGCACTTTTGCACTCCCTTTTGGATGCCTTTCACAGCTCCAGTGTGCCTGGAACTCAGGGCTTCCTGCTTTTAAAAATCCTAGCCCTAGGCCGAACCCCAACCCTAAGACGAGAAAGGCAAATCAGCCATGAATTAGGCATGTCCCCAAGGAAAAAGCTGTGGAGGCAGGCATGTTGTGGTACTTTTGCGCTCTTCTTGGCTAGTCCATCGCAGCTGCTGTGTTCTTGGAACTCAGGGCTTTCTGGTTAATAGAGCCCTTACCCTAGGCGTAACTCAAACCTTAAGCCTAGGAAGGAAAATCAGCCTATGGTTCGGGATGGTCTCATGGAAATATCAGTGGTGGCAGCCAAGTTGCATCACTTTTGCGCTCCCCTTGGGATGCCTTTTGCAGCTGCAGTGTGCCTGGAGCCCAGGGCTTCCTGGTTTTAAAAGTCCTAGGCCTAAGCCTAACAGTAACCCTAGGAAGGTAAATCAGCCGGGTATTAGGGCTCTTCCTAAGGGAAAAGCCGTGAAAGCAGCCATGTTGTGGCACTTCTGCACTCCCTTTGGGATGCCTTTGGCAGATGAAGTAAGCCTGGAACTCAGGGCTTCCTGGTTAAAGAAATCCAAGCCCTAGGCTGAACCCTAACCCTAACCCTAGGCAGATAAATCAGCCTAGGTATAGGGATGGTGCCAAGGAAAAAGCTGTGAAAGCTGCCATGTTGTTGCACTTTTGTACTCCCCTTGGGATGCCTTGAACAGCTGCAGTGTGCCTGGAGCCCAGGGCTTCCTAGTTTCAAAAATCCTAGCCCTAGGCCTAAGCCTAACAGTAACCCTGGGAAGGTAAATCAGCCTGATGTTAGGCGTCTTGCCAAGGAAAAAGCCGTGAAAGCAGCCATGTTGTGGCACTTTTGCACTCCCTTTTGGATGCCTTTCACAGCTCCAGTGTGCCTGGAACTCAGGGCTTCCTGCTTTTAAAAATCCTAGCCCTAGGCCGAACCCCAACCCTAAGACGAGAAAGGCAAATCAGCCAGGAATTAGGCATGTCCCCAAGGAAAAAGCTGTGGAGGCAGGCCTGTTGTGGTACTTTTGCGCTCTTCTTGGCTAGTCCTTCGCAGCTGCTGTGTTCTTGGAACTCAGGGCTTTCTGGTTAATAGACCCTTACCCTAGGCGTAACTCAAACCTTAACCCTAGGAAGGAAAATCAGCCTATGGTTCGGGATGGTCTCATGGAAATATCAGTGGTGGCAGCCAAGTTGCGTCACTTTTGCGCTCCCCTTGGGATGCCTTTCGCAGCTGCAGTGTGCCTGGAGCCCAGGGCTTCCTGGTTTTAAAAGTCCTAGGCCTAAGCCTAACAGTAACCCTAGGAAGGTAAATCAGCCGGGTATTAGGGTTCTTCCTAAGGGAAAAGCCGTGAAAGCAGCCATGTTGTGGCACTTCTGCACTCCCTTTGGGATGCCTTTGGCAGATGAAGTAAGCCTGGAACTCAGGGCTTCCTGGTTAAAAAAATTCAAGCCCTAGGCTGAACCCTAACCCTAACCCTAGGCAGATCAATCAGCCTAGGTATAGGGATGGTGCCAAGGAAAAAGCTGTGAAAGCTGCCATGTTGTTGCACTTTTGTACTCCCCTTGGGATGCCTTGAACAGCTGCAGTGTGCCTGAAGCTAAGGGCTTCCTAGTTTTAAAAATCCTAGCCCTAGGCCTAAGCCTAACAGTAACCCTGGGAAGGTAAATCAGCCTGGTGTTAGGCGTCCTGCCAAGGAAAAAGCCGTGAAAGCAGCCATGTTGTGGCACTTTTGCACTCCCTTTTGGATGCCTTTCACAGCTCCAGTGTGCCTGGAACTCAGGGCTTCCTGCTTTTAAAAATCCTAGCCCTAGGCCGAACCCCAACCCTAAGACGAGAAAGGCAAATCAGCCAGGAATTAGGCATGTCCCCAAGGAAAAAGCTGTGGAGGCAGGCATGTTGTGGTACTTTTGCGCTCTTCTTGGCTAGTCCTTCGCAGCTGCTGTGTTCTTGGAACTCAGGGCTTTCTGGTTAATAGAACCTTACCCTAGGCGTAACTCAAACCTTAACCCTAGGAAGGAAAATCAGCCTATGGTTCGGGATGGTCTCATGGAAATATCAGTGGTGGCAGCCAAGTTGCGTCACTTTTGCGCTCCCCTTGGGATGCCTTTTGCAGCTGCAGTGTGCCTGGAGCCCAGGGCTTCCTGGTTTTAAAAGTCCTAGGCCTAAGCCTAACAGTAACCCTAGGAAGGTAAATCAGCCGGGTATTAGGGTTCTTCCTAAGGGAAAAGCCGTGAAAGCAGCCATGTTGTGGCACTTCTGCACTCCCTTTGGGATGCCTTTGGCAGATGAAGTAAGCCTGGAACTCAGGGCTTCCTGGTTAAAAAAATTCAAGCCCTAGGCTGAACCCTAACCCTAACCCTAGGCAGATAAATCAGCCTAGGTATAGGGATGGTGCCAAGGAAAAAGCTGTGAAAGCTGCCATGTTGTTGCACTTTTGTACTCCCCTTGGGATGCCTTGAACAGCTGCAGTGTGCCTGGAGCTAAGGGCTTCCTAGTTTTAAAAATCCTAGCCCTAGGCCTAAGCCTAACAGTAACCCTGGGAAGGTAAATCAGCCTGGTGTTAGGCGTCTTGCCAAGGAAAAAGCCGTGAAAGCAGCCATGTTGTGGCACTTTTGCACTCCCTTTTGGATGCCTTTCACATCTCCAGTGTGCCTGGAACTCAGGGCTTCCTGCTTTTAAAAATCCTAGCCCTAGGCCGAACCCCAACCCTAAGAAGAGAAAGGCAAATCAGCCAGGAATTAGGCATGTCCCCAAGGAAAAAGCTGTGGAGGCAGGCATGTTGTGGTACTTTTGCGCTCTTCTTGGCTAGTCCTTCGCAGCTGCTGTGTTCTTGGAACTCAGGGCTTTCTGGTTAATAGAACCCTTACCCTAGGCGTAACTCAAACCTTAACCCTAGGAAGGAAAATCAACCTATGGTTCGGGATGGTCTCATGGAAATATCAGTGGTGGCAGCCAAGTTGCGTCACTTTTGCGCTCCCCTTGGGATGCCTTTCGCAGCTGCAGTGTGCCTGGAGCCCAGGGCTTCCTGGTTTTAAAAGTCCTAGGCCTAAGCCTAACAGTAACCCTAGGAAGGTAAATCAGCCGGGTATTAGGGTTCTTCCTAAGGGAAAAGCCGTGAAAGCAGCCATGTTGTGGCACTTCTGCACTCCCTTTGGGATGCCTTTGGCAGATGAAGTAAGCCTGGAACTCAGGGCTTCCTGGTTAAAGAAATCCAAGCCCTAGGCTGAACCCTAACCCTAACCCTAGGCAGATAAATCAGCCTAGGTATAGGGATGGTGCCAAGGAAAAAGCTGTGAAAGCTGCCATGTTGTTGCACTTTTGTACTCCCCTTGGGATGCCTTGAACAGCTGCAGTGTGCCTGGAGCTAAGGGCTTCCTAGTTTCAAAAATCCTAGCCCTAGGCCTAAGCCTAACAGTAACCCTGGGAAGGTAAATCAGCCTGGTGTTAGGCGTCTTGCCAAGGAAAAAGCCGTGAAAGCAGCCATGTTGTGGCACTTTTGCACTCCCTTTTGGATGCCTTTCACAGCTCCAGTGTGCCTGGAACTCAGGGCTTCCTGCTTTTAAAAATCCTAGCCCTAGGCCAAACCCCAACCCTAAGACGAGAAAGGCAAATCAGCCAGGAATTAGGCATGTCCCCAAGGAAAAAGCTGTGGAGGCAGGCATGTTGTGGTACTTTTGCGCTCTTCTTGGCTAGTCCTTCACAGCTGCTGTGTTCTTGGAACTCAGGGCTTTCTGGTTAATAGAGCCCTTACCCTAGGCGTAACTCAAACCTTAACCCTAGGAAGGAAAATCAACCTATGGTTCGGGATGGTCTCATGGAAATATAAGTGGTGGCAGCCAAGTTGCGTCACTTTTGCGCTCCCCTTGGGATGCCTTTTGCAGCTGCAGTGTGCCTGGAGCCCAGGGCTTCCTGGTTTTAAAAGTCCTAGGCCTAAGCCTAACAGTAACCCTAGGAAGGTAAATCAGCCGGGTATTAGGGTTCTTCCTAAGGGAAAAGCCGTGAAAGCAGCCATGTTGTGGCACTTCTGCACTCCCTTTGGGATGCCTTTGGCAGATGAAGTAAGCCTGGAACTCAGGGCTTCCTGGTTAAAGAAATCCAAGCCCTAGGCTGAACCCTAACCCTAACCCTAGGCAGATCAATCAGCCTAGGTATAGGGATGGTGCCAAGGAAAAAGCTGTGAAAGCTGCCATGTTGTTGCACTTTTGTACTCCCCTTGGGATGCCTTGAACAGCTGCAGTGTGCCTGGAGCTAAGGGCTTCCTAGTTTTAAAAATCCTAGCCCTAGGCCTAAGCCTAACAGTAACCCTGGGAAGGTAAATCAGCCTGGTGTTAGGCGTCTTGCCAAGGAAAAAGCCGTGAAAGCAGCCATGTTGTGGCACTTTTGCACTCCCTTTTGGATGCCTTTCACAGCTCCAGTGTGCCTGGAACTCAGGGCTTCCTGCTTTTAAAAATCCTAGCCCTAGGCCGAACCCCAACCCTAAGACGAGAAAGGCAAATCAGCCAGGAATTAGGCATGTCCCCAAGGAAAAAGCTGTGGAGGCAGGCATGTTGTGGTACTTTTGCGCTCTTCTTGGCTAGTCCTTCGCAGCTGCTGTGTTCTTGGAACTCAGGGCTTTCTGGTTAATAGAACCCTTACCCTAGGCGTAACTCAAACCTTAACCCTAGGAAGGAAAATCAGCCTATGGTTCGGGATGGTCTCATGGAAATATCAGTGGTGGCAGCCAAGTTGCGTCACTTTTGCGCTCCCCTTGGGATGCCTTTTGCAGCTGCAGTGTGCCTGGAGCCCAGGGCTTCCTGGTTTTAAAAGTCCTAGGCCTAAGCCTAACAGTAACCCTAGGAAGGTAAATCAGCCGGGTATTAGGGTTCTTCCTAAGGGAAAAGCCGTGAAAGCAGCCATGTTGTGGCACTTCTGCACTCCCTTTGGGATGCCTTTGGCAGATGAAGTAAGCCTGGAACTCAGGGCTTCCTGGTTAAAGAAATCCAAGCCCTAGGCTGAACCCTAACCCTAACCCTAGGCAGATAAATCAGCCTAGGTATAGGGATGGTGCCAAGGAAAAAGCTGTGAAAGCTGCCATGTTGTTGCACTTTTGTACTCCCCTTGGGATGCCTTGAACAGCTGCAGTGTGCCTGGAGCTAAGGGCTTCCTAGTTTCAAAAATCCTAGCCCTAGGCCTAAGCCTAACTGTAACCCTGGGAAAGTAAGTCAGCCTGGTGTTAGGCGTCTTGCCAAGGAAAAAGCCGTGAAAGCAGCCATGTTGTGGCACTTTTGCACTCCCTTTTGGATGCCTTTCACATCTCCAGTGTGCCTGGAACTCAGGGCTTCCTGCTTTTAAAAATCCTAGCCCTAGGCCGAACCCCAACCCTAAGAAGAGAAAGGCAAATCAGCCAGGAATTAGGCATGTCCCCAAGGAAAAAGCTGTGGAGGCAGGCATGTTGTGGTACTTTTGCGCTCTTCTTGGCTAGTCCTTCGCAGCTGCTGTGTTCTTGGAACTCAGGGCTTTCTGGTTAATAGAACCCTTACCCTAGGCGTAACTCAAACCTTAACCCTAGGAAGGAAAATCAACCTATGGTTCGGGATGGTCTCATGGAAATATCAGTGGTGGCAGCCAAGTTGCGTCACTTTTGCGCTCCCCTTGGGATGCCTTTCGCAGCTGCAGTGTGCCTGGAGCCCAGGGCTTCCTGGTTTTAAAAGTCCTAGGCCTAAGCCTAACAGTAACCCTAGGAAGGTAAATCAGCCGGGTATTAGGGTTCTTCCTAAGGGAAAAGCCGTGAAAGCAGCCATGTTGTGGCACTTCTGCACTCCCTTTGGGATGCCTTTGGCAGATGAAGTAAGCCTGGAACTCAGGGCTTCCTGGTTAAAGAAATCCAAGCCCTAGGCTGAACCCTAACCCTAACCCTAGGCAGATAAATCAGCCTAGGTATAGGGATGGTGACAAGGAAAAAGCTGTGAAAGCTGCCATGTTGTTGCACTTTTGTACTCCCCTTGGGATGCCTTGAACAGCTGCAGTGTGCCTGGAGCTAAGGGCTTCCTAGTTTCAAAAATCCTAGCCCTAGGCCTAAGCCTAACAGTAACCCTGGGAAGGTAAATCAGCCTGGTGTTAGGCGTCTTGCCAAGGAAAAAGCCGTGAAAGCAGCCATGTTGTGGCACTTTTGCACTCCCTTTTGGATGCCTTTCACAGCTCCAGTGTGCCTGGAACTCAGGGCTTCCTGCTTTTAAAAATCCTAGCCCTAGGCCGAACCCCAACCCTAAGACGAGAAAGGCAAATCAGCCAGGAATTAGGCATGTCCCCAAGGAAAAAGCTGTGGAGGCAGGCATGTTGTGGTACTTTTGCGCTCTTCTTGGCTAGTCCTTCACAGCTGCTGTGTTCTTGGAACTCAGGGCTTTCTGGTTAATAGAGCCCTTACCCTAGGCGTAACTCAAACCTTAACCCTAGGAAGGAAAATCAACCTATGGTTCGGGATGGTCTCATGGAAATATAAGTGGTGGCAGCCAAGTTGCGTCACTTTTGCGCTCCCCTTGGGATGCCTTTTGCAGCTGCAGTGTGCCTGGAGCCCAGGGCTTCCTGGTTTTAAAAGTCCTAGGCCTAAGCCTAACAGTAACCCTAGGAAGGTAAATCAGCCGGGTATTAGGGTTCTTCCTAAGGGAAAAGCCGTGAAAGCAGCCATGTTGTGGCACTTCTGCACTCCCTTTGGGATGCCTTTGGCAGATGAAGTAAGCCTGGAACTCAGGGCTTCCTGGTTAAAGAAATCCAAGCCCTAGGCTGAACCCTAACCCTAACCCTAGGCAGATCAATCAGCCTAGGTATAGGGATGGTGCCAAGGAAAAAGCTGTGAAAGCTGCCATGTTGTTGCACTTTTGTACTCCCCTTGGGATGCCTTGAACAGCTGCAGTGTGCCTGGAGCTAAGGGCTTCCTAGTTTTAAAAATCCTAGCCCTAGGCCTAAGCCTAACAGTAACCCTGGGAAGGTAAATCAGCCTGGTGTTAGGCGTCTTGCCAAGGAAAAAGCCGTGAAAGCAGCCATGTTGTGGCACTTTTGCACTCCCTTTTGGATGCCTTTCACAGCTCCAGTGTGCCTGGAACTCAGGGCTTCCTGCTTTTAAAAATCCTAGCCCTAGGCCGAACCCCAACCCTAAGACGAGAAAGGCAAATCAGCCAGGAATTAGGCATGTCCCCAAGGAAAAAGCTGTGGAGGCAGGCATGTTGTGGTACTTTTGCGCTCTTCTTGGCTAGTCCTTCGCAGCTGCTGTGTTCTTGGAACTCAGGGCTTTCTGGTTAATAGAACCCTTACCCTAGGCGTAACTCAAACCTTAACCCTAGGAAGGAAAATCAGCCTATGGTTCGGGATGGTCTCATGGAAATATCAGTGGTGGCAGCCAAGTTGCGTCACTTTTGCGCTCCCCTTGGGATGCCTTTTGCAGCTGCAGTGTGCCTGGAGCCCAGGGCTTCCTGGTTTTAAAAGTCCTAGGCCTAAGCCTAACAGTAACCCTAGGAAGGTAAATCAGCCGGGTATTAGGGTTCTTCCTAAGGGAAAAGCCGTGAAAGCAGCCATGTTGTGGCACTTCTGCACTCCCTTTGGGATGCCTTTGGCAGATGAAGTAAGCCTGGAACTCAGGGCTTCCTGGTTAAAGAAATCCAAGCCCTAGGCTGAACCCTAACCCTAACCCTAGGCAGATAAATCAGCCTAGGTATA
Organism: Ammospiza nelsoni; assembly: GCF_027579445.1. Lineage (NCBI taxonomy): Eukaryota > Metazoa > Chordata > Aves > Passeriformes > Passerellidae > Ammospiza > Ammospiza nelsoni. The sequence continues at coordinate 279,601 of NW_026683219.1, read as the reverse complement.
GGGATGGTGCCAAGGAAAAAGCTGTGAAAGCTGCCATGTTGTTGCACTTTTGTACTCCCCTTGGGATGCCTTGAACAGCTGCAGTGTGCCTGGAGCTAAGGGCTTCCTAGTTTCAAAAATCCTAGCCCTAGGCCTAAGCCTAACTGTAACCCTGGGAAAGTAAGTCAGCCTGGTGTTAGGCGTCTTGCCAAGGAAAAAGCCGTGAAAGCAGCCATGTTGTGGCACTTTTGCACTCCCTTTTGGATGCCTTTCACAGCTCCAGTGTGCCTGGAACTCAGGGCTTCCTGCTTTTAAAAATCCTAGCCCTAGGCCGAACCCCAACCCTAAGACGAGAAAGGCAAATCAGCCAGGAATTAGGCATGTCCCCAAGGAAAAAGCTGTGGAGGCAGGCATGTTGTGGTACTTTTGCGCTCTTCTTGGCTAGTCCTTCGCAGCTGCTGTGTTCTTGGAACTCAGGGCTTTCTGGTTAATAGACCCTTACCCTAGGCGTAACTCAAACCTTAACCCTAGGAAGGAAAATCAGCCTATGGTTCGGGATGGTCTCATGGAAATATCAGTGGTGGCAGCCAAGTTGCGTCACTTTTGCGCTCCCCTTGGGATGCCTTTTGCAGCTGCAGTGTGCCTGGAGCCCAGGGCTTCCTGGTTTTAAAAGTCCTAGACCTAAGCCTAACAGTAACCCTAGGAAGGTAAATCAGCCGGGTATTAGGGTTCTTCCTAAGGGAAAAGCTGTGAAAGCAGCCATGTTGTGGCACTTCTGCACTCCCTTTGGGATGCCTTTGGCAGATGAAGTAAGCCTGGAACTCAGGGCTTCCTGGTTAAAGAAATCCAAGCCCTAGGCTGAACCCTAACCCTAACCCTAGGCAGATAAATCAGCCTAGGTATAGGGATGGTGCCAAGGAAAAAGCTGTGAAAGCTGCCATGTTGTTGCACTTTTGTACTCCCCTTGGGATGCCTTGAACAGCTGCAGTGTGCCTGGAGCTAAGGGCTTCCTAGTTTCAAAAATCCTAGCCCTAGGCCTGAGCCTAACTGTAACCCTGGGAAAGTAAGTCAGCCTGGTGTTAGGCGTCTTGCCAAGGAAAAAGCCGTGAAAGCAGCCATGTTGTGGCACTTTTGCACTCCCTTTTGGATGCCTTTCACAGCTCCAGTGTGCCTGGAACTCAGGGCTTCCTGATTTTAAAAATCCTAGCCCTAGGCCGAACCCCAACCCTAAGACGAGAAAGGCAAATCAGCCAGGAATTAGGCATGTCCCCAAGGAAAAAGCTGTGGAGGCAGGCATGTTGTGGTACTTTTGCGCTCTTCTTGGCTAGTCCTTCGCAGCTGCTGTGTTCTTGGAACTCAGGGCTTTCTGGTTAATAGAACCCTTACCCTAGGCGTAACTCAAACCTTAACCCTAGGAAGGAAAATCAGCCTATGGTTCGGGATGGTCTCATGGAAATATCAGTGGTGGCAGCCAAGTTGCGTCACTTTTGCGCTCCCCTTGGGATGCCTTTCGCAGCTGCAGTGTGCCTGGAGCCCAGGGCTTCCTGGTTTTAAAAGTCCTAGGCCTAAGCCTAACAGTAACCCTAGGAAGGTAAATCAGCCGGGTATTAGGGTTCTTCCTAAGGGAAAAGCCGTGAAAGCAGCCATGTTGTGGCACTTCTGCACTCCCTTTGGGATGCCTTTGGCAGATGAAGTAAGCCTGGAACTCAGGGCTTCCTGGTTAAAGAAATCCAAGCCCTAGGCTGAACCCTAACCCTAACCCTAGGCAGATAAATCAGCCTAGGTATAGGGATGGTGCCAAGGAAAAAGCTGTGAAAGCTGCCATGTTGTTGCACTTTTGTACTCCCCTTGGGATGCCTTGAACAGCTGCAGTGTGCCTGGAGCTAAGGGCTTCCTAGTTTTAAAAATCCTAGCCCTAGGCCTAAGCCTAACAGTAACCCTGGGAAGGTAAATCAGCCTGGTGTTAGGCGTCTTGCCAAGGAAAAAGCCGTGAAAGCAGCCATGTTGTGGCACTTTTGCACTCCCTTTTGGATGCCTTTCACAGCTCCAGTGTGCCTGGAACTCAGGGCTTCCTGCTTTTAAAAATCCTAGCCCTAGGCCGAACCCCAACCCTAAGACGAGAAAGGCAAATCAGCCAGGAATTAGGCATGTCCCCAAGGAAAAAGCTGTGGAGGCAGGCATGTTGTGGTACTTTTGCGCTCTTCTTGGCTAGTCCTTCGCAGCTGCTGTGTTCTTGGAACTCAGGGCTTTCTGGTTAATAGAACCCTTACCCTAGGCGTAACTCAAACCTTAACCCTAGGAAGGAAAATCAGCCTATGGTTCGGGATGGTCTCATGGAAATATCAGTGGTGGCAGCCAAGTTGCGTCACTTTTGCGCTCCCCTTGGGATGCCTTTTGCAGCTGCAGTGTGCCTGGAGCCCAGGGCTTCCTGGTTTTAAAAGTCCTAGGCCTAAGCCTAACAGTAACCCTAGGAAGGTAAATCAGCCGGGTATTAGGGTTCTTCCTAAGGGAAAAGCCGTGAAAGCAGCCATGTTGTGGCACTTCTGCACTCCCTTTGGGATGCCTTTGGCAGATGAAGTAAGCCTGGAACTCAGGGCTTCCTGGTTAAAGAAATCCAAGCCCTAGGCTGAACCCTAACCCTAACCCTAGGCAGATAAATCAGCCTAGGTATAGGGATGGTGCCAAGGAAAAAGCTGTGAAAGCTGCCATGTTGTTGCACTTTTGTACTCCCCTTGGGATGCCTTGAACAGCTGCAGTGTGCCTGGAGCTAAGGGCTTCCTAGTTTCAAAAATCCTAGCCCTAGGCCTAAGCCTAACTGTAACCCTGGGAAAGTAAGTCAGCCTGGTGTTAGGCGTCTTGCCAAGGAAAAAGCCGTGAAAGCAGCCATGTTGTGGCACTTTTGCACTCCCTTTTGGATGCCTTTCACAGCTCCAGTGTGCCTGGAACTCAGGGCTTCCTGCTTTTAAAAATCCTAGCCCTAGGCCGAACCCCAACCCTAAGACGAGAAAGGCAAATCAGCCAGGAATTAGGCATGTCCCCAAGGAAAAAGCTGTGGAGGCAGGCATGTTGTGGTACTTTTGCGCTCTTCTTGGCTAGTCCTTCGCAGCTGCTGTGTTCTTGGAACTCAGGGCTTTCTGGTTAATAGACCCTTACCCTAGGCGTAACTCAAACCTTAACCCTAGGAAGGAAAATCAGCCTATGGTTCGGGATGGTCTCATGGAAATATCAGTGGTGGCAGCCAAGTTGCGTCACTTTTGCGCTCCCCTTGGGATGCCTTTTGCAGCTGCAGTGTGCCTGGAGCCCAGGGCTTCCTGGTTTTAAAAGTCCTAGACCTAAGCCTAACAGTAAACCTAGGAAGGTAAATCAGCCGGGTATTAGGGTTCTTCCTAAGGGAAAAGCTGTGAAAGCAGCCATGTTGTGGCACTTCTGCACTCCCTTTGGGATGCCTTTGGCAGATGAAGTAAGCCTGGAACTCAGGGCTTCCTGGTTAAAGAAATCCAAGCCCTAGGCTGAACCCTAACCCTAACCCTAGGCAGATAAATCAGCCTAGGTATAGGGATGGTGCCAAGGAAAAAGCTGTGAAAGCTGCCATGTTGTTGCACTTTTGTACTCCCCTTGGGATGCCTTGAACAGCTGCAGTGTGCCTGGAGCTAAGGGCTTCCTAGTTTCAAAAATCCTAGCCCTAGGCCTGAGCCTAACTGTAACCCTGGGAAAGTAAGTCAGCCTGGTGTTAGGCGTCTTGCCAAGGAAAAAGCCGTGAAAGCAGCCATGTTGTGGCACTTTTGCACTCCCTTTTGGATGCCTTTCACAGCTCCAGTGTGCCTGGAACTCAGGGCTTCCTGATTTTAAAAATCCTAGCCCTAGGCCGAACCCCAACCCTAAGACGAGAAAGGCAAATCAGCCATGAATTAGGCATGTCCCCAAGGAAAAAGCTGTGGAGGCAGGCATGTTGTGGTACTTTTGCGCTCTTCTTGGCTAGTCCATCGCAGCTGCTGTGTTCTTGGAACTCAGGGCTTTCTGGTTAATAGAGCCCTTACCCTAGGCGTAACTCAAACCTTAAGCCTAGGAAGGAAAATCAACCTATGGTTCGGGATGGTCTCATGGAAATATCAGTGGTGGCAGCCAAGTTGCATCACTTTTGCGCTCCCCTTGGGATGCCTTTCGCAGCTGCAGTGTGCACGGAGCCCAGGGCTTCCTGGTTTTAAAAGTCCTAGGCCTAAGCCTAACAGTAACCCTAGGAAGGTAAATCAGCCGGGTATTAGGGTTCTTCCTAAGGGAAAAGCCGTGAAAGCAGCCATGTTGTGGCACTTCTGCACTCCCTTTGGGATGCCTTTGGCAGATGAAGTAAGCCTGGAACTCAGGGCTTCCTGGTTAAAGAAATCCAAGCCCTAGGCTGAACCCTAACCCTAACCCTAGGCAGATAAATCAGCCTAGGTATAGGGATGGTGCCAAGGAAAAAGCTGTGAAAGCTGCCATGTTGTTGCACTTTTGTACTCCCCTTGGGATGCCTTGAACAGCTGCAGTGTGCCTGGAGCCCAGGGCTTCCTAGTTTCAAAAATCCTAGCCCTAGGCCTAAGCCTAACAGTAACCCTGGGAAAGTAAATCAGCCTGATGTTAGGTTTCTTGCCAAGGAAAAAGCCGTGAAAGCAGCCATGTTGTGGCACTTTTGCACTCCCTTTTGGATGCCTTTCACAGCTCCAGTGTGCCTGGAACTCAGGGCTTCCTGCTTTTAAAAATCCTAGCCCTAGGCCGAACCCCAACCCTAAGACGAGAAAGGCAAATCAGCCAGGAATTAGGCATGTCCCCAAGGAAAAAGCTGTGGAGGCAGGCATGTTGTGGTACTTTTGCGCTCTTCTTGGCTAGTCCTTCGCAGCTGCTGTGTTCTTGGAACTCAGGGCTTTCTGGTTAATAGACCCTTACCCTAGGCGTAACTCAAACCTTAACCCTAGGAAGGAAAATCAGCCTATGGTTCGGGATGGTCTCATGGAAATATCAGTGGTGGCAGCCAAGTTGCGTCACTTTTGCGCTCCCCTTGGGATGCCTTTTGCAGCTGCAGTGTGCCTGGAGCCCAGGGCTTCCTGGTTTTAAAAGTCCTAGACCTAAGCCTAACAGTAACCCTAGGAAGGTAAATCAGCCGGGTATTAGGGTTCTTCCTAAGGGAAAAGCTGTGAAAGCAGCCATGTTGTGGCACTTCTGCACTCCCTTTGGGATGCCTTTGGCAGATGAAGTAAGCCTGGAACTCAGGGCTTCCTGGTTAAAGAAATCCAAGCCCTAGGCTGAACCCTAACCCTAACCCTAGGCAGATAAATCAGCCTAGGTATAGGGATGGTGCCAAGGAAAAAGCTGTGAAAGCTGCCATGTTGTTGCACTTTTGTACTCCCCTTGGGATGCCTTGAACAGCTGCAGTGTGCCTGGAGCTAAGGGCTTCCTAGTTTCAAAAATCCTAGCCCTAGGCCTGAGCCTAACTGTAACCCTGGGAAAGTAAGTCAGCCTGGTGTTAGGCGTCTTGCCAAGGAAAAAGCCGTGAAAGCAGCCATGTTGTGGCACTTTTGCACTCCCTTTTGGATGCCTTTCACAGCTCCAGTGTGCCTGGAACTCAGGGCTTCCTGATTTTAAAAATCCTAGCCCTAGGCCGAACCCCAACCCTAAGACGAGAAAGGCAAATCAGCCATGAATTAGGCATGTCCCCAAGGAAAAAGCTGTGGAGGCAGGCATGTTGTGGTACTTTTGCGCTCTTCTTGGCTAGTCCATCGCAGCTGCTGTGTTCTTGGAACTCAGGGCTTTCTGGTTAATAGAGCCCTTACCCTAGGCGTAACTCAAACCTTAAGCCTAGGAAGGAAAATCAACCTATGGTTCGGGATGGTCTCATGGAAATATCAGTGGTGGCAGCCAAGTTGCATCACTTTTGCGCTCCCCTTGGGATGCCTTTCGCAGCTGCAGTGTGCACGGAGCCCAGGGCTTCCTGGTTTTAAAAGTCCTAGGCCTAAGCCTAACAGTAACCCTAGGAAGGTAAATCAGCCGGGTATTAGGGTTCTTCCTAAGGGAAAAGCCGTGAAAGCAGCCATGTTGTGGCACTTCTGCACTCCCTTTGGGATGCCTTTGGCAGATGAAGTAAGCCTGGAACTCAGGGCTTCCTGGTTAAAGAAATCCAAGCCCTAGGCTGAACCCTAACCCTAACCCTAGGCAGATAAATCAGCCTAGGTATAGGGATGGTGCCAAGGAAAAAGCTGTGAAAGCTGCCATGTTGTTGCACTTTTGTACTCCCCTTGGGATGCCTTGAACAGCTGCAGTGTGCCTGGAGCCCAGGGCTTCCTAGTTTCAAAAATCCTAGCCCTAGGCCTAAGCCTAACAGTAACCCTGGGAAAGTAAATCAGCCTGATGTTAGGTTTCTTGCCAAGGAAAAAGCCGTGAAAGCAGCCATGTTGTGGCACTTTTGCACTCCCTTTTGGATGCCTTTCACAGCTCCAGTGTGCCTGGAACTCAGGGCTTCCTGCTTTTAAAAATCCTAGCCCTAGGCCGAACCCCAACCCTAAGACGAGAAAGGCAAATCAGCCAGGAATTAGGCATGTCCCCAAGGAAAAAGCTGTGGAGGCAGGCATGTTGTGGTACTTTTGCGCTCTTCTTGGCTAGTCCTTCGCAGCTGCTGTGTTCTTGGAACTCAGGGCTTTCTGGTTAATAGACCCTTACCCTAGGCGTAACTCAAACCTTAACCCTAGGAAGGAAAATCAGCCTATGGTTCGGGATGGTCTCATGGAAATATCAGTGGTGGCAGCCAAGTTGCGTCACTTTTGCGCTCCCCTTGGGATGCCTTTTGCAGCTGCAGTGTGCCTGGAGCCCAGGGCTTCCTGGTTTTAAAAGTCCTAGACCTAAGCCTAACAGTAACCCTAGGAAGGTAAATCAGCCGGGTATTAGGGTTCTTCCTAAGGGAAAAGCTGTGAAAGCAGCCATGTTGTGGCACTTCTGCACTCCCTTTGGGATGCCTTTGGCAGATGAAGTAAGCCTGGAACTCAGGGCTTCCTGGTTAAAGAAATCCAAGCCCTAGGCTGAACCCTAACCCTAACCCTAGGCAGATAAATCAGCCTAGGTATAGGGATGGTGCCAAGGAAAAAGCTGTGAAAGCTGCCATGTTGTTGCACTTTTGTACTCCCCTTGGGATGCCTTGAACAGCTGCAGTGTGCCTGGAGCTAAGGGCTTCCTAGTTTCAAAAATCCTAGCCCTAGGCCTGAGCCTAACTGTAACCCTGGGAAAGTAAGTCAGCCTGGTGTTAGGCGTCTTGCCAAGGAAAAAGCCGTGAAAGCAGCCATGTTGTGGCACTTTTGCACTCCCTTTTGGATGCCTTTCACAGCTCCAGTGTGCCTGGAACTCAGGGCTTCCTGCTTTTAAAAATCCTAGCCCTAGGCCGAACCCCAACCCTAAGACGAGAAAGGCAAATCAGCCAGGAATTAGGCATGTCCCCAAGGAAAAAGCTGTGGAGGCAGGCATGTTGTGGTATTTTTGCGCTCTTCTTGGCTAGTCCATCGCAGCTGCTGTGTTCTTGGAACTCAGGGCTTTCTGGTTAATAGAGCCCTTACCCTAGGCGTAACTCAAACCTTAAGCCTAGGAAGGAAAATCAACCTATGGTTCGGGATGGTCTCATGGAAATATCAGTGGTGGCAGCCAAGTTGCATCACTTTTGCGCTCCCCTTGGGATGCCTTTCGCAGCTGCAGTGTGCACGGAGCCCAGGGCTTCCTGGTTTTAAAAGTCCTAGGCCTAAGCCTAACAGTAACCCTAGGAAGGTAAATCAGCCGGGTATTAGGGTTCTTCCTAAGGGAAAAGCCGTGAAAGCAGCCATGTTGTGGCACTTCTGCACTCCCTTTGGGATGCCTTTGGCAGATGAAGTAAGCCTGGAACTCAGGGCTTCCTGGTTAAAGAAATCCAAGCCCTAGGCTGAACCCTAACCCTAACCCTAGGCAGATAAATCAGCCTAGGTATAGGGATGGTGCCAAGGAAAAAGCTGTGAAAGCTGCCATGTTGTTGCACTTTTGTACTCCCCTTGGGATGCCTTTCGCAGCTGCAGTGTGCCTGGAGCCCAGGGCTTCCTAGTTTTAAAAATCCTAGCCCTAGGCCTAAGCCTAACAGTAACCCTGGGAAGGCAAATCAGCCAGGTATTAGGGTTCTTCCTAAGGGAAAAGCCGTGAAAGCAGCCATGTTGTGGCACTTCTGCACTCGTTTTGGGATGCCTTTGGCAGATGAAGTAAGCGTGGAACTCAGGGCTTCCTGGTTAAAGAAATCCAAGCCCTAGGCTGAACCCTAACCCTAACCCTAGGCAGATAAATCCGCCTAGGTATAGGGATGGTGCCAAGGAAAAAGCTGTGAAAGCTGCCATGTTGTTGCACTTTTGTACTCCCTTTTGGATGCCTTTCACAGCTCCAGTGTGCCTGGAACTCAGGGCTTCCTGATTTTAAAAATCCTAGCCCTAGTCCGAACCCCAACCCTAAGACGAGAAAGGCAAATCAGCCAGGAATTAGGCATGTCCCCAAGGAAAAAGCTGTGGAGGCAGGCATGTTGTGGTACTTTTGCGCTCTTCTTGGCTAGTCCTTCGCAGCTGCTGTGTTCTTGGAACTCAGGGCTTTTTGGATAATAGGACCCTTACCCTAGGCGTAACTCAAACCTTAACCCTAGGAAGGAAAATCAGCCTATGGTTCGGGATGGTCTCATGGAAATATCAGTGGTGGCAGCCAAGTTGCGTCACTTTTGCGCTCCCCTTGGGATGCCTTCGCAGCTGCAGTGTGCCTGGAGCCCAGGGCTTCCTGGTTTTAAAAGTCCTAGGCCTAAGCCTAACAGTAACCCTAGGAAGGTAAATCAGCCGGGTATTAGGGTTCTTCCTAAGGGAAAAGCCGTGAAAGCAGCATGTTGTGGCACTTCTTGCACTCCCTTTGGGATGCCTTTGGCAGATGAAGTAAGCCTGGAACTCAGGGCTTCCTGGTTAAAGAAATCCAAGCCCTAGGCTGAACTCTAACCCTAACCCTAGGCAGATAAATCAGCCTAGGTATAGGGATGGTGCCAAGGAAAAAGCTGTGAAAGCTGCCATGTTGTTGCACTTTTGTACTCCCCTTGGGATGCCTTGAACAGCTGCAGTGTGCCTGGAGCTAAGGGCTTCCTAGTTTCAAAAATCCTAGCCCTAGGCCTAAGCCTAACAGTAACCCTGGGAAAGTAAATCAGCCTGGTGTTAGGCATCTTGCCAAGGAAAAAGGCGTGAAAGCAGCCATGTTGTGGCACTTTTGCACTCCCTTTTGGATGCCTTTCACAGCTCCAGTGTGCCTGGAACTCAGGGCTTCCTGCTTTTAAAAATCCTAGCCCTAGGCCGAACCCCAACCCTAAGACGAGAAAGGCAAATCAGCCAGGAATTAGGCATGTCCCCAAGGAAAAAGCTGTGGAGGCAGGCATGTTGTGGTACTTTTGCGCTCTTCTTGGCTAGTCCTTCGCAGCTGCTGTGTTCTTGGAACTCAGGGCTTTCTGGTTAATAGAACCCTTACCCTAGGCGTAACTCAAACCTTAACCCTAGGAAGGAAAATCAGCCTATGGTTCGGGATGGTCTCATGGAAATATCAGTGGTGGCAGCCAAGTTGCGTCACTTTTGCGCTCCCCTTGGGATGCCTTTTGCAGCTGCAGTGTGCCTGGAGCCCAGGGCTTCCTGGTTTTAAAAGTCCTAGGCCTAAGCCTAACAGTAACCCTAGGAAGGTAAATCAGCCGGGTATTAGGGTTCTTCCTAAGGGAAAAGCCGTGAAAGCAGCCATGTTGTGGCACTTCTGCACTCCCTTTGGGATGCCTTTGGCAGATGAAGTAAGCCTGGAACTCAGGGCTTCCTGGTTAAAGAAATCCAAGCCCTAGGCTGAACCCTAACCCTAACCCTAGGCAGATAAATCAGCCTAGGTATAGGGATGGTGCCAAGGAAAAAGCTGTGAAAGCTGCCATGTTGTTGCACTTTTGTACTCCCCTTGGGATGCCTTGAACAGCTGCAGTGTGCCTGGAGCCCAGGGCTTCCTAGTTTTAAAAATCCTAGCCCTAGGCCTAAGCCTAACAGTAACCCTGGGAAGGGAAATCAGCCTGGTGTTAGGTTTCTTGCCGAGGAAAAAGCCGTGAAAGCAGCCATGTTGTGGCACTTTTGCACTCCCTTTTGGATGCCTTTCACAGCTCCAGTGTGCCTGGAACTCAGGGCTTCCTGCTTTTAAAAATCCTAGCCCTAGGCCGAACCCCAACCCTAAGACGAGAAAGGCAAATCAGCCAGGAATTAGGCATGTCCCCAAGGAAAAAGCTGTGGAGGCAGGCATGTTGTGGTACTTTTGCGCTCTTCTTGGCTAGTCCTTCGCAGCTGCTGTGTTCTTGGAACTCAGGGCTTTCTGGTTAATAGACCCTTACCCTAGGCGTAACTCAAACGTTAACCCTAGGAAGGAAAATCAGCCTATGGTTCGGGATGGTCTCATGGAAATATCAGTGGTGGCAGCCAAGTTGCGTCACTTTTGCCCTCCCCTTGGGATGCCTTTCGCAGCTGCAGTGTGCCTGGAGCCCAGGGCTTCCTGGTTTTAAAAGTCCTAGGCCTAAGCCTAACAGTAACCCTAGGAAGGTAAATCAGCCGGGTATTAGGGTTCTTCCTAAGGGAAAAGCCGTGAAAGCAGCCATGTTGTGGCACTTCTGCACTCCCTTTGGGATGCCTTTGGCAGATGAAGTAAGCCTGGAACTCAGGGCTTCCTGGTTAAAGAAATCCAAGCCCTAGGCTGAAGCCTAACCCTAACCCTAGGCAGATAAATCAGCCTAGGTATAGGGATGGTGCCAAGGAAAAAGCTGTGAAAGCTGCCATGTTGTTGCACTTTTGTACTCCCCTTGGGATGCCTTGAACAGCTGCAGTGTGCCTGGAGCCCAGGGCTTCCTAGTTTTAAAAATCCTAGCCCTAGGCCTAAGCCTAACAGTAACCCTGGGAAGGGAAATCAGCCTGGTGTTAGGTTTCTTGCCGAGGAAAAAGCCGTGAAAGCAGCCATGTTGTGGCACTTTTGCACTCCCTTTTGGATGCCTTTCACAGCTCCAGTGTGCCTGGAACTCAGGGCTTCCTGCTTTTAAAAATCCTAGCCCTAGGCCGAACCCCAACCCTAAGACGAGAAAGGCAAATCAGCCAGGAATTAGGCATGTCCCCAAGGAAAAAGCTGTGGAGGCAGGCATGTTGTGGTACTTTTGCGCTCTTCTTGGCTAGTCCTTCGCAGCTGCTGTGTTCTTGGAACTCAGGGCTTTCTGGTTAATAGAACCCTTACCCTAGGCGTAACTCAAACCTTAACCCTAGGAAGGAAAATCAGCCTATGGTTCGGGATGGTCTCATGGAAATATCAGTGGTGGCAGCCAAGTTGCGTCACTTTTGCGCTCCCCTTGGGATGCCTTTTGCAGCTGCAGTGTGCCTGGAGCCCAGGGCTTCCTGGTTTTAAAAGTCCTAGGCCTAAGCCTAACAGTAACCCTGGGAAGGCAAATCAGCCAGGTATTAGGGTTCTTCCTAAGGGAAAAGCCGTGAAAGCAGCCATGTTGTGGCACTTCTGCACTCGTTTTGGGATGCCTTTGGCAGATGAAGTAAGCGTGGAACTCAGGGCTTCCTGGTTAAAGAAATCCAAGCCCTAGGCTGAACCCTAACCCTAACCCTAGGCAGATAAATCCGCCTAGGTATAGGGATGGTGCCAAGGAAAAAGCTGTGAAAGCTGCCATGTTGTTGCACTTTTGTACTCCCTTTTGGATGCCTTTCACAGCTCCAGTGTGCCTGGAACTCAGGGCTTCCTGATTTTAAAAATCCTAGCCCTAGGCCGAACCCCAACCCTAAGACGAGAAAGGCAAATCAGCCAGGAATTAGGCATGTCCCCAAGGAAAAAGCTGTGGAGGCAGGCATGTTGTGGTACTTTTGCGCTCTTCTTGGCTAGTCCTTCGCAGCTGCTGTGTTCTTGGAACTCAGGGCTTTTTGGTTAATAGACCCTTACCCTAGGCGTAACTCAAACCTTAACCCTAGGAAGGAAAATCAGCCTATGGTTCGGGATGGTCTCATGGAAATATCAGTGGTGGCAGCCAAGTTGCGTCACTTTTGCGCTCCCCTTGGGATGCCTTTCGCAGCTGCAGTGTGCCTGGAGCCCAGGGCTTCCTGGTTTTAAAAGTCCTAGGCCTAAGCCTAACAGTAACCCTAGGAAGGTAAATCAGCCGGGTATTAGGGTTCTTCCTAAGGGAAAAGCCGTGAAAGCAGCCATGTTGTGGCACTTCTGCACTCGTTTTGGGATGCCTTTGGCAGATGAAGTAAGCGTGGAACTCAGGGCTTCCTGGTTAAAGAAATCCAAGCCCTAGGCTGAACCCTAACCCTAACCCTAGGCAGATAAATCCGCCTAGGTATAGGGATGGTGCCAAGGAAAAAGCTGTGAAAGCTGCCATGTTGTTGCACTTTTGTACTCCCCTTGGGATGCCTTGAACAGCTGCAGTGTGCCTGGAGCTAAGGGCCTCCTAGTGTCAAAAATCCTAGCCCTAGGCCTAAGCCTAACAGTAACCCTGGGAAAGTAAATCAGCCTGATGTTAGGCTTCTTGCCAAGGAAAAAGCCGTGAAAGCAGCCATGTTGTGGCACTTTTGCACTCCCTTTTGGATGCCTTTCACAGCTCCAGTGTGCCTGGAACTCAGGGCTTCCTGCTTTTAAAAATCCTAGCCCTAGGCCGAACCCCAACCCTAAGACGAGAAAGGCAAATCAGCCAGGAATTAGGCATGTCCCCAAGGAAAAAGCTGTGGAGGCAGGCATGTTGTGGTACTTTTGCGCTCTTCTTGGCTAGTCCTTCGCAGCTGCTGTGTTCTTGGAACTCAGGGCTTTCTGGTTAATAGACCCTTACCCTAGGCGTAACTCAAACGTTAACCCTAGGAAGGAAAATCAGCCTATGGTTCGGGATGGTCTCATGGAAATATCAGTGGTGGCAGCCAAGTTGCGTCACTTTTGCGCTCCCCTTGGGATGCCTTTCGCAGCTGCAGTGTGCCTGGAGCCCAGGGCTTCCTGGTTTTAAAAGTCCTAGGCCTAAGCCTAACAGTAACCCTAGGAAGGTAAATCAGCCGGGTATTAGGGTTCTTCCTAAGGGAAAAGCCGTGAAAGCAGCCATGTTGTGGCACTTCTGCACTCCCTTTGGGATGCCTTTGGCAGATGAAGTAAGCCTGGAACTCAGGGCTTCCTGGTTAAAGAAATCCAAGCCCTAGGCTGAACCCTAACCCTAACCCTAGGCAGATAAATCAGCCTAGGTATAGGGATGGTGCCAAGGAAAAAGCTGTGAAAGCTGCCATGTTGTTGCACTTTTGTACTCCCCTTGGGATGCCTTGAACAGCTGCAGTGTGCCTGGAGCCCAGGGCTTCCTAGTTTTAAAAATCCTAGCCCTAGGCCTAAGCCTAACAGTAACCCTGGGAAGGGAAATCAGCCTGGTGTTAGGTTTCTTGCCGAGGAAAAAGCCGTGAAAGCAGCCATGTTGTGGCACTTTTGCACTCCCTTTTGGATGCCTTTCACAGCTCCAGTGTGCCTGGAACTCAGGGCTTCCTGCTTTTAAAAATCCTAGCCCTAGGCCGAACCCCAACCCTAAGACGAGAAAGGCAAATCAGCCAGGAATTAGGCATGTCCCCAAGGAAAAAGCTGTGGAGGCAGGCATGTTGTGGTACTTTTGCGCTCTTCTTGGCTAGTCCTTCGCAGCTGCTGTGTTCTTGGAACTCAGGGCTTTCTGGTTAATAGAACCCTTACCCTAGGCGTAACTCAAACCTTAACCCTAGGAAGGAAAATCAGCCTATGGTTCGGGATGGTCTCATGGAAATATCAGTGGTGGCAGCCAAGTTGCGTCACTTTTGCGCTCCCCTTGGGATGCCTTTTGCAGCTGCAGTGTGCCTGGAGCCCAGGGCTTCCTGGTTTTAAAAGTCCTAGGCCTAAGCCTAACAGTAACCCTGGGAAGGCAAATCAGCCAGGTATTAGGGTTCTTCCTAAGGAAAAGCCGTGAAAGCAGCCATGTTGTGGCACTTCTGCACTCGTTTTGGGATGCCTTTGGCAGATGAAGTAAGCGTGGAACTCAGGGCTTCCTGGTTAAAGAAATCCAAGCCCTAGGCTGAACCCTAACCCTAACCCTAGGCAGATAAATCCGCCTAGGTATAGGGATGGTGCCAAGGAAAAAGCTGTGAAAGCTGCCATGTTGTTGCACTTTTGTACTCCCTTTTGGATGCCTTTCACAGCTCCAGTGTGCCTGGAACTCAGGGCTTCCTGATTTTAAAAATCCTAGCCCTAGGCCGAACCCCAACCCTAAGACGAGAAAGGCAAATCAGCCAGGAATTAGGCATGTCCCCAAGGAAAAAGCTGTGGAGGCAGGCATGTTGTGGTACTTTTGCGCTCTTCTTGGCTAGTCCTTCGCAGCTGCTGTGTTCTTGGAACTCAGGGCTTTTTGGTTAATAGACCCTTACCCTAGGCGTAAGTCAAACCTTAACCCTAGGAAGGAAAATCAGCCTATGGTTCGGGATGGTCTCATGGAAATATCAGTGGTGGCAGCCAAGTTGCGTCACTTTTGCGCTCCCCTTGGGATGCCTTTCGCAGCTGCAGTGTGCCTGGAGCCCAGGGCTTCCTGGTTTTAAAAGTCCTAGGCCTAAGCCTAACAGTAACCCTAGGAAGGTAAATCAGCCGGGTATTAGGGTTCTTCCTAAGGGAAAAGCCGTGAAAGCAGCCATGTTGTGGCACTTCTGCACTCCCTTTGGGATGCCTTTGGCAGATGAAGTAAGCCTGGAACTCAGGGCTTCCTGGTTAAAGAAATCCAAGCCCTAGGCTGAACTCTAACCCTAACCCTAGGCAGATAAATCAGCCTAGGTATAGGGATGGTGCCAAGGAAAAAGCTGTGAAAGCTGCCATGTTGTTGCACTTTTGTACTCCCCTTGGGATGCCTTGAACAGCTGCAGTGTGCCTGGAGCTAAGGGCTTCCTAGTTTCAAAAATCCTAGCCCTAGGCCTAAGCCTAACAGTAACCCTGGGAAAGTAAATCAGCCTGGTGTTAGGCATCTTGCCAAGGAAAAAGGCGTGAAAGCAGCCATGTTGTGGCACTTTTGCACTCCCTTTTGGATGCCTTTCACAGCTCCAGTGTGCCTGGAACTCAGGGCTTCCTGATTTTAAAAATCCTAGCCCTAGGCCGAACCCCAACCCTAAGACGAGAAAGGCAAATCAGCCAGGAATTAGGCATGTCCCCAAGGAAAAAGCTGTGGAGGCAGGCATGTTGTGGTACTTTTGAGCCCTTCTTGGCTAGTCCTTCGCAGCTGCTGTGTTCTTGGAACTCAGGGCTTTCTGGTTAATAGACCCTTACCCTAGGCGTAACTCAAACCTTAACCCTAGGAAGGAAAATCAGCCTATGGTTCGGGATGGTCTCATGGAAATATCAGTGGTGGCAGCCAAGTTGCGTCACTTTTGCGCTCCCCTTGGGATGCCTTTCGCAGCTGCAGTGTGCCTGGAGCCCAGGGCTTCCTGGTTTTAAAAGTCCTAGGCCTAAGCCTAACAGTAACCCTAGGAAGGTAAATCAGCCGGGTATTAGGGTTCTTCCTAAGGGAAAAGCCGTGAAAGCAGCCATGTTGTGGCACTTCTGCACTCCCTTTGGGATGCCTTTGGCAGATGAAGTAAGCCTGGAACTCAGGGCTTCCTGGTTAAAGAAATCCAAGCCCTAGGCTGAACCCTAACCCTAACCCTAGGCAGATAAATCAGCCTAGGTATAGGGATGGTGCCAAGGAAAAAGCTGTGAAAGCTGCCATGTTGTTGCACTTTTGTACTCCCCTTGGGATGCCTTGAACAGCTGCAGTGTGCCTGGAGCCCAGGGCTTCCTAGTTTTAAAATTCCTAGCCCTAGGCCTAAGCCTAACAGTAACCCTGGGAAAGTAAATCAGCCTGATGTTAGGTTTCTTGCCAAGGAAAAAGCCGTGAAAGCAGCCATGTTGTGGCACTTTTGCACTCCCTTTTGGATGCCTTTCACAGCTCCAGTGTGCCTGGAACTCAGGGATTCCTGATTTTAAAAATCCTAGCCCTAGGCCGAACCCCAACCCTAAGACGAGAAAGGCAAATCAGCCAGGAATTAGGCATGTCCCCAAGGAAAAAGCTGTGGAGGCAGGCATGTTGTGGTACTTTTGCGCTCTTCTTGGCTAGTCCTTCGCAGCTGCTGTGTTCTTGGAACTCAGGGCTTTCTGGTTAATAGACCCTTACCCTAGGCGTAACTCAAACCTTAACCCTAGGAAGGAAAATCAGCCTATGGTTCGGGATGGTCTCATGGAAATATCAGTGGTGGCAGCCAAGTTGCGTCACTTTTGCGCTCCCCTTGGGATGCCTTTTGCAGCTGCAGTGTGCCTGGAGCCCAGGGCTTCCTGGTTTTAAAAGTCCTAGGCCTAAGCCTAACAGTAACCCTAGGAAGGTAAATCAGCCGGGTATTAGGGTTCTTCCTAAGGGAAAAGCCGTGAAAGCAGCCATGTTGTGGCACTTCTGCACTCCCTTTGGGATGCCTTTGGCAGATGAAGTAAGCCTGGAACTCAGGGCTTCCTGGTTAAAGAAATCCAAGCCCTAGGCTGAACCCTAACCCTAACCCTAGGCAGATAAATCAGCCTAGGTATAGGGATGGTGCCAAGGAAAAAGCTGTGAAAGCTGCCATGTTGTTGCACTTTTGTACTCCCCTTGGGATGCCTTGAACAGCTGCAGTGTGCCTGGAGCCCAGGGCTTCCTAGTTTTAAAAATCCTAGCCCTAGGCCTAAGCCTAACAGTAACCCTGGGAAGGGAAATCAGCCTGGTGTTAGGTTTCTTGCCGAGGAAAAAGCCGTGAAAGCAGCCATGTTGTGGCACTTTTGCACTCCCTTTTGGATGCCTTTCACAGCTCCAGTGTGCCTGGAACTCAGGGCTTCCTGCTTTTAAAAATCCTAGCCCTAGGCCGAACCCCAACCCTAAGACGAGAAAGGCAAATCAGCCAGGAATTAGGCATGTCCCCAAGGAAAAAGCTGTGGAGGCAGGCATGTTGTGGTACTTTTGCGCTCTTCTTGGCTAGTCCTTCGCAGCTGCTGTGTTCTTGGAACTCAGGGCTTTCTGGTTAATAGACCCTTACCCTAGGCGTAACTCAAACCTTAACCCTAGGAAGGAAAATCAGCCTATGGTTCGGGATGGTCTCATGGAAATATCAGTGGTGGCAGCCAAGTTGCGTCACTTTTGCGCTCCCCTTGGGATGCCTTTCGCAGCTGCAGTGTGCCTGGAGCCCAGGGCTTCCTGGTTTTAAAAGTCCTAGGCCTAAGCCTAACAGTAACCCTAGGAAGGTAAATCAGCCGGGTATTAGGGTTCTTCCTAAGGGAAAAGCCGTGAAAGCAGCCATGTTGTGGCACTTCTGCACTCCCTTTGGGATGCCTTTGGCAGATGAAGTAAGCCTGGAACTCAGGGCTTCCTGGTTAAAGAAATCCAAGCCCTAGGCTGAACCCTAACCCTAACCCTAGGCAGATAAATCAGCCTAGGTATAGGGATGGTGCCAAGGAAAAAGCTGTGAAAGCTGCCATGTTGTTGCACTTTTGTACTCCCCTTGGGATGCCTTGAACAGCTGCAGTGTGCCTGGAGCCCAGGGCTTCCTAGTTTTAAAAATCCTAGCCCTAGGCCTAAGCCTAACAGTAACCCTGGGAAGGGAAATCAGCCTGGTGTTAGGTTTCTTGCCGAGGAAAAAGCCGTGAAAGCAGCCATGTTGTGGCACTTTTGCACTCCCTTTTGGATGCCTTTCACAGCTCCAGTGTGCCTGGAACTCAGGGCTTCCTGCTTTTAAAAATCCTAGCCCTAGGCCGAACCCCAACCCTAAGACGAGAAAGGCAAATCAGCCAGGAATTAGGCATGTCCCCAAGGAAAAAGCTGTGGAGGCAGGCATGTTGTGGTACTTTTGCGCTCTTCTTGGCTAGTCCTTCGCAGCTGCTGTGTTCTTGGAACTCAGGGCTTTCTGGTTAATAGAACCCTTACCCTAGGCGTAACTCAAACCTTAACCCTAGGAAGGAAAATCAGCCTATGGTTCGGGATGGTCTCATGGAAATATCAGTGGTGGCAGCCAAGTTGCGTCACTTTTGCGCTCCCCTTGGGATGCCTTTTGCAGCTGCAGTGTGCCTGGAGCCCAGGGCTTCCTGGTTTTAAAAGTCCTAGGCCTAAGCCTAACAGTAACCCTAGGAAGGTAAATCAGCCGGGTATTAGGGTTCTTCCTAAGGGAAAAGCCGTGAAAGCAGCCATGTTGTGGCACTTCTGCACTCCCTTTGGGATGCCTTTGGCAGATGAAGTAAGCCTGGAACTCAGGGCTTCCTGGTTAAAGAAATCCAAGCCCTAGGCTGAAGCCTAACCCTAACCCTAGGCAGATAAATCAGCCTAGGTATAGGGATGGTGCCAAGGAAAAAGCTGTGAAAGCTGCCATGTTGTTGCACTTTTGTACTCCCCTTGGGATGCCTTGAACAGCTGCAGTGTGCCTGGAGCCCAGGGCTTCCTAGTTTTAAAAATCCTAGCCCTAGGCCTAAGCCTAACAGTAACCCTGGGAAGGGAAATCAGCCTGGTGTTAGGTTTCTTGCCGAGGAAAAAGCCGTGAAAGCAGCCATGTTGTGGCACTTTTGCACTCCCTTTTGGATGCCTTTCACAGCTCCAGTGTGCCTGGAACTCAGGGCTTCCTGCTTTTAAAAATCCTAGCCCTAGGCCGAACCCCAACCCTAAGACGAGAAAGGCAAATCAGCCAGGAATTAGGCATGTCCCCAAGGAAAAAGCTGTGGAGGCAGGCATGTTGTGGTACTTTTGCGCTCTTCTTGGCTAGTCCTTCGCAGCTGCTGTGTTCTTGGAACTCAGGGCTTTCTGGTTAATAGACCCTTACCCTAGGCGTAACTCAAACCTTAACCCTAGGAAGGAAAATCAGCCTATGGTTCGGGATGGTCTCATGGAAATATCAGTGGTGGCAGCCAAGTTGCGTCACTTTTGCGCTCCCCTTGGGATGCCTTTCGCAGCTGCAGTGTGCCTGGAGCCCAGGGCTTCCTGGTTTTAAAAGTCCTAGGCCTAAGCCTAACAGTAACCCTAGGAAGGTAAATCAGCCGGGTATTAGGGTTCTTCCTAAGGGAAAAGCCGTGAAAGCAGCCATGTTGTGGCACTTCTGCACTCCCTTTGGGATGCCTTTGGCAGATGAAGTAAGCCTGGAACTCAGGGCTTCCTGGTTAAAGAAATCCAAGCCCTAGGCTGAACCCTAACCCTAACCCTAGGCAGATAAATCAGCCTAGGTATAGGGATGGTGCCAAGGAAAAAGCTGTGAAAGCTGCCATGTTGTTGCACTTTTGTACTCCCCTTGGGATGCCTAGAACAGCTGCAGTGTGCCTGGAGCCCAGGGCTTCCTAGTTTTAAAAATCCTAGCCCTAGGCCTAAGCCTAACAGTAACCCTGGGAAGGCAAATCAGCCGGGTATTAGGGTTCTTCCTAAGGGAAAAGCCGTGAAAGCAGCCATGTTGTGGCACTTCTGCACTCGTTTTGGGATGCCTTTGGCAGATGATGTAAGCGTGGAACTCAGGGCTTCCTGGTTAAAGAAATCCAAGCCCTAGGCTGAACCCTAACCCTAACCCTAGGCAGATAAATCCGCCTAGGTATAGGGATGGTGCCAAGGAAAAAGCTGTGAAAGCTGCCATGTTGTTGCACTTCTGTACTCCCTTTTGGATGCCTTTCACAGCTCCAGTGTGCCTGGAACTCAGGGCTTCCTGATTTTAAAAATCCTAGCCCTAGGCCGAACCCCAACCCTAAGACGAGAAAGGCAAATCAGCCAGGAATTAGGCATGTCCCCAAGGAAAAAGCTGTGGAGGCAGGCATGTTGTGGTACTTTTGCGCTCTTCTTGGCTAGTCCTTCGCAGCTGCTGTGTTCTTGGAACTCAGGGCTTTCTGGTTAATAGACCCTTACCCTAGGCGTAACTCAAACCTTAACCCTAGGAAGGAAAATCAGCCTATGGTTCGGGATGGTCTCATGGAAATATCAGTGGTGGCAGCCAAGTTGCGTCACTTTTGCGCTCCCCTTGGGATGCCTTTCGCAGCTGCAGTGTGCCTGGAGCCCAGGGCTTCCTGGTTTTAAAAGTCCTAGGCCTAAGCCTAACAGTAACCCTAGGAAGGTAAATCAGCCGGGTATTAGGGTTCTTCCTAAGGGAAAAGCCGTGAAAGCAGCCATGTTGTGGCACTTCTGCACTCCCTTTGGGATGCCTTTGGCAGATGAAGTAAGCCTGGAACTCAGGGCTTCCTGGTTAAAGAAATCCAAGCCCTAGGCTGAACCCTAACCCTAACCCTAGGCAGATAAATCAGCCTAGGTATAGGGATGGTGCCAAGGAAAAAGCTGTGAAAGCTGCCATGTTGTTGCACTTTTGTACTCCCCTTGGGATGCCTTGAACAGCTGCAGTGTGCCTGGAGCCCAGGGCTTCCTAGTTTTAAAAATCCTAGCCCTAGGCCTAAGCCTAACAGTAACCCTGGGAAGGGAAATCAGCCTGGTGTTAGGTTTCTTGCCGAGGAAAAAGCCGTGAAAGCAGCCATGTTGTGGCACTTTTGCACTCCCTTTTGGATGCCTTTCACAGCTCCAGTGTGCCTGGAACTCAGGGCTTCCTGCTTTTAAAAATCCTAGCCCTAGGCCGAACCCCAACCCTAAGACGAGAAAGGCAAATCAGCCAGGAATTAGGCATGTCCCCAAGGAAAAAGCTGTGGAGGCAGGCATGTTGTGGTACTTTTGCGCTCTTCTTGGCTAGTCCTTCGCAGCTGCTGTGTTCTTGGAACTCAGGGCTTTCTGGTTAATAGAACCCTTACCCTAGGCGTAACTCAAACCTTAACCCTAGGAAGGAAAATCAGCCTATGGTTCGGGATGGTCTCATGGAAATATCAGTGGTGGCAGCCAAGTTGCGTCACTTTTGCGCTCCCCTTGGGATGCCTTTTGCAGCTGCAGTGTGCCTGGAGCCCAGGGCTTCCTGGTTTTAAAAGTCCTAGGCCTAAGCCTAACAGTAACCCTAGGAAGGTAAATCAGCCGGGTATTAGGGTTCTTCCTAAGGGAAAAGCCGTGAAAGCAGCCATGTTGTGGCACTTCTGCACTCCCTTTGGGATGCCTTTGGCAGATGAAGTAAGCCTGGAACTCAGGGCTTCCTGGTTAAAGAAATCCAAGCCCTAGGCTGAACCCTAACCCTAACCCTAGGCAGATAAATCAGCCTAGGTATAGGGATGGTGCCAAGGAAAAAGCTGTGAAAGCTGCCATGTTGTTGCACTTTTGTACTCCCCTTGGGATGCCTTGAACAGCTGCAGTGTGCCTGGAGCCCAGGGCTTCCTAGTTTTAAAAATCCTAGCCCTAGGCCTAAGCCTAACAGTAACCCTGGGAAGGGAAATCAGCCTGGTGTTAGGTTTCTTGCCGAGGAAAAAGCCGTGAAAGCAGCCATGTTGTGGCACTTTTGCACTCCCTTTTGGATGCCTTTCACAGCTCCAGTGTGCCTGGAACTCAGGGCTTCCTGCTTTTAAAAATCCTAGCCCTAGGCCGAACCCCAACCCTAAGACGAGAAAGGCAAATCAGCCAGGAATTAGGCATGTCCCCAAGGAAAAAGCTGTGGAGGCAGGCATGTTGTGGTACTTTTGCGCTCTTCTTGGCTAGTCCTTCGCAGCTGCTGTGTTCTTGGAACTCAGGGCTTTCTGGTTAATAGACCCTTACCCTAGGCATAACTCAAACCTTAACCCTAGGAAGGAAAATCAGCCTATGGTTCGGGATGGTCTCATGGAAATATCAGTGGTGGCAGCCAAGTTGCGTCACTTTTGCGCTCCCCTTGGGATGCCTTTTGCAGCTGCAGTGTGCCTGGAGCCCAGGGCTTCCTGGTTTTAAAAGTCCTAGGCCTAAGCCTAACAGTAACCCTAGGAAGGTAAATCAGCCGGGTATTAGGGTTCTTCCTAAGGGAAAAGCCGTGAAAGCAGCCATGTTGTGGCACTTCTGCACTCCCTTTGGGATGCCTTTGGCAGATGAAGTAAGCCTGGAACTCAGGGCTTCCTGGTTAAAGAAATCCAAGCCCTAGGCTGAACCCTAACCCTAACCCTAGGCAGATAAATCAGCCTAGGTATAGGGATGGTGCCAAGGAAAAAGCTGTGAAAGCTGCCATGTTGTTGCACTTTTGTACTCCCCTTGGGATGCCTTGAACAGCTGCAGTGTGCCTGGAGCCCAGGGCTTCCTAGTTTTAAAAATCCTAGCCCTAGGCCTAAGCCTAACAGTAACCCTGGGAAGGGAAATCAGCCGGGTATTAGGGTTCTTCCTAAGGGAAAAGCCGTGAAAGCAGCCATGTTGTGGCACTTCTGCACTCGTTTTGGGATGCCTTTGGCAGATGATGTAAGCGTGGAACTCAGGGCTTCCTGGTTAAAGAAATCCAAGCCCTAGGCTGAACCCAAACCCTAACCCTAGGCAGATAAATCCGCCTAGGTATAGGGATGGTGCCAAGGAAAAAGCTGTGAAAGCTGCCATGTTGTTGCACTTTTGTACTCCCTTTTGGATGCCTTTCACAGCTCCAGTGTGCCTGGAACTCAGGGCTTCCTGATTTTAAAAATCCTAGCCCTAGGCCGAACCCCAACCCTAAGTTGAGAAAGGCAAATCAGCCAGGAATTAGGCATGTCCCCAAGGAAAAAGCTGTGGAGGCAGGCATGTTGTGGTACTTTTGCGCTCTTCTTGGCTAGTCCTTCGCAGCTGCTGTGTTCTTGGAACTCAGGGCTTTCTGGTTAATAGACCCTTACCCTAGGCGTAACTCAAACCTTAACCCTAGGAAGGAAAATCAGCCTATGGTTCGGGATGGTCTCATGGAAATATCAGTGGTGGCAGCCAAGTTGCGTCACTTTTGCGCTCCCCTTGGGATGCCTTTCGCAGCTGCAGTGTGCCTGGAGCCCAGGGCTTCCTGGTTTTAAAAGTCCTAGGCCTAAGCCTAACAGTAACCCTAGGAAGGTAAATCAGCCGGGTATTAGGGTTCTTCCTAAGGGAAAAGCCGTGAAAGCAGCCATGTTGTGGCACTTCTGCACTCCCTTTGGGATGCCTTTGGCAGATGAAGTAAGCCTGGAACTCAGGGCTTCCTGGTTAAAGAAATCCAAGCCCTAGGCTGAACCCTAACCCTAACCCTAGGCAGATAAATCAGCCTAGGTATAGGGATGGTGCCAAGGAAAAAGCTGTGAAAGCTGCCATGTTGTTGCACTTTTGTACTCCCCTTGGGATGCCTTGAACAGCTGCAGTGTGCCTGGAGCTAAGGGCTTCTTAGTTTCAATAATCCTAGCCCTAGGCCTAAGCCTAACAGTAACCCTGGGAAAGTAAATCAGCCTGATGTTAGGTTTCTTGCCAAGGAAAAAGCCGTGAAAGCAGCCATGTTGTGGCACTTTTGCACTCCCTTTTGGATGTCTTTCACAGCTCCAGTGTGCCTGGAACTCAGGGCTTCCTGCTTTTAAAAATCCTAGCCCTAGGCCGAACCCCAACCCTAAGACGAGAAAGGCAAATCAGCCAGGAATTAGGCATGTCCCCAAGGAAAAAGCTGTGGAGGCAGGCATGTTGTGGTACTTTTGCGCTCTTCTTGGCTAGTCCTTCGCAGCTGCTGTGTTCTTGGAACTCAGGGCTTTCTGGTTAATAGACCCTTACCCTAGGCGTAACTCAAACCTTAACCCTAGGAAGGAAAATCAGCCTATGGTTCGGGATGGTCTCATGGAAATATCAGTGGTGGCAGCCAAGTTGCGTCACTTTTGCGCTCCCCTTGGGATGCCTTTCGCAGCTGCAGTGTGCCTGGAGCCCAGGGCTTCCTGGTTTTAAAAGTCCTAGGCCTAAGCCTAACAGTAACCCTAGGAAGGTAAATCAGCCGGGTATTAGGGTTCTTCCTAAGGAAAAAGCCGTGAAAGCAGCCATGTTGTGGCACTTCTGCACTCCCTTTGGGATGCCTTTGGCAGATGAAGTAAGCGTGGAACTCAGGGCTTCCTGGTTAAAGAAATCCAAGCCCTAGGCTGAACCCTAACCCTAACCCTAGGCAGATAAATCCGCCTAGGTATAGGGATGGTGCCAAGGGAAAAGCTGTGAAAGCTGCCATGTTGTTGCACTTTTGTACTCCCCTTGGGATGCCTTTCGCAGCTGCAGTGTGCCTGGAGCCCAGGGCTTCCTAGTTTTAAAAATCCTAGCCCTAGGCCTAAGCCTAACAGTAACCCTGGGAAGGCAAATCAGCCGGGTATTAGGGTTCTTCCTAAGGGAAAAGCCGTGAAAGCAGCCATGTTGTGGCACTTCTGCACTCGTTTTG
The DNA here is from genome assembly GCF_027579445.1 of Ammospiza nelsoni. Lineage (NCBI taxonomy): Eukaryota > Metazoa > Chordata > Aves > Passeriformes > Passerellidae > Ammospiza > Ammospiza nelsoni. The sequence continues at coordinate 255,332 of NW_026683219.1, read as the reverse complement.
GGATGCCTTTGGCAGATGAAGTAAGCGTGGAACTCAGGGCTTCCTGGTTAAAGAAATCCAAGCCCTAGGCTGAACCCTAACCCTAACCCTAGGCAGATAAATCCGCCTAGGTATAGGGATGGTGCCAAGGAAAAAGCTGTGAAAGCTGCCATGTTGTTGCACTTTTGTACTCCCTTTTGGATGCCTTTCACAGCTCCAGTGTGCCTGGAACTCAGGGCTTCCTGATTTTAAAAATCCTAGCCCTAGGCCGAACCCCAACCCTAAGACGAGAAAGGCAAATCAGCCAGGAATTAGGCATGTCCCCAAGGAAAAAGCTGTGGAGGCAGGCATGTTGTGGTACTTTTGCGCTCTTCTTGGCTAGTCCTTCGCAGCTGCTGTGTTCTTGGAACTCAGGGCTTTCTGGTTAATAGACCCTTACCCTAGGCGTAACTCAAACCTTAACCCTAGGAAGGAAAATCAGCCTATGGTTCGGGATGGTCTCATGGAAATATCAGTGGTGGCAGCCAAGTTGCGTCACTTTTGCGCTCCCCTTGGGATGCCTTTCGCAGCTGCAGTGTGCCTGGAGCCCAGGGCTTCCTGGTTTTAAAAGTCCTAGGCCTAAGCCTAACAGTAACCCTAGGAAGGTAAATCAGCCGGGTATTAGGGTTCTTCCTAAGGGAAAAGCCGTGAAAGCAGCCATATTGTGGCACTTCTGCACTCCCTTTGGGATGCCTTTGGCAGATGAAGTAAGCCTGGAACTCAGGGCTTCCTGGTTAAAGAAATCCAAGCCCTAGGCTGAAGCCTAACCCTAACCCTAGGCAGATAAATCAGCCTAGGTATAGGGATGGTGCCAAGGAAAAAGCTGTGAAAGCTGCCATGTTGTTGCACTTTTGTACTCCCCTTGGGATGCCTTGAACAGCTGCAGTGTGCCTGGAGCTAAGGGCTTCTTAGTTTCAAAAATCCTAGCCCTAGGCCTAAGCCTAACAGTAACCCTGGGAAAGTAAATCAGCCTGATGTTAGGTTTCTTGCCAAGGAAAAAGCCGTGAAAGCAGCCATGTTGTGGCACTTCTGCACTCGTTTTGGGATGCCTTTGGCAGATGATGTAAGCGTGGAACTCAGGGCTTCCTGGTTAAAGAAATCCAAGCCCTAGGCTGAACCCAAACCCTAACCCTAGGCAGATAAATCCGCCTAGGTATAGGGATGGTGCCAAGGAAAAAGCTGTGAAAGCTGCCATGTTGTTGCACTTTTGTACTCCCTTTTGGATGCCTTTCACAGCTCCAGTGTGCCTGGAACTCAGGGCTTCCTGATTTTAAAAATCCTAGCCCTAGGCCGAACCCCAACCCTAAGTTGAGAAAGGCAAATCAGCCAGGAATTAGGCATGTCCCCAAGGAAAAAGCTGTGGAGGCAGGCATGTTGTGGTACTTTTGCGCTCTTCTTGGCTAGTCCTTCGCAGCTGCTGTGTTCTTGGAACTCAGGGCTTTCTGGTTAATAGACCCTTACCCTAGGCGTAACTCAAACCTTAACCCTAGGAAGGAAAATCAGCCTATGGTTCGGGATGGTCTCATGGAAATATCAGTGGTGGCAGCCAAGTTGCGTCACTTTTGCGCTCCCCTTGGGATGCCTTTCGCAGCTGCAGTGTGCCTGGAGCCCAGGGCTTCCTGGTTTTAAAAGTCCTAGGCCTAAGCCTAACAGTAACCCTAGGAAGGTAAATCAGCCGGGTATTAGGGTTCTTCCTAAGGGAAAAGCCGTGAAAGCAGCCATGTTGTGGCACTTCTGCACTCCCTTTGGGATGCCTTTGGCAGATGAAGTAAGCCTGGAACTCAGGGCTTCCTGGTTAAAGAAATCCAAGCCCTAGGCTGAACCCTAACCCTAACCCTAGGCAGATAAATCAGCCTAGGTATAGGGATGGTGCCAAGGAAAAAGCTGTGAAAGCTGCCATGTTGTTGCACTTTTGTACTCCCCTTGGGATGCCTTGAACAGCTGCAGTGTGCCTGGAGCTAAGGGCTTCTTAGTTTCAAAAATCCTAGCCCTAGGCCTAAGCCTAACAGTAACCCTGGGAAAGTAAATCAGCCTGATGTTAGGTTTCTTGCCAAGGAAAAAGCCGTGAAAGCAGCCATGTTGTGGCACTTTTGCACTCCCTTTTGGATGCCTTTCACAGCTCCAGTGTGCCTGGAACTCAGGGATTCCTGATTTTAAAAATCCTAGCCCTAGGCCGAACCCCAACCCTAAGACGAGAAAGGCAAATCAGCCAGGAATTAGGCATGTCCCCAAGGAAAAAGCTGTGGAGGCAGGCATGTTGTGGTACTTTTGCGCTCTTCTTGGCTAGTCCTTCGCAGCTGCTGTGTTCTTGGAACTCAGGGCTTTCTGGTTAATAGACCCTTACCCTAGGCGTAACTCAAACCTTAACCCTAGGAAGGAAAATCAGCCTATGGTTCGGGATGGTCTCATGGAAATATCAGTGGTGGCAGCCAAGTTGCGTCACTTTTGCGCTCCCCTTGGGATGCCTTTCGCAGCTGCAGTGTGCCTGGAGCCCAGGGCTTCCTGGTTTTAAAAGTCCTAGGCCTAAGCCTAACAGTAACCCTAGGAAGGTAAATCAGCCGGGTATTAGGGTTCTTCCTAAGGAAAAAGCCGTGAAAGCAGCCATGTTGTGGCACTTCTGCACTCCCTTTGGGATGCCTTTGGCAGATGAAGTAAGCCTGGAACTCAGGGCTTCCTGGTTAAAGAAATCCAAGCCCTAGGCTGAACCCTAACCCTAACCCTAGGCAGATAAATCCGCCTAGGTATAGGGATGGTGCCAAGGAAAAAGCTGTGAAAGCTGCCATGTTGTTGCACTTTTGTACTCCCCTTGGGATGCCTTTCGCAGCTGCAGTGTGCCTGGAGCCCAGGGCTTCCTAGTTTTAAAAATCCTAGCCCTAGGCCTAAGCCTAACAGTAACCCTGGGAAGGCAAATCAGCCGGGTATTAGGGTTCTTCCTAAGGGAAAAGCCGTGAAAGCAGCCATGTTGTGGCACTTCTGCACTCGTTTTGGGATGCCTTTGGCAGATGAAGTAAGCGTGGAACTCAGGGCTTCCTGGTTAAAGAAATCCAAGCCCTAGGCTGAACCCTAACCCTAACCCTAGGCAGATAAATCCGCCTAGGTATAGGGATGGTGCCAAGGAAAAAGCTGTGAAAGCTGCCATGTTGTTGCACTTTTGTACTCCCTTTTGGATGCCTTTCACAGCTCCAGTGTGCCTGGAACTCAGGGCTTCCTGATTTTAAAAATCCTAGCCCTAGGCCGAACCCCAACCCTAAGACGAGAAAGGCAAATCAGCCAGGAATTAGGCATGTCCCCAAGGAAAAAGCTGTGGAGGCAGGCATGTTGTGGTACTTTTGCGCTCTTCTTGGCTAGTCCTTCGCAGCTGCTGTGTTCTTGGAACTCAGGGCTTTCTGGTTAATAGACCCTTACCCTAGGCGTAACTCAAACCTTAACCCTAGGAAGGAAAATCAGCCTATGGTTCGGGATGGTCTCATGGAAATATCAGTGGTGGCAGCCAAGTTGCGTCACTTTTGCGCTCCCCTTGGGATGCCTTTCGCAGCTGCAGTGTGCCTGGAGCCCAGGGCTTCCTGGTTTTAAAAGTCCTAGGCCTAAGCCTAACAGTAACCCTAGGAAGGTAAATCAGCCGGGTATTAGGGTTCTTCCTAAGGGAAAAGCCGTGAAAGCAGCCATATTGTGGCACTTCTGCACTCCCTTTGGGATGCCTTTGGCAGATGAAGTAAGCCTGGAACTCAGGGCTTCCTGGTTAAAGAAATCCAAGCCCTAGGCTGAACCCTAACCCTAACCCTAGGCAGATAAATCAGCCTAGGTATAGGGATGGTGCCAAGGAAAAAGCTGTGAAAGCTGCCATGTTGTTGCACTTTTGTACTCCCCTTGGGATGCCTTGAACAGCTGCAGTGTGCCTGGAGCCCAGGGCTTCCTAGTTTTAAAAATCCTAGCCCTAGGCCTAAGCCTAACAGTAACCCTGGGAAGGCAAATCAGCCGGGTATTAGGGTTCTTCCAAAGGGAAAAGCCGTGAAAGCAGCCATGTTGTGGCACTTCTGCACTCGTTTTGGGATGCCTTTGGCAGATGATGTAAGCGTGGAACTCAGGGCTTCCTGGTTAAAGAAATCCAAGCCCTAGGCTGAACCCTAACCCTAACCCTAGGCAGATAAATCCGCCTAGGTATAGGGATGGTGCCAAGGAAAAAGCTGTGAAAGCTGCCATGTTGTTGCACTTTTGTACTCCCTTTTGGATGCCTTTCACAGCTCCAGTGTGCCTGGAACTCAGGGCTTCCTGATTTTAAAAATCCTAGCCCTAGGCCGAACCCCAACCCTAAGACGAGAAAGGCAAATCAGCCAGGAATTAGGCATGTCCCCAAGGAAAAAGCTGTGGAGGCAGGCATGTTGTGGTACTTTTGCGCTCTTCTTGGCTAGTCCTTCGCAGCTGCTGTGTTCTTGGAACTCAGGGCTTTCTGGTTAATCGACCCTTACCCTAGGCGTAACTCAAACCTTAACCCTAGGAAGGAAAATCAGCCTATGGTTCGGGATGGTCTCATGGAAATATCAGTGGTGGCAGCCAAGTTGCGTCACTTTTGCGCTCCCCTTGGGATGCCTTTTGCAGCTGCAGTGTGCCTGGAGCCCAGGGCTTCCTGGTTTTAAAAGTCCTAGGCCTAAGCCTAACAGTAACCCTAGGAAGGTAAATCAGCCGGGTATTAGGGTTCTTCCTAAGGGAAAAGCCGTGAAAGCAGCCATGTTGTGGCACTTCTGCACTCCCTTTGGGATGCCTTTGGCAGATGAAGTAAGCCTGGAACTCAGGGCTTCCTGGTTAAAGAAATCCAAGCCCTAGGCTGAACCCTAACCCTAACCCTAGGCAGATAAATCAGCCTAGGTATAGGGATGGTGCCAAGGAAAAAGCTGTGAAAGCTGCCATGTTGTTGCACTTTTGTACTCCCCTTGGGATGCCTTGAACAGCTGCAGTGTGCCTGGAGCTAAGGGCTTATTAGTTTCAAAAATCCTAGCCCTAGGCCTAAGCCTAACAGTAACCCTGGGAAAGTAAATCAGCCTGATGTTAGGTTTCTTGCCAAGGAAAAAGCCGTGAAAGCAGCCATGTTGTGGCACTTTTGCACTCCCTTTTGGATGCCTTTCACAGCTCCAGTGTGCCTGGAACTCAGGGCTTCCTGCTTTTAAAAATCCTAGCCCTAGGCCGAACCCCAACCCTAAGACGAGAAAGGCAAATCAGCCAGGAATTAGGCATGTCCCCAAGGAAAAAGCTGTGGAGGCAGGCATGTTGTGGTACTTTTGCGCTCTTCTTGGCTAGTCCTTCGCAGCTGCTGTGTTCTTGGAACTCAGGGCTTTCTGGTTAATAGACCCTTACCCTAGGCGTAACTCAAACCTTAACCCTAGGAAGGAAAATCAGCCTATGGTTCGGGATGGTCTCATGGAAATATCAGTGGTGGCAGCCAAGTTGCGTCACTTTTGCGCTCCCCTTGGGATGCCTTTCGCAGCTGCAGTGTGCCTGGAGCCCAGGGCTTCCTGGTTTTAAAAGTCCTAGGCCTAAGCCTAACAGTAACCCTGGGAAGGCAAATCAGCCGGGTATTAGGGTTCTTCCTAAGGGAAAAGCCGTGAAAGCAGCCATGTTGTGGCACTTCTGCACTCGTTTTGGGATGCCTTTGGCAGATGAAGTAAGCGTGGAACTCAGGGCTTCCTGGTTAAAGAAATCCAAGCCCTAGGCTGAACCCTAACCCTAACCCTAGGCAGATAAATCCGCCTAGGTATAGGGATGGTGCCAAGGAAAAAGCTGTGAAAGCTGCCATGTTGTTGCACTTTTGTACTCCCTTTTGGATGCCTTTCACAGCTTTAGTGTGCCTGGAACTCAGGGCTTCCTGATTTTAAAAATCCTAGCCCTAGGCCGAACCCCAACCCTAAGACGAGAAAGGCAAATCAGCCAGGAATTAGGCATGTCCCCAAGGAAAAAGCTGTGGAGGCAGGCATGTTGTGGTACTTTTGCGCTCTTCTTGGCTAGTCCTTCGCAGCTGCTGTGTTCTTGGAACTCAGGGCTTTCTGGTTAATAGACCCTTACCCTAGGCGTAACTCAAACCTTAACCCTAGGAAGGAAAATCAGCCTATGGTTCGGGATGGTCTCATGGAAATATCAGTGGTGGCAGCCAAGTTGCGTCACTTTTGCGCTCCCCTTGGGATGCCTTTCGCAGCTGCAGTGTGCCTGGAGCCCAGGGCTTCCTGGTTTTAAAAGTCCTAGGCCTAAGCCTAACAGTAACCCTAGGAAGGTAAATCAGCCGGGTATTAGGGTTCTTCCTAAGGGAAAAGCCGTGAAAGCAGCCATGTTGTGGCACTTCTGCACTCCCTTTGGGATGCCTTTGGCAGATGAAGTAAGCCTGGAACTCAGGGCTTCCTGGTTAAAGAAATCCAAGCCCTAGGCTGAACCCTAACCCTAACCCTAGGCAGATAAATCAGCCTAGGTATAGGGATGGTGCCAAGGAAAAAGCTGTGAAAGCTGCCATGTTGTTGCACTTTTGTACTCCCTTTTGGATGCCTTTCACAGCTCCAGTGTGCCTGGAACTCAGGGCTTCCTGATTTTAAAAATCCTAGCCCTAGGCCGAACCCCAACCCTAAGACGAGAAAGGCAAATCAGCCAGGAATTAGGCATGTCCCCAAGGAAAAAGCTGTGGAGGCAGGCATGTTGTGGTACTTTTGCGCTCTTCTTGGCTAGTCCTTCGCAGCTGCTGTGTTCTTGGAACTCAGGGCTTTCTGGTTAATAGACCCTTACCCTAGGCGTAACTCAAACCTTAACCCTAGGAAGGAAAATCAGCCTATGGTTCGGGATGGTCTCATGGAAATATCAGTGGTGGCAGCCAAGTTGCGTCACTTTTGCGCTCCCCTTGGGATGCCTTTTGCAGCTGCAGTGTGCCTGGAGCCCAGGGCTTCCTGGTTTTAAAAGTCCTAGGCCTAAGCCTAACAGTAACCCTAGGAAGGTAAATCAGCCGGGTATTAGGGTTCTTCCTAAGGGAAAAGCCGTGAAAGCAGCCATGTTGTGGCACTTCTGCACTCCCTTTGGGATGCCTTTGGCAGATGAAGTAAGCCTGGAACTCAGGGCTTCCTGGTTAAAGAAATCCAAGCCCTAGGCTGAACCCTAACCCTAACCCTAGGCAGATAAATCAGCCTAGGTATAGGGATGGTGCCAAGGAAAAAGCTGTGAAAGCTGCCATGTTGTTGCACTTTTGTACTCCCCTTGGGATGCCTTGAACAGCTGCAGTGTGCCTGGAGCTAAGGGCTTCCTAGTTTCAAAAATCCTAGCCCTAGGCCTAAGCCTAACAGTAACCCTGGGAAAGTAAATCAGCCTGGTGTTAGGCATCTTGCCAAGGAAAAAGGCGTGAAAGCAGCCATGTTGTGGCACTTTTGCACTCCCTTTTGGATGCCTTTCACAGCTCCAGTGTGCCTGGAACTCAGGGCTTCCTGCTTTTAAAAATCCTAGCCCTAGGCCGAACCCCAACCCTAAGACGAGAAAGGCAAATCAGCCAGGAATTAGGCATGTCCCCAAGGAAAAAGCTGTGGAGGCAGGCATGTTGTGGTACTTTTGCGCTCTTCTTGGCTAGTCCTTCGCAGCTGCTGTGTTCTTGGAACTCAGGGCTTTCTGGTTAATAGACCCTTACCCTAGGCGTAACTCAAACCTTAACCCTAGGAAGGAAAATCAGCCTATGGTTCGGGATGGTCTCATGGAAATATCAGTGGTGGCAGCCAAGTTGCGTCACTTTTGCGCTCCCCTTGGGATGCCTTTTGCAGCTGCAGTGTGCCTGGAGCCCAGGGCTTCCTGGTTTTAAAAGTCCTAGGCCTAAGCCTAACAGTAACCCTGGGAAGGCAAATCAGCCGGGTATTAGGGTTCTTCCTAAGGGAAAAGCCGTGAAAGCAGCCATGTTGTGGCACTTCTGCACTCGTTTTGGGATGCCTTTGGCAGATGAAGTAAGCGTGGAACTCAGGGCTTCCTGGTTAAAGAAATCCAAGCCCTAGGCTGAACCCTAACCCTAACCCTAGGCAGATAAATCCGCCTAGGTAGAGGGATGGTGCCAAGGAAAAAGCTGTGAAAGCTGCCATGTTGTTGCACTTTTGTGATCCCCTTGGGATGCCTTTCGCAGCTGCAGTGTGCCTGGAGCCCAGGGCTTCTTAGTTTTAAAAATCCTAGCCCTAGGCCTAAGCCTAACAGTAACCCTGGGAAGGCAAATCAGCCGGGTATTAGGGTTCTTCCTAAGGGAAAAGCCGTGAAAGCAGCCATGTTGTGGCACTTCTGCACTCATTTTGGGATGCCTTTGGCAGATGATGTAAGCGTGGAACTCAGGGCTTCCTGGTTAAAGAAATCCAAGCCCTAGGCTGAACCCTAACCCTAACCCTAGGCAGATAAATCAGCCTGGTGTTAGGCATCTTGCCAAGGAAAAAGGCGTGAAAGCAGCCATGTTGTGGCACTTTTGCACTCCCTTTTGGATGCCTTTCACAGCTCCAGTGTGCCTGGAACTCAGGGCTTCCTGCTTTTAAAAATCCTAGCCCTAGGCCGAACCCCAACCCTAAGACGAGAAAGGCAAATCAGCCAGGAATTAGGCATGTCCCCAAGGAAAAAGCTGTGGAGGCAGGCATGTTGTGGTACTTTTGCGCTCTTCTTGGCTAGTCCTTCGCAGCTGCTGTGTTCTTGGAACTCAGGGCTTTCTGGTTAATAGACCCTTACCCTAGGCGTAACTCAAACCTTAACCCTAGGAAGGAAAATCAGCCTATGGTTCGGGATGGTCTCATGGAAATATCAGTGGTGGCAGCCAAGTTGCGTCACTTTTGCGCTCCCCTTGGGATGCCTTTCGCAGCTGCAGTGTGCCTGGAGCCCAGGGCTTCCTGGTTTTAAAAGTCCTAGGCCTAAGCCTAACAGTAACCCTAGGAAGGTAAATCAGCCGGGTATTAGGGTTCTTCCTAAGGGAAAAGCCGTGAAAGCAGCCATGTTGTGGCACTTCTGCACTCCCTTTGGGATGCCTTTGGCAGATGAAGTAAGCCTGGAACTCAGGGCTTCCTGGTTAAAGAAATCCAAGCCCTAGGCTGAACCCTAACCCTAACCCTAGGCAGATAAATCAGCCTAGGTATAGGGATGGTGCCAAGGAAAAAGCTGTGAAAGCTGCCATGTTGTTGCACTTTTGTACTCCCCTTGGGATGCCTTGAACAGCTGCAGTGTGCCTGGAGCTAAGGGCTTCCTAGTTTCAAAAATCCTAGCCCTAGGCCTAAGCCTAATAGTAACCCTGGGAAAGTAAATCAGCCTGGTGTTAGGCATCTTGCCAAGGAAAAAGGCGTGAAAGCAGCCATGTTGTGGCACTTTTGCACTCCCTTTTGGATGCCTTTCACAGCTCCAGTGTGCCTGGAACTCAGGGCTTCCTGCTTTTAAAAATCCTAGCCCTAGGCCGAACCCCAACCCTAAGACGAGAAAGGCAAATCAGCCAGGAATTAGGCATGTCCCCAAGGAAAAAGCTGTGGAGGCAGGCATGTTGTGGTACTTTTGCGCTCTTCTTGGCTAGTCCTTCGCAGCTGCTGTGTTCTTGGAACTCAGGGCTTTCTGGTTAATAGACCCTTACCCTAGGCGTAACTCAAACCTTAACCCTAGGAAGGAAAATCAGCCTATGGTTCGGGATGCTCTCATGGAAATATCAGTGGTGGCAGCCAAGTTGCGTCACTTTTGCGCTCCCCTTGGGATGCCTTTCGCAGCTGCAGTGTGCCTGGAGCCCAGGGCTTCCTGGTTTTAAAAGTCCTAGGCCTAAGCCTAACAGTAACCCTGGGAAGGCAAATCAGCCGGGTATTAGGGTTCTTCCTAAGGGAAAAGCCGTGAAAGCAGCCATGTTGTGGCACTTCTGCACTCGTTTTGGGATGCCTTTGGCAGATGAAGTAAGCGTGGAACTCAGGGCTTCCTGGTTAAAGAAATCCAAGCCCTAGGCTGAACCCTAACCCTAACCCTAGGCAGATAAATCCGCCTAGGTATAGGGATGGTGCCAAGGAAAAAGCTGTGAAAGCTGCCATGTTGTTGCACTTTTGTACTCCCTTTTGGATGCCTTTCACAGCTCCAGTGTGCCTGGAACTCAGGGCTTCCTGATTTTAAAAATCCTAGCCCTAGGCCGAACCCCAACCCTAAGACGAGAAAGGCAAATCAGCCAGGAATTAGGCATGTCCCCAAGGAAAAAGCTGTGGAGGCAGGCATGTTGTGGTACTTTTGCGCTCTTCTTGGCTAGTCCTTCGCAGCTGCTGTGTTCTTGGAACTCAGGGCTTTCTGGTTAATAGACCCTTACCCTAGGCGTAACTCAAACCTTAACCCTAGGAAGGAAAATCAGCCTATGGTTCGGGATGGTCTCATGGAAATATCAGTGGTGGCAGCCAAGTTGCGTCACTTTTGCGCTCCCCTTGGGATGCCTTTCGCAGCTGCAGTGTGCCTGGAGCCCAGGGCTTCCTGGTTTTAAAAGTCCTAGGCCTAAGCCTAACAGTAACCCTAGGAAGGTAAATCAGCCGGGTATTAGGGTTCTTCCTAAGGGAAAAGCCGTGAAAGCAGCCATGTTGTGGCACTTCTGCACTCCCTTTGGGATGCCTTTGGCAGATGAAGTAAGCCTGGAACTCAGGGCTTCCTGGTTAAAGAAATCCAAGCCCTAGGCTGAACCCTAACCCTAACCCTAGGCAGATAAATCAGCCTAGGTATAGGGATGGTGCCAAGGAAAAAGCTGTGAAAGCTGCCATGTTGTTGCACTTTTGTACTCCCCTTGGGATGCCTTGAACAGCTGCAGTGTGCCTGGAGCTAAGGGCTTCCTAGTTTCAAAAATCCTAGCCCTAGGCCTAAGCCTAACAGTAACCCTGGGAAAGTAAATCAGCCTGGTGTTAGGCATCTTGCCAAGGAAAAAGGCGTGAAAGCAGCCATGTTGTGGCACTTTTGCACTCCCTTTTGGATGCCTTTCACAGCTCCAGTGTGCCTGGAACTCAGGGCTTCCTGCTTTTAAAAATCCTAGCCCTAGGCCGAACCCCAACCCTAAGACGAGAAAGGCAAATCAGCCAGGAATTAGGCATGTCCCCAAGGAAAAAGCTGTGGAGGCAGGCATGTTGTGCTACTTTTGCGCTCTTCTTGGCTAGTCCTTCGCAGCTGCTGTGTTCTTGGAACTCAGGGCTTTCTGGTTAATAGACCCTTACCCTAGGCGTAACTCAAACCTTAACCCTAGGAAGGAAAATCAGCCTATGGTTCGGGATGGTCTCATGGAAATATCAGTGGTGGCAGCCAAGTTGCGTCACTTTTGCGCTCCCCTTGGGATGCCTTTCGCAGCTGCAGTGTGCCTGGAGGCCAGGGCTTCCTGGTTTTAAAAGTCCTAGGCCTAAGCCTAACAGTAACCCTAGGAAGGTAAATCAGCCGGGTATTAGGGTTCTTCCTAAGGGAAAAGCCGTGAAAGCAGCCATGTTGTGGCACTTCTGCACTCCCTTTGGGATGCCTTTGGCAGATGAAGTAAGCCTGGAACTCAGGGCTTCCTGGTTAAAGAAATCACAGCCCTAGGCTGAACCCTAACCCTAACCCTAGGCAGATAAATCAGCCTAGGTATAGGGATGGTGCCAAGGAAAAAGCTGTGAAAGCTGCCATGTTGTTGCACTTTTGTACTCCCCTTGGGATGCCTTGAACAGCTGCAGTGTGCCTGGAGCCCAGGGCTTCCTAGTTTTAAAATTCCTAGCCCTAGGCCTAAGCCTAACAGTAACCCTGGGAAGGGAAATCAGCCTGGTGTTAGGTTTCTTGCCGAGGAAAAAGCCGTGAAAGCAGCCATGTTGTGGCACTTTTGCACTCCCTTTTGGATGCCTTTCACAGCTCCAGTGTGCCTGGAACTCAGGGCTTCCTTCTTTTAAAAATCCTAGCCCTAGGCCGAACCCCAACCCTAAGACGAGAAAGGCAAATCAGCCAGGAATGAGGCATGTCCCCAAGGAAAAAGCTGTGGAGGCAGGCATGTTGTGGTACTTTTGCGCTCTTCTTGGCTAGTCCTTCGCAGCTGCTGTGTTCTTGGAACTCAGGGCTTTCTGGTTAATAGAACCCTTACCCTAGGCGTAACTCAAACCTTAACCCTAGGAAGGAAAATCAGCCTATGGTTCGGGATGGTCTCATGGAAATATCAGTGGTGGCAGCCAAGTTGCGTCACTTTTGCGCTCCCCTTGGGATGCCTTTTGCAGCTGCAGTGTGCCTGGAGCCCAGGGCTTCCTGGTTTTAAAAGTCCTAGGCCTAAGCCTAACAGTAACCCTAGGAAGGTAAATCAGCCGGGTATTAGGGTCCTTCCTAAGGGAAAAGCCGTGAAAGCAGCCATGTTGTGGCACTTCTGCACTCCCTTTGGGATGCCTTTGGCAGATGAAGTAAGCCTGGAACTCAGGGCTTCCTGGTTAAAGAAATCCAAGCCCTAGGCTGAACCCTAACCCTAACCCTAGGCAGATAAATCAGCCTAGGTATAGGGATGGTGCCAAGGAAAAAGCTGTGAAAGCTGCCATGTTGTTGCACTTTTGTACTCCCCTTGGGATGCCTTGAACAGCTGCAGTGTGCCTGGAGCCCAGGGCTTCCTAGTTTCAAAAATCCTAGCCCTAGGCCTAAGCCTAACAGTAACCCTGGGAAGGTCAATCAGCCTGGTGTTAGGTCTCTTGCCGAGGAAAAAGCCGTGAAAGCAGCCATGTTGTGGCACTTTTGCACTCCCTTTTGGATGCCTTTCACAGCTCCAGTGTGCCTGGAACTCAGGGCTTCCTGCTTTTAAAAATCCTAGCCCTAGGCCGAACCCCAACCCTAAGACGAGAAAGGCAAATCAGCCAGGAATTAGGCATGTCCCCAAGGAAAAAGCTGTGGAGGCAGGCATGTTGTGGTACTTTTGCGCTCTTCTTGGCTAGTCCTTCGCAGCTGCTGTGTTCTTGGAACTCAGGGCTTTCTGGTTAATAGACCCTTACCCTAGGCGTAACTCAAACCTTAACCCTAGGAAGGAAAATCAGCCTATGGTTCGGGATGGTCTCATGGAAATATCAGTGGTGGCAGCCAAGTTGCGTCACTTTTGCGCTCCCCTTGGGATGCCTTTTGCAGCTGCAGTGTGCCTGGAGCCCAGGGCTTCCTGGTTTTAAAAGTCCTAGGCCTAAGCCTAACAGTAACCCTAGGAAGGTAAATCAGCCGGGTATTAGGGTTCTTCCTAAGGGAAAAGCCGTGAAAGCAGCCATGTTGTGGCACTTCTGCACTCGTTTTGGGATGCCTTTGGCAGATGAAGTAAGCGTGGAACTCAGGGCTTCCTGGTTAAAGAAATCCAAGCCCTAGGCTGAACCCTAACCCTAACCCTAGGCAGATAAATCAGCCTGGTGTTAGGCATCTTGCCAAGGAAAAAGGCGTGAAAGCAGCCATGTTGTGGCACTTTTACACTCCCTTTTGGATGCCTTTCACAGCTCCAGTGTGCCTGGAACTCAGGGCTTCCTGCTTTTAAAAATCCTAGCCCTAGGCCGAACCCCAACCCTAAGACGAGAAAGGCAAATCAGCCAGGAATTAGGCATGTCCCCAAGGAAAAAGCTGTGGAGGCAGGCATGTTGTGGTACTTTTGCGCTCTTCTTGGCTAGTCCTTCGCAGCTGCTGTGTTCTTGGAACTCAGGGCTTTCTGGTTAATAGACCCTTACCCTAGGCGTAACTCAAACCTTAACCCTAGGAAGGAAAATCAGCCTATGGTTCGGGATGGTCTCATGGAAATATCAGTGGTGGCAGCCAAGTTGCGTCACTTTTGCGCTCCCCTTGGGATGCCTTTTGCAGCTGCAGTGTGCCTGGAGCCCAGGGCTTCCTGGTTTTAAAAGTCCTAGGCCTAAGCCTAACAGTAACCCTAGGAAGGTAAATCAGCCGGGTATTAGGGTTCTTCCTAAGGGAAAAGCCGTGAAAGCAGCCATGTTGTGGCACTTCTGCACTCCCTTTGGGATGCCTTTGGCAGATGAAGTAAGCCTGGAACTCAGGGCTTCCTGGTTAAAGAAATCCAAGCCCTAGGCTGAACCCTAACCCTAACCCTAGGCAGATAAATCAGCCTAGGTATAGGGATGGTGCCAAGGAAAAAGCTGTGAAAGCTGCCATGTTGTTGCACTTTTGTACTCCCCTTGGGATGCCTTGAACAGCTGCCGTGTGCCTGGAGCCCAGGGCTTCCTAGTTTCAAAAATCCTAGCCCTAGGCCTAAGCCTAACAGTAACCCTGGGAAAGTAAATCAGCCTGGTGTTAGGCATCTTGCCAAGGAAAAAGGCGTGAAAGCAGCCATGTTGTGGCACTTTTGCACTCCCTTTTGGATGCCTTTCACAGCTCCAGTGTGCCTGGAACTCAGGGCTTCCTGATTTTAAAAATCCTAGCCCTAGGCCGAACCCCAACCCTAAGACGAGAAAGGCAAATCAGCCAGGAATTAGGCATGTCCCCAAGGAAAAAGCTGTGGAGGCAGGCATGTTGTGGTACTTTTGCGCTCTTCTTGGCTAGTCCTTCGCAGCTGCTGTGTTCTTGGAACTCAGGGCTTTCTGGTTAATAGACCCTTACCCTAGGCGTAACTCAAACCTTAACCCTAGGAAGGAAAATCAGCCTATGGTTCGGGATGGTCTCATGGAAATATCAGTGGTGGCAGCCAAGTTGCGTCACTTTTGCGCTCCCCTTGGGATGCCTTTTGCAGCTGCAGTGTGCCTGGAGCCCAGGGCTTCCTGGTTTTAAAAGTCCTAGGCCTAAGCCTAACAGTAACCCTGGGAAGGCAAATCAGCCGGGTATTAGGGTTCTTCCTAAGGGAAAAGCCGTGAAAGCAGCCATGTTGTGGCACTTCTGCACTCGTTTTGGGATGCCTTTGGCAGATGAAGTAAGCGTGGAACTCAGGGCTTCCTGGTTAAAGAAATCCAAGCCCTAGGCTGAACCCTAACCCTAACCCTAGGCAGATAAATCCGCCTAGGTAGAGGGATGGTGCCAAGGAAAAAGCTGTGAAAGCTGCCATGTTGTTGCACTTTTGTACTCCCTTTTGGATGCCTTTCACAGCTCCAGTGTGCCTGGAACTCAGGGCTTCCTGATTTTAAAAATCCTAGCCCTAGGCCGAACCCCAACCCTAAGACGAGAAAGGCAAATCAGCCAGGAATTAGGCCTGTCCCCAAGGAAAAAGCTGTGGAGGCAGGCATGTTGTGGTACTTTTGCGCTCTTCTTGGCTAGTCCTTCGCAGCTGCTGTGTTCTTGGAACTCAGGGCTTTCTGGTTAATAGACCCTTACCCTAGGCGTAACTCAAACCTTAACCCTAGGAAGGAAAATCAGCCTATGGTTCGGGATGGTCTCATGGAAATATCAGTGGTGGCAGCCAAGTTGCGTCACTTTTGCGCTCCCCTTGGGATGCCTTTCGCAGCTGCAGTGTGCCTGGAGCCCAGGGCTTCCTGGTTTTAAAAGTCCTAGGCCTAAGCCTAACAGTAACCCTAGGAAGGTAAATCAGCCGGGTATTAGGGTTCTTCCTAAGGGAAAAGCCGTGAAAGCAGCCATGTTGTGGCACTTCTGCACTCCCTTTGGGATGCCTTTGGCAGATGAAGTAAGCCTGGAACTCAGGGCTTCCTGGTTAAAGAAATCACAGCCCTAGGCTGAACCCTAACCCTAACCCTAGGCAGATAAATCAGCCTAGGTATAGGGATGGTGCCAAGGAAAAAGCTGTGAAAGCTGCCATGTTGTTGCACTTTTGTACTCCCCTTGGGATGCCTTGAACAGCTGCAGTGTGCCTGGAGCTAAGGGCTTCCTAGTTTTAAAAATCCTAGCCCTAGGCCTAAGCCTAACAGTAACCCTGGGAAGGTAAATCAGCCTGGTGTTAGGCGTCTTGCCAAGGAAAAAGCCGTGAAAGCAGCCATGTTGTGGCACTTTTGCACTCCCTTTTGGATGCCTTTCACAGCTCCAGTGTGCCTGGAACTCAGGGGTTCCTGATTTTAAAAATCCTAGCCCTAGGCCGAACCCCAACCCTAAGACGAGAAAGGCAAATCAGCCAGGAATTAGGCATGTCCCCAAGGAAAAAGCTGTGGAGGCAGGCATGTTGTGGTACTTTTGCGCTCTTCTTGGCTAGTCCTTCGCAGCTGCTGTGTTCTTGGAACTCAGGGCTTTCTGGTTAATAGACCCTTACCCTAGGCGTAACTCAAACCTTAACCCTAGGAAGGAAAATCAGCCTATGGTTCGGGATGGTCTCATGGAAATATCAGTGGTGGCAGCCAAGTTGCGTCACTTTTGCGCTCCCCTTGGGATGCCTTTTGCAGCTGCAGTGTGCCTGGAGCACAGGGCTTCCTGGTTTTAAAAGTCCTAGGCCTAAGCCTAACAGTAACCCTAGGAAGGTAAATCAGCCGGGTATTAGGGTTCTTCCTAAGGAAAAAGCCGTGAAAGCAGCCATGTTGTGGCACTTCTGCACTCCCTTTGGGATGCCTTTGGCAGATGAAGTAAGCCTGGAACTCAGGGCTTCCTGGTTAAAGAAATCCAAGCCCTAGGCTGAACCCTAACCCTAACCCTAGGCAGATAAATCCGCCTAGGTATAGGGATGGTGCCAAGGAAAAAGCTGTGAAAGCTGCCATGTTGTTGCACTTTTGTACTCCCCTTGGGATGCCTTTCGCAGCTGCAGTGTGCCTGGAGCCCAGGGCTTCTTAGTTTTAAAAATCCTAGCCCTAGGCCTAAGCCTAACAGTAACCCTGGGAAGGCAAATCAGCCGGGTATTAGGGTTCTTCCTAAGGGAAAAGCCGTGAAAGCAGCCATGTTGTGGCACTTCTGCACTCATTTTGGGATGCCTTTGGCAGATGATGTAAGCGTGGAACTCAGGGCTTCCTGGTTAAAGAAATCCAAGCCCTAGGCTGAACCCTAACCCTAACCCTAGGCAGATAAATCAGCCTGGTGTTAGGCATCTTGCCAAGGAAAAAGGCGTGAAAGCAGCCATGTTGTGGCACTTTTGCACTCCCTTTTGGATGCCTTTCACAGCTCCAGTGTGCCTGGAACTCAGGGCTTCCTGCTTTTAAAAATCCTAGCCCTAGGCCGAACCCCAACCCTAAGACGAGAAAGGCAAATCAGCCAGGAATTAGGCATGTCCCCAAGGAAAAAGCTGTGGAGGCAGGCATGTTGTGGTACTTTTGCGCTCTTCTTGGCTAGTCCTTCGCAGCTGCTGTGTTCTTGGAACTCAGGGCTTTCTGGTTAATAGACCCTTACCCTAGGCGTAACTCAAACCTTAACCCTAGGAAGGAAAATCAGCCTATGGTTCGGGATGGTCTCATGGAAATATCAGTGGTGGCAGCCAAGTTGCGTCACTTTTGCGCTCCCCTTGGGATGCCTTTCGCAGCTGCAGTGTGCCTGGAGCCCAGGGCTTCCTGGTTTTAAAAGTCCTAGGCCTAAGCCTAACAGTAACCCTAGGAAGGTAAATCAGCCGGGTATTAGGGTTCTTCCTAAGGGAAAAGCCGTGAAAGCAGCCATGTTGTGGCACTTCTGCACTCCCTTTGGGATGCCTTTGGCAGATGAAGTAAGCCTGGAACTCAGGGCTTCCTGGTTAAAGAAATCCAAGCCCTAGGCTGAACCCTAACCCTAACCCTAGGCAGATAAATCAGCCTAGGTATAGGGATGGTGCCAAGGAAAAAGCTGTGAAAGCTGCCATGTTGTTGCACTTTTGTACTCCCCTTGGGATGCCTTGAACAGCTGCAGTGTGCCTGGAGCTAAGGGCTTCCTAGTTTCAAAAATCCTAGCCCTAGGCCTAAGCCTAATAGTAACCCTGGGAAAGTAAATCAGCCTGGTGTTAGGCATCTTGCCAAGGAAAAAGGCGTGAAAGCAGCCATGTTGTGGCACTTTTGCACTCCCTTTTGGATGCCTTTCACAGCTCCAGTGTGCCTGGAACTCAGGGCTTCCTGCTTTTAAAAATCCTAGCTCTAGGCCGAACCCCAACCCTAAGACGAGAAAGGCAAATCAGCCAGGAATTAGGCATGTCCCCAAGGAAAAAGCTGTGGAGGCAGGCATGTTGTGGTACTTTTGCGCTCTTCTTGGCTAGTCCTTCGCAGCTGCTGTGTTCTTGGAACTCAGGGCTTTCTGGTTAATAGACCCTTACCCTAGGCGTAACTCAAACCTTAACCCTAGGAAGGAAAATCAGCCTATGGTTCGGGATGCTCTCATGGAAATATCAGTGGTGGCAGCCAAGTTGCGTCACTTTTGCGCTCCCCTTGGGATGCCTTTTGCAGCTGCAGTGTGCCTGGAGCCCAGGGCTTCCTGGTTTTAAAAGTCCTAGGCCTAAGCCTAACAGTAACCCTGGGAAGGCAAATCAGCCGGGTATTAGGGTTCTTCCTAAGGGAAAAGCCGTGAAAGCAGCCATGTTGTGGCACTTCTGCACTCGTTTTGGGATGCCTTTGGCAGATGAAGTAAGCGTGGAACTCAGGGCTTCCTGGTTAAAGAAATCCAAGCCCTAGGCTGAACCCTAACCCTAACCCTAGGCAGATAAATCCGCCTAGGTATAGGGATGGTGCCAAGGAAAAAGCTGTGAAAGCTGCCATGTTGTTGCACTTTTGTACTCCCTTTTGGATGCCTTTCACAGCTCCAGTGTGCCTGGAACTCAGGGCTTCCTGATTTTAAAAATCCTAGCCCTAGGCCGAACCCCAACCCTAAGACGAGAAAGGCAAATCAGCCAGGAATTAGGCATGTCCCCAAGGAAAAAGCTGTGGAGGCAGGCATGTTGTGGTACTTTTGCGCTCTTCTTGGCTAGTCCTTCGCAGCTGCTGTGTTCTTGGAACTCAGGGCTTTCTGGTTAATAGACCCTTACCCTAGGCGTAACTCAAACCTTAACCCTAGGAAGGAAAATCAGCCTATGGTTCGGGATGGTCTCATGGAAATATCAGTGGTGGCAGCCAAGTTGCGTCACTTTTGCGCTCCCCTTGGGATGCCTTTCGCAGCTGCAGTGTGCCTGGAGCCCAGGGCTTCCTGGTTTTAAAAGTCCTAGGCCTAAGCCTAACAGTAACCCTAGGAAGGTAAATCAGCCGGGTATTAGGGTTCTTCCTAAGGGAAAAGCCGTGAAAGCAGCCATGTTGTGGCACTTCTGCACTCCCTTTGGGATGCCTTTGGCAGATGAAGTAAGCCTGGAACTCAGGGCTTCCTGGTTAAAGAAATCACAGCCCTAGGCTGAACCCTAACCCTAACCCTAGGCAGATAAATCAGCCTAGGTATAGGGATGGTGCCAAGGAAAAAGCTGTGAAAGCTGCCATGTTGTTGCACTTTTGTACTCCCCTTGGGATGCCTTGAACAGCTGCAGTGTGCCTGGAGCCCAGGGCTTCCTAGTTTTAAAATTCCTAGCCCTAGGCCTAAGCCTAACAGTAACCCTGGGAAGGGAAATCAGCCTGGTGTTAGGTTTCTTGCCGAGGAAAAAGCCGTGAAAGCAGCCATGTTGTGGCACTTTTGCACTCCCTTTTGGATGCCTTTCACAGCTCCAGTGTGCCTGGAACTCAGGGCTTCCTTCTTTTAAAAATCCTAGCCCTAGGCCGAACCCCAACCCTAAGACGAGAAAGGCAAATCAGCCAGGAATGAGGCATGTCCCCAAGGAAAAAGCTGTGGAGGCAGGCATGTTGTGGTACTTTTGCGCTCTTCTTGGCTAGTCCTTCGCAGCTGCTGTGTTCTTGGAACTCAGGGCTTTCTGGTTAATAGAACCCTTACCCTAGGCGTAACTCAAACCTTAACCCTAGGAAGGAAAATCAGCCTATGGTTCGGGATGGTCTCATGGAAATATCAGTGGTGGCAGCCAAGTTGCGTCACTTTTGCGCTCCCCTTGGGATGCCTTTTGCAGCTGCAGTGTGCCTGGAGCCCAGGGCTTCCTGGTTTTAAAAGTCCTAGGCCTAAGCCTAACAGTAACCCTAGGAAGGTAAATCAGCCGGGTATTAGGGTCCTTCCTAAGGGAAAAGCCGTGAAAGCAGCCATGTTGTGGCACTTCTGCACTCCCTTTGGGATGCCTTTGGCAGATGAAGTAAGCCTGGAACTCAGGGCTTCCTGGTTAAAGAAATCCAAGCCCTAGGCTGAACCCTAACCCTAACCCTAGGCAGATAAATCAGCCTAGGTATAGGGATGGTGCCAAGGAAAAAGCTGTGAAAGCTGCCATGTTGTTGCACTTTTGTACTCCCCTTGGGATGCCTTGAACAGCTGCAGTGTGCCTGGAGCCCAGGGCTTCCTAGTTTCAAAAATCCTAGCCCTAGGCCTAAGCCTAACAGTAACCCTGGGAAGGTCAATCAGCCTGGTGTTAGGTCTCTTGCCGAGGAAAAAGCCGTGAAAGCAGCCATGTTGTGGCACTTTTGCACTCCCTTTTGGATGCCTTTCACAGCTCCAGTGTGCCTGGAACTCAGGGCTTCCTGCTTTTAAAAATCCTAGCCCTAGGCCGAACCCCAACCCTAAGACGAGAAAGGCAAATCAGCCAGGAATTAGGCATGTCCCCAAGGAAAAAGCTGTGGAGGCAGGCATGTTGTGGTACTTTTGCGCTCTTCTTGGCTAGTCCTTCGCAGCTGCTGTGTTCTTGGAACTCAGGGCTTTCTGGTTAATAGACCCTTACCCTAGGCGTAACTCAAACCTTAACCCTAGGAAGGAAAATCAGCCTATGGTTCGGGATGGTCTCATGGAAATATCAGTGGTGGCAGCCAAGTTGCGTCACTTTTGCGCTCCCCTTGGGATGCCTTTTGCAGCTGCAGTGTGCCTGGAGCCCAGGGCTTCCTGGTTTTAAAAGTCCTAGGCCTAAGCCTAACAGTAACCCTAGGAAGGTAAATCAGCCGGGTATTAGGGTTCTTCCTAAGGGAAAAGCCGTGAAAGCAGCCATGTTGTGGCACTTCTGCACTCCCTTTGGGATGCCTTTGGCAGATGAAGTAAGCGTGGAACTCAGGGCTTCCTGGTTAAAGAAATCCAAGCCCTAGGCTGAACCCTAACCCTAACCCTAGGCAGATAAATCAGCCTGGTGTTAGGCATCTTGCCAAGGAAAAAGGCGTGAAAGCAGCCATGTTGTGGCACTTTTGCACTCCCTTTTGGATGCCTTTCACAGCTCCAGTGTGCCTGGAACTCAGGGCTTCCTGCTTTTAAAAATCCTAGCCCTAGGCCGAACCCCAACCCTAAGACGAGAAAGGCAAATCAGCCAGGAATTAGGCATGTCCCCAAGGAAAAAGCTGTGGAGGCAGGCATGTTGTGGTACTTTTGCGCTCTTCTTGGCTAGTCCTTCGCAGCTGCTGTGTTCTTGGAACTCAGGGCTTTCTGGTTAATAGACCCTTACCCTAGGCGTAACTCAAACCTTAACCCTAGGAAGGAAAATCAGCCTATGGTTCGGGATGGTCTCATGGAAATATCAGTGGTGGCAGCCAAGTTGCGTCACTTTTGCGCTCCCCTTGGGATGCCTTTTGCAGCTGCAGTGTGCCTGGAGCCCAGGGCTTCCTGGTTTTAAAAGTCCTAGGCCTAAGCCTAACAGTAACCCTAGGAAGGTAAATCAGCCGGGTATTAGGGTTCTTCCTAAGGGAAAAGCCGTGAAAGCAGCCATGTTGTGGCACTTCTGCACTCCCTTTGGGATGCCTTTGGCAGATGAAGTAAGCCTGGAACTCAGGGCTTCCTGGTTAAAGAAATCCAAGCCCTAGGCTGAACCCTAACCCTAACCCTAGGCAGATAAATCAGCCTAGGTATAGGGATGGTGCCAAGGAAAAAGCTGTGAAAGCTGCCATGTTGTTGCACTTTTGTACTCCCCTTGGGATGCCTTGAACAGCTGCCGTGTGCCTGGAGCCCAGGGCTTCCTAGTTTCAAAAATCCTAGCCCTAGGCCTAAGCCTAACAGTAACCCTGGGAAGGTAAATCAGCCTGGTGTTAGGCGTCTTGCCAAGGAAAAAGCCGTGAAAGCAGCCATGTTGTGGCACTTTTGCACTCCCTTTTGGATGCCTTTCACAGCTCCAGTGTGCCTGGAACTCAGGGCTTCCTGATTTTAAAAATCCTAGCCCTAGGCCGAACCCCAACCCTAAGACGAGAAAGGCAAATCAGCCAGGAATTAGGCATGTCCCCAAGGAAAAAGCTGTGGAGGCAGGCATGTTGTGGTACTTTTGCGCTCTTCTTGGCTAGTCCTTCGCAGCTGCTGTGTTCTTGGAACTCAGGGCTTTCTGGTTAATAGACCCTTACCCTAGGCGTAACTCAAACCTTAACCCTAGGAAGGAAAATCAGCCTATGGTTCGGGATGGTCTCATGGAAATATCAGTGGTGGCAGGCATGTTGCGTCACTTTTGCGCTCCCCTTGGGATGCCTTTCGCAGCTGCAGTGTGCCTGGAGCCCAGGGCTTCCTGGTTTTAAAAGTCCTAGGCCTAAGCCTAACAGTAACCCTAGGAAGGTAAATCAGCCGGGTATTAGGGTTCTTCCTAAGGGAAAAGCCGTGAAAGCAGCCATGTTGTGGCACTTCTGCACTCCCTTTGGGATGCCTTTGGCAGATGAAGTAAGCCTGGAACTCAGGGCTTCCTGGTTAAAGAAATCCAAGCCCTAGGCTGAACCCTAACCCTAACCCTAGGCAGATAAATCAGCCTAGGTATAGGGATGGTGCCAAGGAAAAAGCTGTGAAAGCTGCCATGTTGTTGCACTTTTGTACTCCGCTTGGGATGCCTTGAACAGCTGCAGTGTGCCTGGAGCCCAGGGCTTCCTAGTTTTAAAAATCCTACCCCTAGGCCTAAGCCTAACAGTAACCCTGGGAAGGGAAATCAGCCTGGTGTTAGGCGTCTTGCCAAGGAAAAAGCTGTGAAAGCTGCCATGTTGTTGCACTTTTGTACTCCCCTTGGGATGCCTAGAACAGCTGCAGTGTGCCTGGAGCCCAGGGCTTCCTAGTTTTAAAAATCCTAGCCCTAGGCCTAAGCCTAACAGTAACCCTGGGAAGGCAAATCAGCCGGGTATTAGGGTTCTTCCTAAGGGAAAAGCCGTGAAAGCAGCCATGTTGTGGCACTTCTGCACTCCCTTTGGGATGCCTTTGGCAGATGAAGTAAGCCTGGAACTCAGGGCTTCCTGATTTTAAAAATCCTAGCCCTAGGCCGAACCCCAACCCTAAGACGAGAAAGGCAAATCAGCCAGGAATTAGGCATGTCCCCAAGGAAAAAGCTGTGGAGGCAGGCATGTTGTGGTACTTTTGCGCTCTTCTTGGCTAGTCCTTCGCAGCTGCTGTGTTCTTGGAACTCAGGGCTTTCTGGTTAATAGACCCTTACCCTAGGCGTAACTCAAACCTTAACCCTAGGAAGGAAAATCAACCTATGGTTCGGGATGGTCTCATGGAAATATCAGTGGTGGCAGCCAAGTTGCGTCACTTTTGCGCTCCCCTTGGGATGCCTTTCGCAGCTGCAGTGTGCCTGGAGCCCAGGGCTTCCTGGTTTTAAAAGTCCTAGGCCTAAGCCTAACAGTAACCCTAGGAAGGTAAATCAGCCGGGTATTAGGGTTCTTCCTAAGGGAAAAGCCGTGAAAGCAGCCATGTTGTGGCACTTCTGCACTCCCTTTGGGATGCCTTTGGCAGATGAAGTAAGCCTGGAACTCAGGGCTTCCTGGTTAAAGAAATCCAAGCCCTAGGCTGAACCCTAACCCTAACCCTAGGCAGATAAATCAGCCTAGGTATAGGGATGGTGCCAAGGAAAAAGCTGTGAAAGCTGCCATGTTGTTGCACTTTTGTACTCCCCTTGGGATGCCTTGAACAGCTGCAGTGTGCCTGGAGCTAAGGGCTTCCTAGTTTCAAAAATCCTAGCCCTAGGCCTAAGCCTAACAGTAACCCTGGGAAAGTAAATCAGCCTGGTGTTAGGCTTCTTGCCAAGGAAAAAGCCGTGAAAGCAGCCATGTTGTGGCACTTTTGCACTCCCTTTTGGATGCCTTTCACAGCTGCAGTGTGCCTGGAACTCAGGGCTTCCTGCTTTTAAAAATCCTAGCCCTAGGCCGAACCCCAACCCTAAGACGAGAAAGGCAAATCAGCCAGGAATTAGGCATGTCCCCAAGGAAAAAGCTGTGGAGGCAGGCATGTTGTGGTACTTTTGCGCTCTTCTTGGCTAGTCCTTCGCAGCTGCTGTGTTCTTGGAACTCAGGGCTTTCTGGTTAATAGAACCCTTACCCTAGGCGTAACTCAAACCTTAACCCTAGGAAGGAAAATCAGCCTATGGTTCGGGATGGTCTCATGGAAATATCAGTGGTGGCAGCCAAGTTGCGTCACTTTTGCGCTCCCCTTGGGATGCCTTTTGCAGCTGCAGTGTGCCTGGAGCCCAGGGCTTCCTGGTTTTAAAAGTCCTAGGCCTAAGCCTAACAGTAACCCTAGGAAGGTAAATCAGCCGGGTATTAGGGTTCTTCCTAAGGGAAAAGCCGTGAAAGCAGCCATGTTGTGGCACTTCTGCACTCCCTTTGGGATGCCTTTGGCAGATGAAGTAAGCCTGGAACTCAGGGCTTCCTGGTTAAAGAAATCCAAGCCCTAGGCTGAACCCTAACCCTAACCCTAGGCAGATAAATCAGCCTAGGTATAGGGATGGTGCCAAGGAAAAAGCTGTGAAAGCTGCCATGTTGTTGCACTTTTGTACTCCCCTTGGGATGCCTTGAACAGCTGCAGTGTGCCTGGAGCCCAGGGCTTCCTAGTTTTAAAAATCCTAGCCCTAGGCCTAAGCCTAACAGTAACCCTGGGAAGGGAAATCAGCCTGGTGTTAGGTTTCTTGCCGAGGAAAAAGCCGTGAAAGCAGCCATGTTGTGGCACTTTTGCACTCCCTTTTGGATGCCTTTCACAGCTCCAGTGTGCCTGGAACTCAGGGCTTCCTGCTTTTAAAAATCCTAGCCCTAGGCCGAACCCCAACCCTAAGACGAGAAAGGCAAATCAGCCAGGAATTAGGCATGTCCCCAAGGAAAAAGCTGTGGAGGCAGGCATGTTGTGGTACTTTTGCGCTCTTCTTGGCTAGTCCTTCGCAGCTGCTGTGTTCTTGGAACTCAGGGCTTTCTGGTTAATAGAGCCCTTACCCTAGGCGTAACTCAAACCTTAACCCTAGGAAGGAAAATCAACCTATGGTTCGGGATGGTCTCATGGAAATATCAGTGGTGGCAGCCAAGTTGCGTCACTTTTGCGCTCCCCTTGGGATGCCTTTCGCAGCTGCAGTGTGCCTGGAGCCCAGGGCTTCCTGGTTTTAAAGGTCCTAGGCCTAAGCCTAACAGTAACCCTAGGAAGGTAAATCAGCCGGGTATTAGGGTTCTTCCTAAGGGAAAAGCCGTGAAAGCAGCCACGTTGTGTCACTTCTGCACTCCCTTTGGGATGCCTTTGGCAGATGAAGTAAGCCTGGAACTCAGGGCTTCCTGGTTAAAGAAATCCAAGCCCTAGGCTGAACCCTAACCCTAACCCTAGGCAGATAAATCAGCCTAGGTATAGGGATGGTGCCAAGGAAAAAGCTGTGAAAACTGCCATGTTGTTGCACTTTTGTACTCCCCTTGGGATGCCTTGAACAGCTGCAGTGTGCCTGGATCTAAGGGCTTCCTAGTTTCAAAAATCCTAGCCCTAGGCCTAAGCCTAACAGTAACCCTGGGAAAGTAAATCAGCCTGATGTTAGGCTTCTTGCCAAGGTAAAAGCCGCGAAAGCAGCCATGTTGTGGCACTTTTGCACTCCCTTTTGGATGCCTTTCACAGCTCCAGTGTGCCTGGAACTCAGGGCTTCCTGATTTTAAAAATCCTAGCCCTAGGCCGAACCCAAACCCTAAGACGAGAAAGGCAAATCAGCCAGGAATTAGGCATGTCCCCAAGGAAAAAGCTGTGGAGGCAGGCATGTTGTGGTACTTTTGCGCTCTTCTTGGCTAGTCCTTCGCAGCTGCTGTGTTCTTGGAACTCAGGGCTTTCTGGTTAATAGAACCCTTACCCTAGGCGTAACTCAAACCTTAACCCTAGGAAGGAAAATCAGCCTATGGTTCGGGATGGTCTCATGGAAATATCAGTGGTGGCAGCCAAGTTGCGTCACTTTTGCGCTCCCCTTGGGATGCCTTTCGCAGCTGCAGTGTGCCTGGAGCCCAGGGCTTCCTGGTTTTAAAAGTCCTAGGCCTAAGCCTAACAGTAACCCTAGGAAGGTAAATCAGCCGGGTATTAGGGTTCTTCCTAAGGGAAAAGCCGTGAAAGCAGCCATGTTGTGGCACTTCTGCACTCCCTTTGGGATGCCTTTGGCAGATGAAGTAAGCCTGGAACTCAGGGCTTCCTGGTTAAAGAAATCCAAGCCCTAGGCTGAACCCTAACCCTAACCCTAGGCAGATAAATCAGCCTAGGTATAGGGATGGTGCCAAGGAAAAAGCTGTGAAAGCTGCCATGTTGTTGCACTTTTGTACTCCCCTTGGGATGCCTTTCGCAGCTGCAGTGTGCCTGGAGCCCAGGGCTTCCTGGTTTTAAAAGTCCTAGGCCTAAGCCTAACAGTAACCCTAGGAAGGTAAATCAGCCGGGTATTAGGGTTCTTCCTAAGGGAAAAGCCGTGAAAGCAGCCATGTTGTGGCACTTCTGCACTCCCTTTGGGATGCCTTTCACAGCTCCAGTGTGCCTGGAACTCAGGGCTTCCGGCTTTTAAAAATCCTAGCCCTAGGCCGAACCCCAACCCTAAGACGAGAAAGGCAAATCAGCCAGGAATTAGGCATGTCCCCAAGGAAAAAGCTGTGGAGGCAGGCATGTTGTGCTACTTTTGCGCTCTTCTTGGCTAGTCCTTCGCAGCTGCTGTGTTCTTGGAACTCAGGGCTTTCTGGTTAATAGAGCCCTTACCCTAGGCGTAACTCAAACCTTAACCCTAGAAAGGAAAATCAACCTATGGTT
This sequence comes from Ammospiza nelsoni, assembly GCF_027579445.1. NCBI lineage: Eukaryota > Metazoa > Chordata > Aves > Passeriformes > Passerellidae > Ammospiza > Ammospiza nelsoni. Next base: position 228,551 of record NW_026683219.1, on the reverse strand, counting down.
CGGGATGGTCTCATGGAAATATCAGTGGTGGCAGCCAAGTTGCGTCACTTTTGCGCTCCCCTTGGGATGCCTTTCGCAGCTGCAGTGTGCCTGGAGCCCAGGGCTTCCTGGTTTTAAAGGTCCTAGGCCTAAGCCTAACAGTAACCCTAGGAAGGTAAATCAGCCGGGTATTAGGGTGCTTCCTAAGGGAAAAGCCGTGAAAGCAGCCATGTTGTGGCACTTCTGCACTCCCTTTGGGATGCCTTTGGCAGATGAAGTAAGCCTGGAACTCAGGGCTTCCTGGTTAAAGAAATCACAGCCCTAGGCTGAACCCTAACACTAACCCTAGGCAGATAAATCAGCCTAGGTATAGGGATGGTGCCAAGGAAAAAGCTGTGAAAGCTGCCATGTTGTTGCACATTTGTACTCCCTTTTGGATGCCTTTCACAGCTCCACTGTGCCTGGAACTCAGGGCTTCCTGCTTTTAAAAATCCTAGCCCTAGGCCGAACCCCAACCCTAAGACGAGAAAGGCAAATCAGCCAGGAATTAGGCATGTCCACAAGGAAAAAGCTGTGGAGGCAGGCATGTTGTGGTACTTTTGCGCTCTTCTTGGCTAGTCCTTCGCAGCTGCTGTGTTCTTGGAACTCAGGGCTTTCTGGTTAATAGAGCCCTTACCCTAGGCGTAACTCAAACCTTAACCCTAGGAAGGAAAATCAACCTATGGTTCGGGATGGTCTCATGGAAATATCAGTGGTGGCAGCCAAGTTGCGTCACTTTTGCGCTCCCCTTGGGATGCCTTTCGCAGCTGCAGTGTGCCTGGAGCCCAGGGCTTCCTGGTTTTAAAAGTCCTAGGCCTAAGCCTAACAGTAACCCTAGGAAGGTAAATCAGCCGGGTATTAGGGTTCTTCCTAAGGGAAAAGCCGTGAAAGCAGCCATGTTGTGGCACTTCTGCACTCCCTTTGGGATGCCTTTTGCAGATGAAGTAAGCCTGGAACTCAGGGCTTCCTGGTTAAAGAAATCCAAGCCCTAGGCTGAAGCCTAACCCTAACCCTAGGCAGATAAATCAGCCTAGGTATAGGGATGGTGCCAAGGAAAAAGCTGTGAAAGCTGCCATGTTGTTGCACTTTTGTACTCCCCTTGGGATGCCTTGAACAGCTGCAGTGTGCCTGGAGCTAAGGGCTTCCTAGTTTTAAAAATCCTAGCCCTAGGCCTAAGCCTAACAGTAACCCTGGGAAAATATGTCAGCCTGGTGTTAGGCTTCTTGCCAAGGAAAAAGCCGTGAAAGCAGCCATGTTGTGGCACTTTTGCACTCCCTTTTGGATGCCTTTCACAGCTCCAGTGTGCCTGGAACTCAGGGCTTCCTGCTTTTAAAAATCCTAGCCCTAGGCCGAACCCCAACCCTAAGACGAGAAAGGCAAATCAGCCAGGAATTAGGCATGTCCCCAAGGAAAAAGCTGTGGAGGCAGGCATGTTGTGGTACTTTTGCGCTCTTCTTGGCTAGTCCTTCGCAGCTGCTGTGTTCTTGGAACTCAGGGCTTTCTGGTTAATAGAACCCTTACCCTAGGCGTAACTCAAACCTTAACCCTAGGAAGGAAAATCAGCCTATGGTTCGGGATGGTCTCATGGAAATATCAGTGGTGGCAGCCAAGTTGCGTCACTTTTGCGCTCCCCTTGGGATGCCTTTTGCAGCTGCAGTGTGCCTGGAGCCCAGGGCTTCCTGGTTTTAAAAGTCCTAGGCCTAAGCCTAACAGTAACCCTAGGAAGGTAAATCAGCCGGGTATTAGGGTTCTTCCTAAGGGAAAAGCCGTGAAAGCAGCCATGTTGTGGCACTTCTGCACTCCCTTTGGGATGCCTTTGGCAGATGAAGTAAGCCTGGAACTCAGGGCTTCCTGGTTAAAGAAATCCAAGCCCTAGGCTGAACCCTAACCCTAACCCTAGGCAGATAAATCAGCCTAGGTATAGGGATGGTGCCAAGGAAAAAGCTGTGAAAGCTGCCATGTTGTTGCACTTTTGTACTCCCCTTGGGATGCCTTGAACAGCTGCAGTGTGCCTGGAGCCCAGGGCTTCCTAGTTTTAAAAATCCTAGCCCTAGGCCTAAGCCTAACAGTAACCCTGGGAAGGGAAATCAGCCTGGTGTTAGGTTTCTTGCCGAGGAAAAAGCCGTGAAAGCAGCCATGTTGTGGCACTTTTGCACTCCCTTTTGGATGCCTTTCACAGCTCCAGTGTGCCTGGAACTCAGGGCTTCCTGATTTTAAAAATCCTAGCCCTAGGCCGAACCCCAACCTTAAGACGAGAAAGGCAAATCAGCCAGGAATTAGGCATGTCCCCAAGGAAAAAGCTGTGGAGGCAGGCATGCTGTGGTACTTTTGCGCTCTTCTTGGCTAGTCCTTCGCAGCTGCTGTATTCTTGGAACTCAGGGCTTTCTGGTTAATAGAACCCTTACCCTAGGCGTAACTCAAACCTTAACCCTAGGAAGGAAAATCAGCCTATGGTTCGGGATGGTCTCATGGAAATATCAGTGGTGGCAGCCAAGTTGCGTCACTTTTGCGCTCCCCTTGGGATGCCTTTCGCAGCTGCAGTGTGCCTGGAGCCCAGGGCTTCCTGGTTTTAAAAGTCCTAGGCCTAAGCCTAACAGTAACCCTAGGAAGGTAAATCAGCCGGGTATTAGGGTTCTTCCTAAGGGAAAAGCCGTGAAAGCAGCCATGTTGTGGCACTTCTGCACTCCCTTTGGGATGCCTTTGGCAGATGAAGTAAGCCTGGAACTCAGGGCTTCCTGGTTAAAGAAATCCAAGCCCTAGGCTGAACCCTAACCCTAACCCTAGGCAGATAAATCAGCCTAGGTATAGGGATGGTGCCAAGGAAAAAGCTGTGAAAGCTGCCATGTTGTTGCACTTTTGTACTCCCCTTGGGATGCCTTGAACAGCTGCAGTGTGCCTGGAGCCCAGGGCTTCCTAGTTTTAAAAATCCTAGCCCTAGGCCTAAGCCTAACAGTAACCCTGGGAAGGGAAATCAGCCTGGTGTTAGGTTTCTTGCCGAGGAAAAAGCCGTGAAAGCAGCCATGTTGTGGCACTTTTGCACTCCCTTTTGGATGCCTTTCACAGCTCCAGTGTGCCTGGAACTCAGGGCTTCCTGCTTTTAAAAATCCTAGCCCTAGGCCGAACCCCAACCCTAAGACGAGAAAGGCAAATCAGCCAGGAATTAGGCATGTCCCCAAGGAAAAAGCTGTGGAGGCAGGCATGTTGTGGTACTTTTGCGCTCTTCTTGGCTAGTCCTTCGCAGCTGCTGTGTTCTTGGAACTCAGGGCTTTCTGGTTAATAGAGCCCTTACCCTAGGCGTAACTCAAACCTTAACCCTAGGAAGGAAAATCAACCTATGGTTCGGGATGGTCTCATGGAAATATCAGTGGTGGCAGCCAAGTTGCGTCACTTTTGCGCTCCCCTTGGGATGCCTTTCGCAGCTGCAGTGTGCCTGGAGCCCAGGGCTTCCTGGTTTTAAAAGTCCTAGGCCTAAGCCTAACAGTAACCCTAGGAAGGTAAATCAGCCGGGTATTAGGGTTCTTCCTAAGGGAAAAGCCGTGAAAGCAGCCATGTTGTGGCACTTCTGCACTCCCTTTGGGATGCCTTTTGCAGATGAAGTAAGCCTGGAACTCAGGGCTTCCTGGTTAAAGAAATCCAAGCCCTAGGCTGAAGCCTAACCCTAACCCTAGGCAGATAAATCAGCCTAGGTATAGGGATGGTGCCAAGGAAAAAGCTGTGAAAGCTGCCATGTTGTTGCACTTTTGTACTCCCCTTGGGATGCCTTGAACAGCTGCAGTGTGCCTGGAGCTAAGGGCTTCCTAGTTTTAAAAATCCTAGCCCTAGGCCTAAGCCTAACAGTAACCCTGGGAAAATATGTCAGCCTGGTGTTAGGCTTCTTGCCAAGGAAAAAGCCGTGAAAGCAGCCATGTTGTGGCACTTTTGCACTCCCTTTTGGATGCCTTTCACAGCTCCAGTGTGCCTGGAACTCAGGGCTTCCTGCTTTTAAAAATCCTAGCCCTAGGCCGAACCCCAACCCTAAGACGAGAAAGGCAAATCAGCCAGGAATTAGGCATGTCCCCAAGGAAAAAGCTGTGGAGGCAGGCATGTTGTGGTACTTTTGCGCTCTTCTTGGCTAGTCCTTCGCAGCTGCTGTGTTCTTGGAACTCAGGGCTTTCTGGTTAATAGAACCCTTACCCTAGGCGTAACTCAAACCTTAACCCTAGGAAGGAAAATCAGCCTATGGTTCGGGATGGTCTCATGGAAATATCAGTGGTGGCAGCCAAGTTGCGTCACTTTTGCGCTCCCCTTGGGATGCCTTTTGCAGCTGCAGTGTGCCTGGAGCCCAGGGCTTCCTGGTTTTAAAAGTCCTAGGCCTAAGCCTAACAGTAACCCTAGGAAGGTAAATCAGCCGGGTATTAGGGTTCTTCCTAAGGGAAAAGCCGTGAAAGCAGCCATGTTGTGGCACTTCTGCACTCCCTTTGGGATGCCTTTGGCAGATGAAGTAAGCCTGGAACTCAGGGCTTCCTGGTTAAAGAAATCCAAGCCCTAGGCTGAACCCTAACCCTAACCCTAGGCAGATAAATCAGCCTAGGTATAGGGATGGTGCCAAGGAAAAAGCTGTGAAAGCTGCCATGTTGTTGCACTTTTGTACTCCCCTTGGGATGCCTTGAACAGCTGCAGTGTGCCTGGAGCCAAGGGCTTCCTAGTTTTAAAAATCCTAGCCCTAGGCCTAAGCCTAACAGTAACCCTGGGAAGGGAAATCAGCCTGGTGTTAGGTTTCTTGCCGAGGAAAAAGCCGTGAAAGCAGCCATGTTGTGGCACTTTTGCACTCCCTTTTGGATGCCTTTCACAGCTCCAGTGTGCCTGGAACTCAGGGCTTCCTGATTTTAAAAATCCTAGCCCTAGGCCGAACCCCAACCTTAAGACGAGAAAGGCAAATCAGCCAGGAATTAGGCATGTCCCCAAGGAAAAAGCTGTGGAGGCAGGCATGCTGTGGTACTTTTGCGCTCTTCTTGGCTAGTCCTTCGCAGCTGCTGTATTCTTGGAACTCAGGGCTTTCTGGTTAATAGAACCCTTACCCTAGGCGTAACTCAAACCTTAACCCTAGGAAGGAAAATCAGCCTATGGTTCGGGATGGTCTCATGGAAATATCAGTGGTGGCAGCCAAGTTGCGTCACTTTTGCGCTCCCCTTGGGATGCCTTTCGCAGCTGCAGTGTGCCTGGAGCCCAGGGCTTCCTGGTTTTAAAAGTCCTAGGCCTAAGCCTAACAGTAACCCTAGGAAGGTAAATCAGCCGGGTATTAGGGTTCTTCCTAAGGGAAAAGCCGTGAAAGCAGCCATGTTGTGGCACTTCTGCACTCCCTTTGGGATGCCTTTGGCAGATGAAGTAAGCCTGGAACTCAGGGCTTCCTGGTTAAAGAAATCCAAGCCCTAGGCTGAACCCTAACCCTAACCCTAGGCAGATAAATCAGCCTAGGTATAGGGATGGTGCCAAGGAAAAAGCTGTGAAAGCTGCCATGTTGTTGCACTTTTGTACTCCCCTTGGGATGCCTTGAACAGCTGCAGTGTGCCTGGAGCCCAGGGCTTCCTAGTTTTAAAAATCCTAGCCCTAGGCCTAAGCCTAACAGTAACCCTGGGAAGGGAAATCAGCCTGGTGTTAGGGGTCTTGCCAAGGAAAAAGCCGTGAAAGCAGCCATGTTGTGGCACTTTTGCACTCCCTTTTGGATGCCTTTCACAGCTCCAGTGTGCCTGGAACTCAGGGCTTCCTGCTTTTAAAAATCCTAGCCCTAGGCCGAACCCCAACCCTAAGACGAGAAAGGCAAATCAGCCAGGAATTAGGCATGTCCCCAAGGAAAAAGCTGTGGAGGCAGGCATGTTGTGGTACTTTTGCGCTCTTCTTGGCTAGTCCTTCGCAGCTGCTGTGTTCTTGGAACTCAGGGCTTTCTGGTTAATAGAGCCCTTACCCTAGGCGTAACTCAAACCTTAACCCTAGGAAGGAAAATCAACCTATGGTTCGGGATGGTCTCATGGAAATATCAGTGGTGGCAGCCAAGTTGCGTCACTTTTGCGCTCCCCTTGGGATGCCTTTCGCAGCTGCAGTGTGCCTGGAGCCCAGGGCTTCCTGGTTTTAAAGGTCCTAGGCCTAAGCCTAACAGTAACCCTAGGAAGGTAAATCAGCCGGGTATTAGGGTTCTTCCTAAGGGAAAAGCCGTGAAAGCAGCCATGTTGTGTCACTTCTGCACTCCCTTTGGGATGCCTTTGGCAGATGAAGTAAGCCTGGAACTCAGGGCTTCCTGGTTAAAGAAATCCAAGCCCTAGGCTGAACCCTAACCCTAACCCTAGGCAGATAAATCAGCCTAGGTATAGGGATGGTGCCAAGGAAAAAGCTGTGAAAACTGCCATGTTGTTGCACTTTTGTACTCCCCTTGGGATGCCTTGAACAGCTGCAGTGTGCCTGGATCTAAGGGCTTCCTAGTTTCAAAAATCCTAGCCCTAGGCCTAAGCCTAACAGTAACCCTGGGAAAGTAAATCAGCCTGATGTTAGGCTTCTTGCCAAGGTAAAAGCCGCGAAAGCAGCCATGTTGTGGCACTTTTGCACTCCCTTTTGGATGCCTTTCACAGCTCCAGTGTGCCTGGAACTCAGGGCTTCCTGATTTTAAAAATCCTAGCCCTAGGCCGAACCCAAACCCTAAGACGAGAAAGGCAAATCAGCCAGGAATTAGGCATGTCCCCAAGGAAAAAGCTGTGGAGGCAGGCATGTTGTGGTACTTTTGCGCTCTTCTTGGCTAGTCCTTCGCAGCTGCTGTGTTCTTGGAACTCAGGGCTTTCTGGTTAATAGAACCCTTACCCTAGGCGTAACTCAAACCTTAACCCTAGGAAGGAAAATCAGCCTATGGTTCGGGATGGTCTCATGGAAATATCAGTGGTGGCAGCCAAGTTGCGTCACTTTTGCGCTCCCCTTGGGATGCCTTTCGCAGCTGCAGTGTGCCTGGAGCCCAGGGCTTCCTGGTTTTAAAAGTCCTAGGCCTAAGCCTAACAGTAACCCTAGGAAGGTAAATCAGCCGGGTATTAGGGTTCTTCCTAAGGGAAAAGCCGTGAAAGCAGCCATGTTGTGGCACTTCTGCACTCCCTTTGGGATGCCTTTGGCAGATGAAGTAAGCCTGGAACTCAGGGCTTCCTGGTTAAAGAAATCCAAGCCCTAGGCTGAACCCTAACCCTAACCCTAGGCAGATAAATCAGCCTAGGTATAGGGATGGTGCCAAGGAAAAAGCTGTGAAAGCTGCCATGTTGTTGCACTTTTGTACTCCCCTTGGGATGCCTTTCGCAGCTGCAGCGTGCCTGGAGCCCAGGGCTTCCTGGTTTTAAAAGTCCTAGGCCTAAGCCTAACAGTAACCCTAGGAAGGTAAATCAGCCGGGTATTAGGGTTCTTCCTAAGGGAAAAGCCGTGAAAGCAGCCATGTTGTGGCACTTCTGCACTCCCTTTGGGATGCCTTTCACAGCTCCAGTGTGCCTGGAACTCAGGGCTTCCGGCTTTTAAAAATCCTAGCCCTAGGCCGAACCCCAACCCTAAGACGAGAAAGGCAAATCAGCCAGGAATTAGGCATGTCCCCAAGGAAAAAGCTGTGGAGGCAGGCATGTTGTGGTACTTTTGCGCTCTTCTTGGCTAGTCCTTCGCAGCTGCTGTGTTCTTGGAACTCAGGGCTTTCTGGTTAATAGAGCCCTTACCCTAGGCGTAACTCAAACCTTAACCCTAGGAAGGAAAATCAACCTATGGTTCGGGATGGTCTCATGGAAATATCAGTGGTGGCAGCCAAGTTGCGTCACTTTTGCGCTCCCCTTGGGATGCCTTTCGCAGCTGCAGTGTGCCTGGAGCCCAGGGCTTCCTGGTTTTAAAGGTCCTAGGCCTAAGCCTAACAGTAACCCTAGGAAGGTAAATCAGCCGGGTATTAGGGTGCTTCCTAAGGGAAAAGCCGTGAAAGCAGCCATGTTGTGGCACTTCTGCACTCCCTTTGGGATGCCTTTGGCAGATGAAGTAAGCCTGGAACTCAGGGCTTCCTGGTTAAAGAAATCACAGCCCTAGGCTGAACCCTAACCCTAACCCTAGGCAGATAAATCAGCCTAGGTATAGGGATGGTGCCAAGGAAAAAGCTGTGAAAGCTGCCATGTTGTTGCACATTTGTACTCCCTTTTGGATGCCTTTCACAGCTCCACTGTGCCTGGAACTCAGGGCTTCCTGCTTTTAAAAATCCTAGCCCTAGGCCGAACCCCAACCCTAAGACGAGAAAGGCAAATCAGCCAGGAATTAGGCATGTCCACAAGGAAAAAGCTGTGGAGGCAGGCATGTTGTGGTACTTTTGCGCTCTTCTTGGCTAGTCCTTCGCAGCTGCTGTGTTCTTGGAACTCAGGGCTTTCTGGTTAATAGAGCCCTTACCCTAGGCGTAACTCAAACCTTAACCCTAGGAAGGAAAATCAACCTATGGTTCGGGATGGTCTCATGGAAATATCAGTGGTGGCAGCCAAGTTGCGTCACTTTTGCGCTCCCCTTGGGATGCCTTTCGCAGCTGCAGTGTGCCTGGAGCCCAGGGCTTCCTGGTTTTAAAAGTCCTAGGCCTAAGCCTAACAGTAACCCTAGGAAGGTAAATCAGCCGGGTATTAGGGTTCTTCCTAAGGGAAAAGCCGTGAAAGCAGCCATGTTGTGGCACTTCTGCACTCCCTTTGGGATGCCTTTTGCAGATGAAGTAAGCCTGGAACTCAGGGCTTCCTGGTTAAAGAAATCACAGCCCTAGGCTGAACCCTAACCCTAACCCTAGGCAGATAAATCAGCCTAGGTATAGGGATGGTGCCAAGGAAAAAGCTGTGAAAGCTGCCATGTTGTTGCACTTTTGTACTCCCCTTGGGATGCCTTGAACAGCTGCAGTGTGCCTGGAGCTAAGGGCTTCCTAGTTTTAAAAATCCTAGCCCTAGGCCTAAGCCTAACAGTAACCCTGGGAAAATATGTCAGCCTGGTGTTAGGCTTCTTGCCAAGGAAAAAGCCGTGAAAGCAGCCATGTTGTGGCACTTTTGCACTCCCTTTTGGATGCCTTTCACAGCTCCAGTGTGCCTGGAACTCAGGGCTTCCTGCTTTTAAAAATCCTAGCCCTAGGCCGAACCCCAACCCTAAGACGAGAAAGGCAAATCAGCCAGGAATTAGGCATGTCCCCAAGGAAAAAGCTGTGGAGGCAGGCATGTTGTGGTACTTTTGCGCTCTTCTTGGCTAGTCCTTCGCAGCTGCTGTGTTCTTGGAACTCAGGGCTTTCTGGTTAATAGACCCTTACCCTAGGCGTAACTCAAACCTTAACCCTAGGAAGGAAAATCAGCCTATGGTTCGGGATGCTCTCATGGAAATATCAGTGGTGGCAGCCATGTTGCGTCACTTTTCCGCTCCCCTTGGGATGCCTTTCGCAGCTGCAGTGTGCCTGGAGCCCAGGGCTTCCTGGTTTTAAAAGTCCTAGGCCTAAGCCTAACAGTAACCCTAGGAAGGTAAATCAGCCGGGTATTAGGGTTCTTCCTAAGGGAAAAGCCGTGAAAGCAGCCATGTTGTGGCACTTCTGCACTCCCTTTGGGATGCCTTTGGCAGATGAAGTAAGCCTGGAACTCAGGGCTTCCTGGTTAAAGAATTCCGAGCCCTAGGCTGAACCCTAACCCTAACCCTAAGCAGATAAATCAACCTAGGTATAGGGATGGTGCCAAGGAAAAAGCTGTGAAAGCTGCCATGTTGTTGCACTTTTGTACTCCCCTTGGGATGCCTTGAACAGCTGCAGTGTGCCTGGAGCCCAGGGCTTCCTAGTTTTAAAAATCCTAGCCCTAGGCCTAAGCCTAACAGTAACCCTGGGAAGGTAAATCAGCCTGGTGTTAGGCGTCTTGCCAAGGAAAAAGCCGTGAAAGCAGCCATGTTGTGGCACTTTTGCACTCCCTTTTGGATGCCTTTCACAGCTCCAGTGTGCCTGGAACTCAGGGCTTCCTGCTTTTAAAAATCCTAGCCCTAGGCCGAACCCCAACCCTAAGACGAGAAAGGCAAATCAGCCAGGAATTAGGCATGTCCCCAAGGAAAAAGCTGTGGAGGCAGGCATGTTGTGGTACTTTTGCGCTCTTCTTGGCTAGTCCTTCGCAGCTGCTGTGTTCTTGGAACTCAGGGCTTTCTGGTTAATAGACCCTTACCCTAGGCGTAACTCAAACCTTAACCCTAGGAAGGAAAATCAGCCTATGGTTCGGGATGCTCTCATGGAAATATCAGTGGTGGCAGGCATGTTGCGTCACTTTTGCGCTCCCCTTGGGATGCCTTTCGCAGCTGCAGTGTGCCTGGAGCCCAGGGCTTCCTGGTTTTAAAAGTCCTAGGCCTAAGCCTAACAGTAACCCTAGGAAGGTAAATCAGCCGGGTATTAGGGTTCTTCCTAAGGGAAAAGCCGTGAAAGCAGCCATGTTGTGTCACTTCTGCACTCCCTTTGGGATGCCTTTGGCAGATGAAGTAAGCCTGGAACTCAGGGCTTCCTGGTTAAAGAAATCCAAGCCCTAGGCTGAACCCTAACCCTAACCCTAGGCAGATAAATCAGCCTAGGTATAGGGATGGTGCCAAGGAAAAAGCTGTGAAAACTGCCATGTTGTTGCACTTTTGTACTCCCCTTGGGATGCCTTGAACAGCTGCAGTGTGCCTGGATCTAAGGGCTTCCTAGTTTCAAAAATCCTAGCCCTAGGCCTAAGCCTAACAGTAACCCTGGGAAAGTAAATCAGCCTGATGTTAGGCTTCTTGCCAAGGTAAAAGCCGCGAAAGCAGCCATGTTGTGGCACTTTTGCACTCCCTTTTGGATGCCTTTCACAGCTCCAGTGTGCCTGGAACTCAGGGCTTCCTGATTTTAAAAATCCTAGCCCTAGGCCGAACCCAAACCCTAAGACGAGAAAGGCAAATCAGCCAGGAATTAGGCATGTCCCCAAGGAAAAAGCTGTGGAGGCAGGCATGTTGTGGTACTTTTGCGCTCTTCTTGGCTAGTCCTTCGCAGCTGCTGTGTTCTTGGAACTCAGGGCTTTCTGGTTAATAGACCCTTACCCTAGGCGTAACTCAAACCTTAACCCTAGGAAGGAAAATCAGCCTATGGTTCGGGATGGTCTCATGGAAATATCAGTGGTGGCAGCCAAGTTGCGTCACTTTTGCGCTCCCCTTGGGATGCCTTTCGCAGCTGCAGTGTGCCTGGAGCCCAGGGCTTCCTGGTTTTAAAAGTCCTAGGCCTAAGCCTAACAGTAACCCTAGGAAGGTAAATCAGCCGGGTATTAGGGTTCTTCCTAAGGGAAAAGCCGTGAAAGCAGCCATGTTGTGGCACTTCTGCACTCCCTTTGGGATGCCTTTGGCAGATGAAGTAAGCCTGGAACTCAGGGCTTCCTGGTTAAAGAAATCCAAGCCCTAGGCTGAACCCTAACCCTAACCCTAGGCAGATAAATCAGCCTAGGTATAGGGATGGTGCCAAGGAAAAAGCTGTGAAAGCTGCCATGTTGTTGCACTTTTGTACTCCCCTTGGGATGCCTTTCGCAGCTGCAGTGTGCCTGGAGCCCAGGGCTTCCTGGTTTTAAAAGTCCTAGGCCTAAGCCTAACAGTAACCCTAGGAAGGTAAATCAGCCGGGTATTAGGGTTCTTCCTAAGGGAAAAGCCGTGAAAGCAGCCATGTTGTGGCACTTCTGCACTCCCTTTGGGATGCCTTTCACAGCTCCAGTGTGCCTGGAACTCAGGGCTTCCGGCTTTTAAAAATCCTAGCCCTAGGCCGAACCCCAACCCTAAGACGAGAAAGGCAAATCAGCCAGGAATTAGGCATGTCCCCAAGGAAAAAGCTGTGGAGGCAGGCATGTTGTGGTACTTTTGCGCTCTTCTTGGCTAGTCCTTCGCAGCTGCTGTGTTCTTGGAACTCAGGGCTTTCTGGTTAATAGAGCCCTTACCCTAGGCGTAACTCAAACCTTAACCCTAGGAAGGAAAATCAACCTATGGTTCGGGATGGTCTCATGGAAATATCAGTGGTGGCAGCCAAGTTGCGTCACTTTTGCGCTCCCCTTGGGATGCCTTTCGCAGCTGCAGTGTGCCTGGAGCCCAGGGCTTCCTGGTTTTAAAGGTCCTAGGCCTAAGCCTAACAGTAACCCTAGGAAGGTAAATCAGCCGGGTATTAGGGTGCTTCCTAAGGGAAAAGCCGTGAAAGCAGCCATGTTGTGGCACTTCTGCACTCCCTTTGGGATGCCTTTGGCAGATGAAGTAAGCCTGGAACTCAGGGCTTCCTGGTTAAAGAAATCACAGCCCTAGGCTGAACCCTAACCCTAACCCTAGGCAGATAAATCAGCCTAGGTATAGGGATGGTGCCAAGGAAAAAGCTGTGAAAGCTGCCATGTTGTTGCACATTTGTACTCCCTTTTGGATGCCTTTCACAGCTCCACTGTGCCTGGAACTCAGGGCTTCCTGCTTTTAAAAATCCTAGCCCTAGGCCGAACCCCAACCCTAAGACGAGAAAGGCAAATCAGCCAGGAATTAGGCATGTCCACAAGGAAAAAGCTGTGGAGGCAGGCATGTTGTGGTACTTTTGCGCTCTTCTTGGCTAGTCCTTCGCAGCTGCTGTGTTCTTGGAACTCAGGGCTTTCTGGTTAATAGAGCCCTTACCCTAGGCGTAACTCAAACCTTAACCCTAGGAAGGAAAATCAACCTATGGTTCGGGATGGTCTCATGGAAATATCAGTGGTGGCAGCCAAGTTGCGTCACTTTTGCGCTCCCCTTGGGATGCCTTTCGCAGCTGCAGTGTGCCTGGAGCCCAGGGCTTCCTGGTTTTAAAAGTCCTAGGCCTAAGCCTAACAGTAACCCTAGGAAGGTAAATCAGCCGGGTATTAGGGTTCTTCCTAAGGGAAAAGCCGTGAAAGCAGCCATGTTGTGGCACTTCTGCACTCCCTTTGGGATGCCTTTTGCAGATGAAGTAAGCCTGGAACTCAGGGCTTCCTGGTTAAAGAAATCCAAGCCCTAGGCTGAAGCCTAACCCTAACCCTAGGCAGATAAATCAGCCTAGGTATAGGGATGGTGCCAAGGAAAAAGCTGTGAAAGCTGCCATGTTGTTGCACTTTTGTACTCCCCTTGGGATGCCTTGAACAGCTGCAGTGTGCCTGGAGCTAAGGGCTTCCTAGTTTTAAAAATCCTAGCCCTAGGCCTAAGCCTAACAGTAACCCTGGGAAAATATGTCAGCCTGGTGTTAGGCTTCTTGCCAAGGAAAAAGCCGTGAAAGCAGCCATGTTGTGGCACTTTTGCACTCCCTTTTGGATGCCTTTCACAGCTCCAGTGTGCCTGGAACTCAGGGCTTCCTGCTTTTAAAAATCCTAGCCCTAGGCCGAACCCCAACCCTAAGACGAGAAAGGCAAATCAGCCAGGAATTAGGCATGTCCACAAGGAAAAAGCTGTGGAGGCAGGCATGTTGTGGTACTTTTGCGCTCTTCTTGGCTAGTCCTTCGCAGCTGCTGTGTTCTTGGAACTCAGGGCTTTCTGGTTAATAGACCCTTACCCTAGGCGTAACTCAAACCTTAACCCTAGGAAGGAAAATCAGCCTATGGTTCGGGATGGTCTCATGGAAATATCAGTGGTGGCAGCCATGTTGCGTCACTTTTCCGCTCCCCTTGGGATGCCTTTTGCAGCTGCAGTGTGCCTGGAGCCCAGGGCTTCCTGGTTTTAAAAGTCCTAGGCCTAAGCCTAACAGTAACCCTAGGAAGGTAAATCAGCCGGGTATTAGGGTTCTTCCTAAGGGAAAAGCCGTGAAAGCAGCCATGTTGTGGCACTTCTGCACTCCCTTTGGGATGCCTTTGGCAGATGAAGTAAGCCTGGAACTCAGGGCTTCCTGGTTAAAGAATTCCGAGCCCTAGGCTGAACCCTAACCCTAACCCTAAGCAGATAAATCAACCTAGGTATAGGGATGGTGCCAAGGAAAAAGCTGTGAAAGCTGCCATGTTGTTGCACTTTTGTACTCCCCTTGGGATGCCTTGAACAGCTGCAGTGTGCCTGGAGCCCAGGGCTTCCTAGTTTTAAAAATCCTAGCCCTAGGCCTAAGCCTAACAGTAACCCTGGGAAGGTAAATCAGCCTGGTGTTAGGCGTCTTGCCAAGGAAAAAGCCGTGAAAGCAGCCATGTTGTGGCACTTTTGCACTCCCTTTTGGATGCCTTTCACAGCTCCAGTGTGCCTGGAACTCAGGGCTTCCTGCTTTTAAAAATCCTAGCCCTAGGCCGAACCCCAACCCTAAGACGAGAAAGGCAAATCAGCCAGGAATTAGGCATGTCCCCAAGGAAAAAGCTGTGGAGGCAGGCATGTTGTGGTACTTTTGCGCTCTTCTTGGCTAGTCCTTCGCAGCTGCTGTGTTCTTGGAACTCAGGGCTTTCTGGTTAATAGACCCTTACCCTAGGCGTAACTCAAACCTTAACCCTAGGAAGGAAAATCAGCCTATGGTTCGGGATGCTCTCATGGAAATATCAGTGGTGGCAGCCAAGTTGCGTCACTTTTGCGCTCCCCTTGGGATGCCTTTCGCAGCTGCAGTGTGCCTGGAGCCCAGGGCTTCCTGGTTTTAAAAGTCCTAGGCCTAAGCCTAACAGTAACCCTAGGAAGGTAAATCAGCCGGGTATTAGGGTTCTTCCTAAGGGAAAAGCCGTGAAAGCAGCCATGTTGTGGCACTTCTGCACTCCCTTTGGGATGCCTTTGGCAGATGAAGTAAGCCTGGAACTCAGGGCTTCCTGGTAAAAAAAATCCAAGCCCTAGGCTGAACCCTAACCCTAACCCTAGGCAGATAAATCAGCCTAGGTATAGGGATGGTGCCAAGGAAAAAGCTGAGAAAGCTGCCATGTTGTTGCACTTTTGTACTCCCCTTGGGATGCCTTGAACAGCTGCCGTGTGCCTGGAGCTAAGGGCTTCCTAGTTTTAAAAATCCTAGCCCTAGGCCTAAGCCTAACAGTAACCCTGGGAAGGTAAATCAGCCTGGTGTTAGGCGTCTTGCCAAGGAAAAAGCCGTGAAAGCAGCCATGTTGTGGCACTTTTGCACTCCCTTTTGAATGCCTTTCACAGCTCCAGTGTGCCTGGAACTCAGGGCTTCCTGCTTTTAAAAATCCTAGCCCTAGGCCGAACCCCAACCCTAAGACGAGAAAGGCAAATCAGCCAGGAATTAGGCATGTCCCCAAGGAAAAAGCTGTGGAGGCAGGCATGTTGTGGTACTTTTGCGCTCTTCTTGGCTAGTCCTTCGCAGCTGCTGTGTTCTTGGAACTCAGGGCTTTCTGGTTAATAGACCCTTACCCTAGGCGTAACTCAAACCTTAACCCTAGGAAGGAAAATCAGCCTATGGTTCGGGATGGTCTCATGGAAATATCAGTGGTGGCAGCCAAGTTGCGTCACTTTTGCGCTCCCCTTGGGATGCCTTTCGCAGCTGCAGTGTGCCTGGAGCCCAGGGCTTCCTGGTTTTAAAAGTCCTAGGCCTAAGCCTAACAGTAACCCTAGGAAGGTAAATCAGCCGGGTATTAGGGTTCTTCCTAAGGGAAAAGCCGTGAAAGCAGCCATGTTGTGGCACTTCTGCACTCCCTTTGGGATGCCTTTGGCAGATGCAGTAAGCCTGGAACTCAGGGCTTCCTGGTTAAAGAATTCCGAGCCCTACGCTGAACCCTAACCCTAACCCTAGGCAGATAAATCAGCCTAGGTATAGGGATGGTGCCAAGGAAAAAGCTGAGAAAGCTGCCATGTTGTTGCACTTTTGTACTCCCCTTGGGATGCCTTGAACAGCTGCCGTGTGCCTGGAGCTAAGGGCTTCCTAGTTTTAAAAATCCTAGCCCTAGGCCTAAGCCTAACAGTAACCCTGGGAAGGTCAATCAGCCTGGTGTTAGGCGTCTCGCCAAGGAAAAAGCCGTGAAAGCAGCCATGTTGTGGCACTTTTGCACTCCCTTTTGAATGCCTTTCACAGCTCCAGTGTGCCTGGAACTCAGGGCTTCCTGCTTTTAAAAATCCTAGCCCTAGGCCGAACCCCAACCCTAAGACGAGAAAGGCAAATCAGCCAGGAATTAGGCATGTCCCCAAGGAAAAAGCTGTGGAGGCAGGCATGTTGTGGTACTTTTGCGCTCTTCTTGGCTAGTCCTTCGCAGCTGCTGTGTTCTTGGAACTCAGGGCTTTCTGGTTAATAGACCCTTACCCTAGGCGTAACTCAAACCTTAACCCTAGGAAGGAAAATCAGCCTATGGTTCGGGATGGTCTCATGGAAATATCAGTGGTGGCAGCCAAGTTGCGTCACTTTTGCGCTCCCCTTGGGATGCCTTTCGCAGCTGCAGTGTGCCTGGAGCCCAGGGCTTCCTGGTTTTAAAAGTCCTAGGCCTAAGCCTAACAGTAACCCTAGGAAGGTAAATCAGCCGGGTATTAGGGTTCTTCCTAAGGGAAAAGCCGTGAAAGCAGCCATGTTGTGGCACTTCTGCACTCCCTTTGGGATGCCTTTGGCAGATGAAGTAAGCCTGGAACTCAGGGCTTCCTGGTTAAAGAAATCCAAGCCCTAGGCTGAACCCTAACCCTAACCCTAGGCAGATAAATCAGCCTAGGTATAGGGATGGTGCCAAGGAAAAAGCTGAGAAAGCTGCCATGTTGTTGCACTTTTGTACTCCCCTTGGGATGCCTTGAACAGCTGCCGTGTGCCTGGAGCTAAGGGCTTCCTAGTTTTAAAAATCCTAGCCCTAGGCCTAAGCCTAACAGTAACCCTGGGAAGGTCAATCAGCCTGGTGTTAGGCGTCTTGCCAAGGAACAAGCCGTGAAAGCAGCCATGTTGTGGCACTTTTGCACTCCCTTTTGAATGCCTTTCACAGCTCCAGTGTGCCTGGAACTCAGGGCTTCCTGCTTTTAAAAATCCTAGCCCTAGGCCGAACCCCAACCCTAAGACGAGAAAGGCAAATCAGCCAGGAATTAGGCATGTCCCCAAGGAAAAAGCTGTGGAGGCAGGCATGTTGTGGTACTTTTGCGCTCTTCTTGGCTAGTCCTTCGCAGCTGCTGTGTTCTTGGAACTCAGGGCTTTCTGGTTAATAGACCCTTACCCTAGGCGTAACTCAAACCTTAACCCTAGGAAGGAAAATCAGCCTATGGTTCGGGATGGTCTCATGGAAATATCAGTGGTGGCAGCCAAGTTGCGTCACTTTTGCGCTCCCCTTGGGATGCCTTTTGCAGCTGCAGTGTGCCTGGAGCCCAGGGCTTCCTGGTTTTAAAAGTCCTAGGCCTAAGCCTAACAGTAACCCTAGGAAGGTAAATCAGCCGGGTATTAGGGTTCTTCCTAAGGGAAAAGCCGTGAAAGCAGCCATGTTGTGGCACTTCTGCACTCCCTTTGGGATGCCTTTGGCAGATGAAGTAAGCCTGGAACTCAGGGCATCCTGGTTAAAGAAATCACAGCCCTAGGCTGAACCCTAACCCTAGGCAGATAAATCAGCCTAGGTATAGGGATGGTGCCAAGGAAAAAGCTGTGAAAGCTGCCATGTTGTTGCACTTTTGTACTCCCCTTGGGATGCCTTGAACAGCTGCAGTGTGCCTGGAGCTAAGGGCTTCCTAGTTTTAAAAATCCTAGCCCTAGGCCTAAGCCTAACAGTAACCCTGGGAAGGTAAATCAGCCTGGTGTTAGGGGTCTTGCCAAGGAAAAAGCCGTGAAAGCAGCCATGTTGTGGCACTTTTGCACTCCCTTTTGAATGCCTTTCACAGCTCCAGTGTGCCTGGAACTCAGGGCTTCCTGCTTTTAAAAATCCTAGCCCTAGGCCGAACCCCAACCCTAAGACGAGAAAGGCAAATCAGCCAGGAATTAGGCATGTCCCCAAGGAAAAAGCTGTGGAGGCAGGCATGTTGTGGTACTTTTGCGCTCTTCTTGGCTAGTCCTTCGCAGCTGCTGTGTTCTTGGAACTCAGGGCTTTCTGGTTAATAGACCCTTACCCTAGGCGTAACTCAAACCTTAACCCTAGGAAGGAAAATCAGCCTATGGTTCCGGATGGTCTCATGGAAATATCAGTGGTGGCAGCCAAGTTGCGTCACTTTTGCGCTCCCCTTGGGATGCCTTTCGCAGCTGCAGTGTGCCTGGAGCCCAGGGCTTCCTGGTTTTAAAAGTCCTAGGCCTAAGCCTAACAGTAACCCTAGGAAGGTAAATCAGCCGGGTATTAGGGTTCTTCCTAAGGGAAAAGCCGTGAAAGCAGCCATGTTGTGGCACTTCTGCACTCCCTTTGGGATGCCTTTGGCAGATGAAGTAAGCCTGGAACTCAGGGCTTCCTGGTTAAAGAATTCCGAGCCCTACGCTGAACCCTAACCCTAACCCTAGGCAGATAAATCAGCCTAGGTATAGGGATGGTGCCAAGGAAAAAGCTGTGAAAGCTGCCATGTTGTTGCACTTTTGTACTCCCCTTGGGATGCCTTGAACAGCTGCCGTGTGCCTGGAGCTAAGGGCTTCCTAGTTTTAAAAATCCTAGCCCTAGGCCTAAGCCTAACAGTAACCCTGGGAAGGTCAATCAGCCTGGTGTTAGGCGTCTTGCCAAGGAAAAAGGCGTGAAAGCAGCCATGTTGTGGCACTTTTGCACTCCCTTTTGAATGCCTTTCACAGCTCCAGTGTGCCTGGAACTCAGGGCTTCCTGCTTTTAAAAATCCTAGCCCTAGGCCGAACCCCAACCCTAAGACGAGAAAGGCAAATCAGCCAGGAATTAGGCATGTCCCCAAGGAAAAAGCTGTGGAGGCAGGCATGTTGTGGTACTTTTGCGCTCTTCTTGGGTAGTCCTTCGCAGCTGCTGTGTTCTTGGAACTCAGGGCTTTCTGGTTAATAGACCCTTACCCTAGGCGTAACTCAAACCTTAACCCTAGGAAGGAAAATCAGCCTATGGTTCGGGATGGTCTCATGGAAATATCAGTGGTGGCAGCCAAGTTGCGTCACTTTTGCGCTCCCCTTGGGATGCCTTTCGCAGCTGCAGTGTGCCTGGAGCCCAGGGCTTCCTGGTTTTAAAAGTCCTAGGCCTAAGCCTAACAGTAACCCTAGGAAGGTAAATCAGCCGGGTATTAGGGTTCTTCCTAAGGGAAAAGCCGTGAAAGCAGCCATGTTGTGGCACTTCTGCACTCCCTTTGGGATGCCTTTGGCAGATGAAGTAAGCCTGGAACTCAGGGCATCCTGGTTAAAGAAATCCAAGCCCTAGGCTGAACCCTAACCCTAACCCTAGGCAGATAAATCAGCCTAGGTATAGGGATGGTGCCAAGGAAAAAGCTGTGAAAGCTGCCATGTTGTTGCACTTTTGTACTCCCCTTGGGATGCCTTGAACAGCTGCAGTGTGCCTGGAGCTAAGGGCTTCCTAGTTTTAAAAATCCTAGCCCTAGGCCTAAGCCTAACAGTAACCCAGGGAAGGTAAATCAGCCTGGTGTTAGGCTTCTTTCCAAGGAAAAAGCCGTGAAAGCAGCCATGTTGTGGCACTTTTGCACTCCCTTTTGGATGCCTTTCACAGCTCCAGTGTGCCTGGAAGTCAGGGCTTCCTGCTTTTAAAAATCCTAGCCCTAGGCCGAACCCCAACCCTAAGACGAGAAAGGCAAATCAGCCAGGAATTAGGCATGTCCCCAAGGAAAAAGCTGTGGTGGCAGGCATGTTGTGGTACTTTTGCGCTCTTCTTGGCTAGTCCTTCGCAGCTGCTGTGTTCTTGGAACTCAGGGCTTTCTGGTTAATAGACCCTTACCCTAGGCGTAACTCAAACCTTAACCCTAGGAAGGAAAATCAGCCTATGGTTCGGGATGGTCTCATGGAAATATCAGTGGTGGCAGGCATGTTGCGTCACTTTTGCGCTCCCCTTGGGATGCCTTTCGCAGCTGCAGTGTGCCTGGAGCCCAGGGCTTCCTGGTTTTAAAAGTCCTAGGCCTAAGCCTAACAGTAACCCTAGGAAGGTAAATCAGCCGGGTATTAGGGTTCTTCCTAAGGGAAAAGCCGTGAAAGCAGCCATGTTGTGGCACTTCTGCACTCCCTTTGGGATGCCTTTGGCAGATGAAGTAAGCCCGGAACTCAGGGCTTCCTGGTTAAAGAATTCCGAGCCCTAGGCTGAACCTTGACCCTAACCCTAGGCAGATAAATCAACCTAGGTATAGGGATGGTGCCAAGGAAAAAGCTGAGAAAGCTGCCATGTTGTTGCACTTTTGTACTCCCCTTGGGATGCCTTGAACAGCTGCAGTGTGCCTGGAGCTAAGGGCTTCCTAGTTTTAAAAATCCTAGCCCTAGGCCTAAGCCTAACAGTAACCCTGGGAAGGTAAATCAGCCTGGTGTTAGGCGTCTTGCCAAGGAAAAAGCCGTGAAAGCAGCCATGTTGTGGCACTTTTGCACTCCCTTTTGGATGCCTTTCACAGCTCCAGTGTGCCTGGAACTCAGGGCTTCCTGCTTTTAAAAATCCTAGCCCTAGGCCGAACCCCAACCCTAAGACGAGAAAGGCAAATCAGCCAGGAATTAGGCATGTCCCCAAGGAAAAAGCTGTGGAGGCAGGCATGTTGTGCTACTTTTGCGCTCTTCTTGGCTAGTCCTTCGCAGCTGCTGTGTTCTTGGAACTCAGGGCTTTCTGGTTAATAGACCCTTACCCTAGGCGTAACTCAAACCTTAACCCTAGGAAGGAAAATCAGCCTATGGTTCGGGATGGTCTCATGGAAATATCAGTGGTGGCAGCCAAGTTGCGTCACTTTTGCGCTCCCCTTGGGATGCCTTTCGCAGCTGCAGTGTGCCTGGAGCCCAGGGCTTCCTGGTTTTAAAAGTCCTAGGCCTAAGCCTAACAGTAACCCTAGGAAGGTAAATCAGCCGGGTATTAGGGTTCTTCCTAAGGGAAAAGCCGTGAAAGCAGCCATGTTGTGGCACTTCTGCACTCCCTTTGGGATGCCTTTGGCAGATGAAGTAAGCCTGGAACTCAGGGCTTCCTGGTTAAAAAAATCCAAGCCCTACGCTGAACCCTAACCCTAACCCTAGGCAGATAAATCAGCCTAGGTATAGGGATGGTGCCAAGGAAAAAGCTGAGAAAGCTGCCATGTTGTTGCACTTTTGTACTCCCCTTGGGATGCCTTGAACAGCTGCCGTGTGCCTGGAGCTAAGGGCTTCCTAGTTTCAAAAATCCTAGCCCTAGGCCTAAGCCTAACAGTAACCCTGGGAAGGTCAATCAGCCTGGTGTTAGGCGTCTTGCCAAGGAAAAAGCCGTGAAAGCAGCCATGTTGTGGCACTTTTGCACTCCCTTTTGGATGCCTTTCACAGCTCCAGTGTGCCTGGAACTCAGGGCTTCCTGCTTTTAAAAATCCTAGCCCTAGGCCGAACCCCAACCCTAAGACGAGAAAGGCAAATCAGCCAGGAATTAGGCATGTCCCCAAGGAAAAAGCTGTGGAGGCAGGCATGTTGTGGTACTTTTGCGCTCTTCTTGGCTAGTCCTTTGCAGCTGCTGTGTTCTTGGAACTCAGGGCTTTCTGGTTAATAGACCCTTACCCTAGGCGTAACTCAAACCTTAACCCTAGGAAGGAAAATCAGCCTATGGTTCGGGATGGTCTCATGGAAATATCAGTGGTGGCAGGCATGTTGCGTCACTTTTGCGCTCCCCTTGGGATGCCTTTCGCAGCTGCAGTGTGCCTTGAGCCCAGGGCTTCCTGGTTTTAAAAGTCCTAGGCCTAAGCCTAACAGTAACCCTAGGAAGGTAAATCAGCCGGGTATTAGGGTTCTTCCTAAGGGAAAAGCCGTGAAAGCAGCCATGTTGTGGCACTTCTGCACTCCCTTTGGGATGCCTTTGGCAGATGAAGTAAGCCTGGAACTCAGGGCTTCCTGGTTAAAAAAATCCAAGCCCTACGCTGAACCCTAACCCTAACCCTAGGCAGATAAATCAGCCTAGGTATAGGGATGGTGCCAAGGAAAAAGCTGTGAAAGCTGCCATGTTGTTGCACTTTTGTACTCCCCTTGGGATGCCTTGAACAGCTGCCGTGTGCCTGGAGCTAAGGGCTTCCTAGTTTTAAAAATCCTAGCCCTAGGCCTAAGCCTAACAGTAACCCTGGGAAGGTCAATCAGCCTGGTGTTAGGCGTCTTGCCAAGGAAAAAGCCGTGAAAGCAGCCATGTTGTGGCACTTTTGCACTCCCTTTTGGATGCCTTTCACAGCTCCAGTGTGCCTGGAACTCAGGGCTTCCTGCTTTTAAAAATCCTAGCCCTAGGCCGAACCCCAACCCTAAGACGAGAAAGGCAAATCAGCCAGGAATTAGGCATGTCCCCAAGGAAAAAGCTGTGGAGGCAGGCATGTTGTGGTACTTTTGCGCTCTTCTTGGCTAGTCCTTTGCAGCTGCTGTGTTCTTGGAACTCAGGGCTTTCTGGTTAATAGACCCTTACCCTAGGCGTAACTCAAACCTTAACCCTAGGAAGGAAAATCAGCCTATGGTTCCGGATGGTCTCATGGAAATATCAGTGGTGGCAGGCATGTTGCGTCACTTTTGCGCTCCCCTTGGGATGCCTTTCGCAGCTGCAGTGTGCCTGGAGCCCAGGGCTTCCTGGTTTTAAAAGTCCTAGGCCTAAGCCTAACAGTAACCCTAGGAAGGTAAATCAGCCGGGTATTAGGGTTCTTCCTAAGGGAAAAGCCGTGAAAGCAGCCATGTTGTGGCACTTCTGCACTCCCTTTGGGATGCCTTTGGCAGATGAAGTAAGCCTGGAACTCAGGGCTTCCTGGTTAAAAAAATCCAAGCCCTACGCTGAACCCTAACCCTAACCCTAGGCAGATAAATCAGCCTAGGTATAGGGATGGTGCCAAGGAAAAAGCTGAGAAAGCAGCCATGTTGTTGCACTTTTGTACTCCCCTTGGGATGCCTTGAACAGCTGCCGTGTGCCTGGAGCTAAGGGCTTCCTAGTTTTAAAAATCCTAGCCCTAGGCCTAAGCCTAACAGTAACCCTGGGAAGGTCAATCAGCCTGGTGTTAGGCGTCTTGCCAAGGAAAAAGCCGTGAAAGCAGCCATGTTGTGGCACTTTTGCACTCCCTTTTGAATGCCTTTCACAGCTCCAGTGTGCCTGGAACTCAGGGCTTCCTGCTTTTAAAAATCCTAGCCCTAGGCCGAACCCCAACCCTAAGACGAGAAAGGCAAATCAGCCAGGAATTAGGCATGTCCCCAAGGAAAAAGCTGTGGAGGCAGGCATGTTGTGGTACTTTTGCGCTCTTCTTGGCTAGTCCTTCGCAGCTGCTGTGTTCTTGGAACTCAGGGCTTTCTGGTTAATAGACCCTTACCCTAGGCGTAACTCAAACCTTAACCCTAGGAAGGAAAATCAGCCTATGGTTCGGGATGGTCTCATGGAAATATCAGTGGTGGCAGCCAAGTTGCGTCACTTTTGCGCTCCCCTTGGGATGCCTTTTGCAGCTGCAGTGTGCCTGGAGCCCAGGGCTTCCTGGTTTTAAAAGTCCTAGGCCTAAGCCTAACAGTAACCCTAGGAAGGTAAATCAGCCGGGTATTAGGGTTCTTCCTAAGGGAAAAGCCGTGAAAGCAGCCATGTTGTGGCACTTCTGCACTCCCTTTGGGATGCCTTTGGCAGATGAAGTAAGCCTGGAACTCAGGGCTTCCTGGTTAAAGAAATCCAAGCCCTAGGCTGAACCCTAACCCTAACCCTAGGCAGATAAATCAGCCTAGGTATAGGGATGGTGCCAAGGAAAAAGCTGTGAAAGCTGCCATGTTGTTGCACTTTTGTACTCCCCTTGGGATGCCTTGAACAGCTGCAGTGTGCCTGGAGCTAAGGGCTTCCTAGTTTTAAAAATCCTAGCCCTAGGCCTAAGCGTAACAGTAACCCTGGGAAAGTAAATCAGCCTGATGTTAGGCTTCTTGCCAAGGAAAAAGCCGTGAAAGCAGCCATGTTGTGGCACTTTTGCACTCCCTTTTGGATGCCTTTCACAGCTCCAGTGTGCCTGGAACTCAGGGATTCCTGCTTTTAAAAATCCTAGCCCTAGGCCGAACCCCAACCCTAAGACGAGAAAGGCAAATCAGCAAGGAATTAGGCATGTCCCCAAGGAAAAAGCTGTGGAGGCAGGCATGTTGTGGTACTTTTGCGCTCTTCTTGGCTAGTCCTTCGCAGCTGCTGTGTTCTTGGAACTCAGGGCTTTCTGGTTAATAGACCCTTACCCTAGGCGTAACTCAAACCTTAACCCTAGGAAGGAAAATCAGCCTATGGTTCGGGATGGTCTCATGGAAATATCAGTGGTGGCAGGCATGTTGCGTCACTTTTGCGCTCCCCTTGGGATGCCTTTCGCAGCTGCAGTGTGCCTGGAGCCCAGGGCTTCCTGGTTTTAAAAGTCCTAGGCCTAAGCCTAACAGTAACCCTAGGAAGGTAAATCAGCCGGGTATTAGGGTTCTTCCTAAGGGAAAAGCCGTGAAAGCAGCCATGTTGTGGCACTTCTGCACTCCCTTTGGGATGCCTTTGGCAGATGAAGTAAGCCTGGAACTCAGGGCTTCCTGGTTAAAGAAATCACAGCCCTAGGCTGAACCCTAACCCTAACCCTAGGCAGATAAATCAGCCTAGGTATAGGGATGGTGCCAAGGAAAAAGCTGTGAAAGCTGCCATGTTGTTGCACTTTTGTACTCCCCTTGGGATGCCTTGAACAGCTGCAGTGTGCCTGGAGCTAAAGGCTTCCTAGTTTTAAAAATCCTAGCCCTAGGCCTAAGCCTAACAGTAACCCTGGGAAGGTAAATCAGCCTGGTGTTAGGCTTCTTGCCAAGGAAAAAGCCGTGAAAGCAGCCATGTTGTGGCACTTTTGCACTCCCTTTTGGATGCCTTTCACAGCTCCAGTGTGCCTGGAACTCAGGGCTTCCTGCTTTTAAAAATCCTAGCCCTAGGCCGAACCCCAACCCTAAGACGAGAAAGGCAAATCAGCCAGGAATTAGGCATGTCCCCAAGGAAAAAGCTGTGGAGGCAGGCATGTTGTGGTACTTTTGCGCTCTTCTTGGCTAGTCCTTCGCAGCTGCTGTGTTCTTGGAACTCAGCGCTTTCTGGTTAATAGACCCTTACCCTAGGCGTAAATCAAACCTTAACCCTAGGAAGGAAAATCAGCCTATGGTTCGGGATGGTCTCATGGAAATATCAGTGGTGGCAGCCAAGTTGCGTCACTTTTGCGCTCCCCTTGGGATGCCTTTTGCAGCTGCAGTGTGCCTGGAGCCCAGGGCTTCCTGGTTTTAAAAGTCCTAGGCCTAAGCCTAACAGTAACCCTAGGAAGGTAAAACAGCCGGGTATTAGGGTTCTTCCTAAGGGAAAAGCCGTGAAAGCAGCCATGTTGTGGCACTTCTGCACTCCCTTTGGGATGCCTTTGGCAGATGAAGTAAGCCTGGAACTCAGGGCTTCCTGGTTAAAAAAATCCAAGCCCTACGCTGAACCCTAACCCTAACCCTAGGCAGATAAATCAGCCTAGGTATAGGGATGGTGCCAAGGAAAAAGCTGTGAAAGCTGCCATGTTGTTGCACTTTTGTACTCCCCTTGGGATGCCTTGAACAGCTGCAGTGTGCCTGGAGCCCAGGGCTTCCTAGTTTTAAAAATCCTAGCCCTAGGCCTAAGCCTAACAGTAACCCTGGGAAGGTCAATCAGCCTGGTGTTAGGCGTCTTGCCAAGGAAAAAGCCGTGAAAGCAGCCATGTTGTGGCACTTTTGCACTCCCTTTTGGATGCCTTTCACAGCTCCAGTGTGCCTGGAACTCAGGGCTTCCTGCTTTTAAAAATCCTAGCCCTAGGCCGAACCCCAACCCTAAGACGAGAAAGGCAAATCAGCCAGGAATTAGGCATGTCCCCAAGGAAAAAGCTGTGGAGGCAGGCATGTTGTGGTACTTTTGCGCTCTTCTTGGCTAGTCCTTCGCAGCTGCTGTGTTCTTGGAACTCAGGGCTTTCTGGTAAATAGAACCCTTACCCTAGGCGTAACTCAAACCTTAACCCTAGGAAGGAAAATCAGCCTATGGTTCGGGATGGTCTCATGGAAATATCAGTGGTGGCAGCCAAGTTGCGTCATTTTTGCGCTCCCCTTGGGATGCCTTTCGCAGCTGCAGTGTGCCTGGAGCCCAGGGCTTCCTGGTTTTAAAAGTCCTAGGCCTAAGCCTAACAGTAACCCTAGGAAGGTAAATCAGCCGGGTATTAGGGTTCTTCCTAAGGGAAAAGCCGTGAAAGCAGCCATGTTGTGGCACTTCTGCACTCCCTTTGGGATGCCTTTGGCAGATGAAGTAAACCTGGGACTCAGGGCTTCCTGGTTAAAAAAATCCAAGCCCTACGCTGAACCCTAACCCTAACCCTAGGCAGATAAATCAGCCTAGGTATAGGGATGGTGCCAAGGAAAAAGCTGTGAAAGCTGCCATGTTGTTGCACTTTTGTACTCCCCTTGGGATGCCTTGAACAGCTGCAGTGTGCCTGGAGCTAAGGGCTTCCTAGTTTTAAAAATCCTAGCCCTAGGCCTAAGCCTAACAGTAACCCTGGGAAGGTAAATCAGCCTGGTGTTAGGCGTCTTGCCAAGGAAAAAGCCGTGAAAGCAGCCATGTTGTGGCACTTTTGCACTCCCTTTTGGATGCCTTTCACAGCTCCAGTGTGCCTGGAACTCAGGGCTTCCTGCTTTTAAAAATCCTAGCCCTAGGCCGAACCCCAACCCTAAGACGAGAAAGGCAAATCAGCCAGGAATTAGGCATGTCCCCAAGGAAAAAGCTGTGGAGGCAGGCATGTTGTGGTACTTTTGCGCTCTTCTTGGCTAGTCCTTCGCAGCTGCTGTGTTCTTGGAACTCAGGGCTTTCTGGTAAATAGAACCCTTACCCTAGGCGTAACTCAAACCTTAACCCTAGGAAGGAAAATCAGCCTATGGTTCCGGATGGTCTCATGGAAATATCAGTGGTGGCAGCCAAGTTGCGTCATTTTTGCGCTCCCCTTGGGATGCCTTTCGCAGCTGCAGTGTGCCTGGAGCCCAGGGCTTCCTGGTTTTAAAAGTCCTAGGCCTAAGCCTAACAGTAACCCTAGGAAGGTAAATCAGCCGGGTATTAGGGTTCTTCCTAAGGGAAAAGCCGTGAAAGCAGCCATGTTGTGGCACTTCTGCACTCCCTTTGGGATGCCTTTGGCAGATGAAGTAAACCTGGGACTCAGGGCTTCCTGGTTAAAAAAATCCAAGCCCTACGCTGAACCCTAACCCTAACCCTAGGCAGATAAATCAGCCTAGGTATAGGGATGGTGCCAAGGAAAAAGCTGTGAAAGCTGCCATGTTGTTGCACTTTTGTACTCCCCTTGGGATGCCTTGAACAGCTGCAGTGTGCCTGGAGCTAAGGGCTTCCTAGTTTTAAAAATCCTAGCCCTAGGCCTAAGCCTAACAGTAACCCTGGGAAGGTAAATCAGCCTGGTGTTAGGCTTCTTGCCAAGGAAAAAGCCGTGAAAGCAGCCATGTTGTGGCACTTTTGCACTCCCTTTTGGATGCATTTCACAGCTGCAGTGTGCCTGGAACTCAGGGCTTCCTGATTTTAAAAATCCTAGCCCTAGGCCGAACCCCAACCCTAAGACGAGAAAGGCAAATCAGCCAGGAATTAGGCATGTCCCCAAGGAAAAAGCTGTGGAGGCAGGCATGTTGTGGTACTTTTGCGCTCTTCTTGGCTAGTCCTTCGCAGCTGCTGTGTTCTTGGAACTCAGCGCTTTCTGGTTAATAGACCCTTACCCTAGGCGTAACTCAAACCTTAACCCTAGGAAGGAAAATCAGCCTATGGTTCGGGATGGTCTCATGGAAATATCAGTGGTGGCAGGCATGTTGCGTCACTTTTGCGCTCCCCTTGGGATGCCTTTCGCAGCTGCAGTGTGCCTGGAGCCCAGGGCTTCCTGGTTTTAAAAGTCCTAGGCCTAAGCCTAACAGTAACCCTAGGAAGGTAAATCAGCCGGGTATTAGGGTTCTTCCTAAGGGAAAAGCCGTGAAAGCAGCCATGTTGTGGCACTTCTGCACTCCCTTTGGGATGCCTTTGGCAGATGAAGTAAGCCTGGAACTCAGGGCTTCCTGGTTAAAAAAATCCAAGCCCTACGCTGAACCCTAACCCTAACCCTAGGCAGATAAATCAGCCTAGGTATAGGGATGGTGCCAAGGAAAAAGCTGTGAAAGCTGCCATGTTGTTGCACTTTTGTACTCCCCTTGGGATGCCTTGAACAGCTGCCGTGTGCCTGGAGCTAAGGGCTTCCTAGTTTTAAAAATCCTAGCCCTAGGCCTAAGCCTAACAGTAACCCTGGGAAGGTAAATCAGCCTGGTGTTAGGCTTCTTGCCAAGGAAAAAGCCGTGAAAGCAGCCATGTTGTGGCACTTTTGCACTCCCTTTTGGATGCATTTCACAGCTGCAGTGTGCCTGGAACTCAGGGCTTCCTGATTTTAAAAATCCTAGCCCTAGGCCGAACCCCAACCCTAAGACGAGAAAGGCAAATCAGCCAGGAATTAGGCATGTCCCCAAGGAAAAAGCTGTGGAGGCAGGCATGTTGTGGTACTTTTGCGCTCTTCTTGGCTAGTCCTTCGCAGCTGCTGTGTTCTTGGAACTCAGCGCTTTCTGGTTAATAGACCCTTACCCTAGGCGTAACTCAAACCTTAACCCTAGGAAGGAAAATCAGCCTATGGTTCGGGATGGTCTCATGGAAATATCAGTGGTGGCAGGCATGTTGCGTCACTTTTGCGCTCCCCTTGGGATGCCTTTCGCAGCTGCAGTGTGCCTGGAGCCCAGGGCTTCCTGGTTTTAAAAGTCCTAGGCCTAAGCCTAACAGTAACCCTAGGAAGGTAAATCAGCCGGGTATTAGGGTTCTTCCTAAGGGAAAAGCCGTGAAAGCAGCCATGTTGTGGCACTTCTGCACTCCCTTTGGGATGCCTTTGGCAGATGAAGTAAGCCTGGAACTCAGGGCTTCCTGGTTAAAAAAATCCAAGCCCTACGCTGAACCCTAACCCTAACCCTAGGCAGATAAATCAGCCTAGGTATAGGGATGGTGCCAAGGAAAAAGCTGTGAAAGCTGCCATGTTGTTGCACTTTTGTACTCCCCTTGGGATGCCTTGAACAGCTGCCGTGTGCCTGGAGCTAAGGGCTTCCTAGTTTTAAAAATCCTAGCCCTAGGCCTAAGCCTAACAGTAACCCTGGGAAGGTAAATCAGCCTGGTGTTAGGCGTCTTGCCAAGGAAAAAGCCGTGAAAGCAGCCATGTTGTGGCACTTTTGCACTCCCTTTTGGATGCCTTTCACAGCTCCAGTGTGCCTGGAACTCAGGGCTTCCTGCTTTTAAAAATCCTAGCCCTAGGCCGAACCCCAACCCTAAGACGAGAAAGGCAAATCAGCCAGGAATTAGGCATGTCCCCAAGGAAAAAGCTGTGGAGGCAGGCATGTTGTGGTACTTTTGCGCTCTTCTTGGCTAGTCCTTTGCAGCTGCTGTGTTCTTGGAACTCAGGGCTTTCTGGTTAATAGACCCTTACCCTAGGCGTAACTCAAACCTTAACCCTAGGAAGGAAAATCAGCCTATGGTTCCGGATGGTCTCATGGAAATATCAGTGGTGGCAGGCATGTTGCGTCACTTTTGCGCTCCCCTTGGGATGCCTTTCGCAGCTGCAGTGTGCCTGGAGCCCAGGGCTTCCTGGTTTTAAAAGTCCTAGGCCTAAGCCTAACAGTAACCCTAGGAAGGTAAATCAGCCGGGTATTAGGGTTCTTCCTAAGGGAAAAGCCGTGAAAGCAGCCATGTTGTGGCACTTCTGCACTCCCTTTGGGATGCCTTTGGCAGATGAAGTAAGCCTGGAACTCAGGGCTTCCTGGTTAAAAAAATCCAAGCCCTACGCTGAACCCTAACCCTAACCCTAGGCAGATAAATCAGCCTAGGTATAGGGATGGTGCCAAGGAAAAAGCTGAGAAAGCAGCCATGTTGTTGCACTTTTGTACTCCCCTTGGGATGCCTTGAACAGCTGCCGTGTGCCTGGAGCTAAGGGCTTCCTAGTTTTAAAAATCCTAGCCCTAGGCCTAAGCCTAACAGTAACCCTGGGAAGGTCAATCAGCCTGGTGTTAGGCGTCTTGCCAAGGAAAAAGCCGTGAAAGCAGCCATGTTGTGGCACTTTTGCACTCCCTTTTGAATGCCTTTCACAGCTCCAGTGTGCCTGGAACTCAGGGCTTCCTGCTTTTAAAAATCCTAGCCCTAGGCCGAACCCCAACCCTAAGACGAGAAAGGCAAATCAGCCAGGAATTAGGCATGTCCCCAAGGAAAAAGCTGTGGAGGCAGGCATGTTGTGGTACTTTTGCGCTCTTCTTGGCTAGTCCTTCGCAGCTGCTGTGTTCTTGGAACTCAGGGCTTTCTGGTTAATAGACCCTTACCCTAGGCGTAACTCAAACCTTAACCCTAGGAAGGAAAATCAGCCTATGGTTCGGGATGGTCTCATGGAAATATCAGTGGTGGCAGCCAAGTTGCGTCACTTTTGCGCTCCCCTTGGGATGCCTTTTGCAGCTGCAGTGTGCCTGGAGCCCAGGGCTTCCTGGTTTTAAAAGTCCTAGGCCTAAGCCTAACAGTAACCCTAGGAAGGTAAATCAGCCGGGTATTAGGGTTCTTCCTAAGGGAAAAGCCGTGAAAGCAGCCATGTTGTGGCACTTCTGCACTCCCTTTGGGATGCCTTTGGCAGATGAAGTAAGCCTGGAACTCAGGGCTTCCTGGTTAAAGAAATCCAAGCCCTAGGCTGAACCCTAACCCTAACCCTAGGCAGATAAATCAGCCTAGGTATAGGGATGGTGCCAAGGAAAAAGCTGTGAAAGCTGCCATGTTGTTGCACTTTTGTACTCCCCTTGGGATGCCTTGAACAGCTGCAGTGTGCCTGGAGCTAAGGGCTTCCTAGTTTTAAAAATCCTAGCCCTAGGCCTAAGCGTAACAGTAACCCTGGGAAAGTAAATCAGCCTGATGTTAGGCTTCTTGCCAAGGAAAAAGCCGTGAAAGCAGCCATGTTGTGGCACTTTTGCACTCCCTTTTGGATGCCTTTCACAGCTCCAGTGTGCCTGGAACTCAGGGATTCCTGCTTTTAAAAATCCTAGCCCTAGGCCGAACCCCAACCCTAAGACGAGAAAGGCAAATCAGCCAGGAATTAGGCATGTCCCCAAGGAAAAAGCTGTGGAGGCAGGCATGTTGTGGTACTTTTGCGCTCTTCTTGGCTAGTCCTTCGCAGCTGCTGTGTTCTTGGAACTCAGGGCTTTCTGGTTAATAGACCCTTACCCTAGGCGTAACTCAAACCTTAACCCTAGGAAGGAAAATCAGCCTATGGTTCGGGATGGTCTCATGGAAATATCAGTGGTGGCAGGCATGTTGCGTCACTTTTGCGCTCCCCTTGGGATGCCTTTTGCAGCTGCAGTGTGCCTGGAGCCCAGGGCTTCCTGGTTTTAAAAGTCCTAGGCCTAAGCCTAACAGTAACCCTAGGAAGGTAAATCAGCCGGGTATTAGGGTTCTTCCTAAGGGAAAAGCCGTGAAAGCAGCCATGTTGTGGCACTTCTGCACTCCCTTTGGGATGCCTTTGGCAGATGAAGTAAGCCTGGAACTCAGGGCTTCCTGGTTAAAGAAATCACAGCCCTAGGCTGAACCCTAACCCTAACCCTAGGCAGATAAATCAGCCTAGGTATAGGGATGGTGCCAAGGAAAAAGCTGTGAAAGCTGCCATGTTGTTGCACTTTTGTACTCCCCTTGGGATGCCTTGAACAGCTGCAGTGTGCCTGGAGCTAAAGGCTTCCTAGTTTTAAAAATCCTAGACCTAGGCCTAAGCCTAACAGTAACCCTGGGAAGGTAAATCAGCCTGGTGTTAGGCTTCTTGCCAAGGAAAAAGCCGTGAAAGCAGCCATGTTGTGGCACTTTTGCACTCCCTTTTGGATGCCTTTCACAGCTGCAGTGTGCCTGGAACTCAGGGCTTCCTGCTTTTAAAAATCCTAGCCCTAGGCCGAACCCCAACCCTAAGACGAGAAAGGCAAATCAGCCAGGAATTAGGCATGTCCCCAAGGAAAAAGCTGTGGAGGCAGGCATGTTGTGGTACTTTTGCGCTCTTCTTGGCTAGTCCTTCGCAGCTGCTGTGTTCTTGGAACTCAGCGCTTTCTGGTTAATAGACCCTTACCCTAGGCGTAAATCAAACCTTAACCCTAGGAAGGAAAATCAGCCTATGGTTCGGGATGGTCTCATGGAAATATCAGTGGTGGCAGCCAAGTTGCGTCACTTTTGCGCTCCCCTTGGGATGCCTTTTGCAGCTGCAGTGTGCCTGGAGCCCAGGGCTTCCTGGTTTTAAAAGTCCTAGGCCTAAGCCTAACAGTAACCCTAGGAAGGTAAATCAGCCGGGTATTAGGGTTCTTCCTAAGGGAAAAGCCGTGAAAGCAGCCATGTTGTGGCACTTCTGCACTCCCTTTGGGATGCCTTTGGCAGATGAAGTAAGCCTGGAACTCAGGGCTTCCTGGTTAAAAAAATCCAAGCCCTACGCTGAACCCTAACCCTAACCCTAGGCAGATAAATCAGCCTAGGTATAGGGATGGTGCCAAGGAAAAAGCTGTGAAAGCTGCCATGTTGTTGCACTTTTGTACTCCCCTTGGGATGCCTTGAACAGCTGCAGTGTGCCTGGAGCCCAGGGCTTCCTAGTTTTAAAAATCCTAGCCCTAGGCCTAAGCCTAACAGTAACCCTGGGAAGGTAAATCAGCCTGGTGTTAGGCGTCTTGCCAAGGAAAAAGCCGTGAAAGCAGCCATGTTGTGGCACTTTTGCACTCCCTTTTGGATGCCTTTCACAGCTCCAGTGTGCCTGGAACTCAGGGCTTCCTGCTTTTAAAAATCCTAGCCCTAGGCCGAACCCCAACCCTAAGACGAGAAAGGCAAATCAGCCAGGAATTAGGCATGTCCCCAAGGAAAAAGCTGTGGAGGCAGGCATGTTGTGGTACTTTTGCGCTCTTCTTGGCTAGTCCTTCGCAGCTGCTGTGTTCTTGGAACTCAGGGCTTTCTGGTAAATAGAACCCTTACCCTAGGCGTAACTCAAACCTTAACCCTAGGAAGGAAAATCAGCCTATGGTTCGGGATGGTCTCATGGAAATATCAGTGGTGGCAGCCAAGTTGCGTCATTTTTGCGCTCCCCTTGGGATGCCTTTCGCAGCTGCAGTGTGCCTGGAGCCCAGGGCTTCCTGGTTTTAAAAGTCCTAGGCCTAAGCCTAACAGTAACCCTAGGAAGGTAAATCAGCCGGGTATTAGGGTTCTTCCTAAGGGAAAAGCCGTGAAAGCAGCCATGTTGTGGCACTTCTGCACTCCCTTTGGGATGCCTTTGGCAGATGAAGTAAACCTGGGACTCAGGGCTTCCTGGTTAAAAAAATCCAAGCCCTACGCTGAACCCTAACCCTAACCCTAGGCAGATAAATCAGCCTAGGTATAGGGATGGTGCCAAGGAAAAAGCTGTGAAAGCTGCCATGTTGTTGCACTTTTGTACTCCCCTTGGGATGCCTTGAACAGCTGCAGTGTGCCTGGAGCTAAGGGCTTCCTAGTTTTAAAAATCCTAGCCCTAGGCCTAAGCCTAACAGTAACCCTGGGAAGGTAAATCAGCCTGGTGTTAGGCGTCTTGCCAAGGAAAAAGCCGTGAAAGCAGCCATGTTGTGGCACTTTTGCACTCCCTTTTGGATGCCTTTCACAGCTCCAGTGTGCCTGGAACTCAGGGCTTCCTGCTTTTAAAAATCCTAGCCCTAGGCCGAACCCCAACCCTAAGACGAGAAAGGCAAATCAGCCAGGAATTAGGCATGTCCCCAAGGAAAAAGCTGTGGAGGCAGGCATGTTGTGGTACTTTTGCGCTCTTCTTGGCTAGTCCTTCGCAGCTGCTGTGTTCTTGGAACTCAGGGCTTTCTGGTAAATAGAACCCTTACCCTAGGCGTAACTCAAACCTTAACCCTAGGAAGGAAAATCAGCCTATGGTTCGGGATGGTCTCATGGAAATATCAGTGGTGGCAGCCAAGTTGCGTCATTTTTGCGCTCCCCTTGGGATGCCTTTCGCAGCTGCAGTGTGCCTGGAGCCCAGGGCTTCCTGGTTTTAAAAGTCCTAGGCCTAAGCCTAACAGTAACCCTAGGAAGGTAAATCAGCCGGGTATTAGGGTTCTTCCTAAGGGAAAAGCCGTGAAAGCAGCCATGTTGTGGCACTTCTGCACTCCCTTTGGGATGCCTTTGGCAGATGAAGTAAACCTGGGACTCAGGGCTTCCTGGTTAAAAAAATCCAAGCCCTACGCTGAACCCTAACCCTAACCCTAGGCAGATAAATCAGCCTAGGTATAGGGATGGTGCCAAGGAAAAAGCTGTGAAAGCTGCCATGTTGTTGCACTTTTGTACTCCCCTTGGGATGCCTTGAACAGCTGCAGTGTGCCTGGAGCTAAGGGCTTCCTAGTTTTAAAAATCCTAGCCCTAGGCCTAAGCCTAACAGTAACCCTGGGAAGGTAAATCAGCCTGGTGTTAGGCTTCTTGCCAAGGAAAAAGCCGTGAAAGCAGCCATGTTGTGGCACTTTTGCACTCCCTTTTGGATGCATTTCACAGCTGCAGTGTGCCTGGAACTCAGGGCTTCCTGATTTTAAAAATCCTAGCCCTAGGCCGAACCCCAACCCTAAGACGAGAAAGGCAAATCAGCCAGGAATTAGGCATGTCCCCAAGGAAAAAGCTGTGGAGGCAGGCATGTTGTGGTACTTTTGCGCTCTTCTTGGCTAGTCCTTCGCAGCTGCTGTGTTCTTGGAACTCAGCGCTTTCTGGTTAATAGACCCTTACCCTAGGCGTAACTCAAACCTTAACCCTAGGAAGGAAAATCAGCCTATGGTTCGGGATGCTCTCTTGGAAATATCAGTGGTGGCAGCCAAGTTGCGTCACTTTTGCGCTCCCCTTGGGATGCCTTTCGCAGCTGCAGTGTGCCTGGAGCCCAGGGCTTCCTGGTTTTAAAAGTCCTAGGCCTAAGCCTAACAGTAACCCTAGGAAGGTAAATCAGCCGGGTATTAGGGTTCTTCCTAAGGGAAAAGCCGTGAAAGCAGCCATGTTGTGGCACTTCTGCACTCCCTTTGGGATGCCTTTGGCAGATGAAGTAAGCCTGGAACTCAGGGCTTCCTGGTTAAAGAATTCCGAGCCCTAGGCTGAACCCTAACCCTAACCCTAGGCAGATAAATCAGCCTAGGTATAGGGATGGTGCCAAGGAAAAAGCTGAGAAAGCTGCCATGTTGTTGCACTTTTGTACTCCCCTTGGGATGCCTTGAACAGCTGCAGTGTGCCTGGAGCTAAGGGCTTCCTAGTTTTAAAAATCCTAGCCCTAGGCCTAAGCCTAACAGTAACCCTGGGAAGGTAAATCAGCCTGGTGTTAGGCGTCTTGCCAAGGAAAAAGCCGTGAAAGCAGCCATGTTGTGGCACTTTTGCACTCCCTTTTGGATGCCTTTCACAGCTCCAGTGTGCCTGGAACTCAGGGCTTCCTGATTTTAAAAATCCTAGCCCTAGGCCGAACCGCAACCCTAAGACGTGAAAGGCAAATCAGCCAGGAATTAGGCATGTCCCCAAGGAGAAAGCTGTGGAGGCAGGCATGTTGTGGTACTTTTGCGCTCTTCTTGGCTAGTCCTTCGCAGCTGCTGTGTTCTTGGAACTCAGGGCTTTCTGGTTAATAGACCCTTACCCTAGGCGTAACTCAAACCTTAACCCTAGGAAGGAAAATCAGCCTATGGTTCGGGATGCTCTCATGGAAATATCAGTGGTGGCAGGCATGTTGCGTCACTTTTGCGCTCCCCTTGGGATGCCTTTCGCAGCTGCAGTGTGCCTGGAGCCCAGGGCTTCCTGGTTTTAAAAGTCCTAGGCCTAAGCCTAACAGTAACCCTAGGAAGGTAAATCAGCCGGGTATTAGGGTTCTTCCTAAGGGAAAAGCCGTGAAAGCAGCCATGTTGTGGCACTTCTGCACTCCCTTTGGGATGCCTTTGGCAGATGAAGTAAGCCTGGAACTCAGGGCTTCCTGGTTAAAAAAATCCAAGCCCTACGCTGAACCCTAACCCTAACCCTAGGCAGATAAATCAGCCTAGGTATAGGGATGGTGCCAAGGAAAAAGCTGTGAAAGCTGCCATGTTGTTGCACTTTTGTACTCCCCTTGGGATGCCTTGAACAGCTGCCGTGTGCCTGGAGCTAAGGGCTTCCTAGTTTTAAAAATCCTAGCCCTAGGCCTAAGCCTAACAGTAACCCTGGGAAGGTCAATCAGCCTGGTGTTAGGCGTCTTGCCAAGGAAAAAGCCGTGAAAGCAGCCATGTTGTGGCACTTTTGCACTCCCTTTTGGATGCCTTTCACAGCTCCAGTGTGCCTGGAACTCAGGGCTTCCTGATTTTAAAAATCCTAGCCCTAGGCCGAACCCCAACCCTAAGACGAGAAAGGCAAATCAGCCAGGAATTAGGCATGTCCCCAAGGAAAAAGCTGTGGAGGCAGGCATGTTGTGGTACTTTTGCGCTCTTCTTGGCTAGTCCTTCGCAGCTGCTGTGTTCTTGGAACTCAGGGCTTTCTGGTTAATAGACCCTTACCCTAGGCGTAACTCAAACCTTAACCCTAGGAAGGAAAATCAGCCTATGGTTCCGGATGGTCTCATGGAAATATCAGTGGTGGCAGGCATGTTGCGTCACTTTTGCGCTCCCCTTGGGATGCCTTTCGCAGCTGCAGTGTGCCTGGAGCCCAGGGCTTCCTGGTTTTAAAAGTCCTAGGCCTAAGCCTAACAGTAACCCTAGGAAGGTAAATCAGCCGGGTATTAGGGTTCTTCCTAAGGGAAAAGCCGTGAAAGCAGCCATGTTGTGGCACTTCTGCACTCCCTTTGGGATGCCTTTGGCAGATGAAGTAAGCCTGGAACTCAGGGCTTCCTGGTTAAAGAATTCCGAGCCCTAGGCTGAACCCTAACCCTAACCCTAGGCAGATAAATCAACCTAGGTATAGGGATGGTGCCAAGGAAAAAGCTGAGAAAGCTGCCATGTTGTTGCACTTTTGTACTCCCCTTGGGATGCCTTGAACAGCTGCAGTGTGCCTGGAGCTAAGGGCTTCCTAGTTTTAAAAATCCTAGCCCTAGGCCTAAGCCTAACAGTAACCCTGGGAAGGTAAATCAGCCTGGTGTTAGGCGTCTTGCCAAGGAAAAAGCCGTGAAAGCAGCCATGTTGTGGCACTTTTGCACTCCCTTTTGAATGCCTTTCACAGCTCCAGTGTGCCTGGAACTCAGGGCTTCCTGCTTTTAAAAATCCTAGCCCTAGGCCGAACCCCAACCCTAAGACGAGAAAGGCA
The DNA here is from genome assembly GCF_027579445.1 of Ammospiza nelsoni. Lineage (NCBI taxonomy): Eukaryota > Metazoa > Chordata > Aves > Passeriformes > Passerellidae > Ammospiza > Ammospiza nelsoni. Next base: position 191,310 of record NW_026683219.1, on the reverse strand, counting down.
AATCAGCCAGGAATTAGGCATGTCCCCAAGGAAAAAGCTGTGGAGGCAGGCATGTTGTGGTACTTTTGCGCTCTTCTTGGCTAGTCCTTCGCAGCTGCTGTGTTCTTGGAACTCAGCGCTTTCTGGTTAATAGACCCTTACCCTAGGCGTAAATCAAACCTTAACCCTAGGAAGGAAAATCAGCCTATGGTTCGGGATGGTCTCATGGAAATATCAGTGGTGGCAGCCAAGTTGCGTCACTTTTGCGCTCCCCTTGGGATGCCTTTCGCAGCTGCAGTGTGCCTGGAGCCCAGGGCTTCCTGGTTTTAAAAGTCCTAGGCCTAAGCCTAACAGTAACCCTAGGAAGGTAAATCAGCCGGGTATTAGGGTTCTTCCTAAGGGAAAAGCCGTGAAAGCAGCCATGTTGTGGCACTTCTGCACTCCCTTTGGGATGCCTTTGGCAGATGAAGTAAGCCTGGAACTCAGGGCTTCCTGGTTAAAAAAATCCAAGCCCTACGCTGAACCCTAACCCTAACCCTAGGCAGATAAATCAGCCTAGGTATAGGGATGGTGCCAAGGAAAAAGCTGAGAAAGCTGCCATGTTGTTGCACTTTTGTACTCCCCTTGGGATGCCTTGAACAGCTGCCGTGTGCCTGGAGCTAAGGGCTTCCTAGTTTTAAAAATCCTAGCCCTAGGCCTAAGCCTAACAGTAACCCTGGGAAGGTCAATCAGCCTGGTGTTAGGCGTCTTGCCAAGGAAAAAGCCGTGAAAGCAGCCATGTTGTGGCACTTTTGCACTCCCTTTTGGATGCCTTTCACAGCTCCAGTGTGCCTGGAACTCAGGGCTTCCTGCTTTTAAAAATCCTAGCCCTAGGCCGAACCCCAACCCTAAGACGAGAAAGGCAAATCAGCCAGGAATTAGGCATGTCCCCAAGGAAAAAGCTGTGGAGGCAGGCATGTTGTGGTACTTTTGCGCTCTTCTTGGCTAGTCCTTCGCAGCTGCTGTGTTCTTGGAACTCAGGGCTTTCTGGTAAATAGAACCCTTACCCTCGGCGTAACTCAAACCTTAACCCTAGGAAGGAAAATCAGCCTATGGTTCGGGATGGTCTCATGGAAATATCAGTGGTGGCAGCCAAGTTGCGTCATTTTTGCGCTCCCCTTGGGATGCCTTTCGCAGCTGCAGTGTGCCTGGAGCCCAGGGCTTCCTGGTTTTAAAAGTCCTAGGCCTTAGCCTAACAGTAACCCTAGGAAGGTAAATCAGCCGGGTATTAGGGTTCTTCCTAAGGGAAAAGCCGTGAAAGCAGCCATGTTGTGGCACTTCTGCACTCCCTTTGGGATGCCTTTGGCAGATGAAGTAAACCTGGGACTCAGGGCTTCCTGGTTAAAGAAATCCAAGCCCTACGCTGAACCCTAACCCTAACCCTAGGCAGATAAATCAGCCTAGGTATAGGGATGGTGCCAAGGAAAAAGCTGTGAAAGCTGCCATGTTGTTGCACTTTTGTACTCCCCTTGGGATGCCTTGAACAGCTGCAGTGTGCCTGGAGCTAAGGGCTTCCTAGTTTTAAAAATCCTAGCCCTAGGCCTAAGCCTAACAGTAACCCTGGGAAGGTAAATCAGCCTGGTGTTAGGCGTCTTGCCAAGGAAAAAGCCGTGAAAGCAGCCATGTTGTGGCACTTTTGCACTCCCTTTTGGATGCCTTTCACAGCTGCAGTGTGCCTGGAACTCAGGGCTTCCTGCTTTTAAAAATCCTAGCCCTAGGCCGAACCCCAACCCTAAGACGAGAAAGGCAAATCAGCCAGGAATTAGGCATGTCCCCAAGGAAAAAGCTGTGGAGGCAGGCATGTTGTGGTACTTTTGCGCTCTTCTTGGCTAGTCCTTCGCAGCTGCTGTGTTCTTGGAACTCAGGGCTTTCTGGTAAATAGAACCCTTACCCTAGGCGTAACTCAAACCTTAACCCTAGGAAGGAAAATCAGCCTATGGTTCGGGACGGTCTCATGGAAATATCAGTGGTGGCAGCCAAGTTGCGTCATTTTTGCGCTCCCCTTGGGATGCCTTTCGCAGCTGCAGTGTGCCTGGAGCCCAGGGCTTCCTGGTTTTAAAAGTCCTAGGCCTAAGCCTAACAGTAACCCTAGGAAGGTAAATCAGCCGGGTATTAGGGTTCTTCCTAAGGGAAAAGCCGTGAAAGCAGCCATGTTGTGGCACTTCTGCACTCCCTTTGGGATGCCTTTGGCAGATGAAGTAAACCTGGGACTCAGGGCTTCCTGGTTAAAAAAATCCAAGCCCTAGGCTGAACCCTAACCCTAACCCTAGGCAGATAAATCAGCCTAGGTATAGGGATGGTGCCAAGGAAAAAGCTGAGAAAGCTGCCATGTTGTTGCACTTTTGTACTCCCCTTGGGATGCCTTGAACAGCTGCAGTGTGCCTGGAGCTAAGGGCTTCCTAGTTTTAAAAATCCTAGCCCTAGGCCTAAGCCTAACAGTAACCCTGGGAAGGTAAATCAGCCTGGTGTTAGGCTTCTTGCCAAGGAAAAAGCCGTGAAAGCAGCCATGTTGTGGCACTTTTGCACTCCCTTTTGGATGCATTTCACAGCTGCAGTGTGCCTGGAACTCAGGGCTTCCTGATTTTAAAAATCCTAGCCCTAGGCCGAACCCCAACCCTAAGACGAGAAAGGCAAATCAGCCAGGAATTAGGCATGTCCCCAAGGAAAAAGCTGTGGAGGCAGGCATGTTGTGGTACTTTTGCGCTCTTCTTGGCTAGTCCTTCGCAGCTGCTGTGTTCTTGGAACTCAGGGCTTTCTGGTTAATAGACCCTTACCCTAGGCGTAACTCAAACCTTAACCCTAGGAAGGAAAATCAGCCTATGGTTCGGGATGCTCTCTTGGAAATATCAGTGGTGGCAGCCAAGTTGCGTCACTTTTGCGCTCCCCTTGGGATGCCTTTCGCAGCTGCAGTGTGCCTGGAGCCCAGGGCTTCCTGGTTTTAAAAGTCCTAGGCCTAAGCCTAACAGTAACCCTAGGAAGGTAAATCAGCCGGGTATTAGGGTTCTTCCTAAGGGAAAAGCCGTGAAAGCAGCCATGTTGTGGCACTTCTGCACTCCCTTTGGGATGCCTTTGGCAGATGAAGTAAGCCTGGAACTCAGGGCTTCCTGGTTAAAGAATTCCGAGCCCTAGGCTGAACCCTAACCCTAACCCTAGGCAGATAAATCAGCCTAGGTATAGGGATGGTGCCAAGGAAAAAGCTGAGAAAGCTGCCATGTTGTTGCACTTTTGTACTCCCCTTGGGATGCCTTGAACAGCTGCAGTGTGCCTGGAGCTAAGGGCTTCCTAGTTTTAAAAATCCTAGCCCTAGGCCTAAGCCTAACAGTAACCCTGGGAAGGTAAATCAGCCTGGTGTTAGGCGTCTTGCCAAGGAAAAAGCCGTGAAAGCAGCCATGTTGTGGCACTTTTGCACTCCCTTTTGGATGCCTTTCACAGCTCCAGTGTGCCTGGAACTCAGGGCTTCCTGCTTTTAAAAATCCTAGCCCTAGGCCGAACCCCAACCCTAAGACGAGAAAGGCAAATCAGCCAGGAATTAGGCATGTCCCCAAGGAAAAAGCTGTGGAGGCAGGCATGTTGTGGTACTTTTGCGCTCTTCTTGGCTAGTCCTTCGCAGCTGCTGTGTTCTTGGAACTCAGGGCTTTCTGGTTAATAGACCCTTACCCTAGGCGTAACTCAAACCTTAACCCTAGGAAGGAAAATCAGCCTATGGTTCGGGATGCTCTCTTGGAAATATCAGTGGTGGCAGCCAAGTTGCGTCACTTTTGCGCTCCCCTTGGGATGCCTTTCGCAGCTGCAGTGTGCCTGGAGCCCAGGGCTTCCTGGTTTTAAAAGTCCTAGGCCTAAGCCTAACAGTAACCCTAGGAAGGTAAATCAGCCGGGTATTAGGGTTCTTCCTAAGGGAAAAGCCGTGAAAGCAGCCATGTTGTGGCACTTCTGCACTCCCTTTGGGATGCCTTTGGCAGATGAAGTAAGCCTGGAACTCAGGGCTTCCTGGTTAAAGAATTCCGAGCCCTAGGCTGAACCCTAACCCTAACCCTAGGCAGATAAATCAGCCTAGGTATAGGGATGGTGCCAAGGAAAAAGCTGAGAAAGCTGCCATGTTGTTGCACTTTTGTACTCCCCTTGGGATGCCTTGAACAGCTGCAGTGTGCCTGGAGCTAAGGGCTTCCTAGTTTTAAAAATCCTAGCCCTAGGCCTAAGCCTAACAGTAACCCTGGGAAGGTAAATCAGCCTGGTGTTAGGCGTCTTGCCAAGGAAAAAGCCGTGAAAGCAGCCATGTTGTGGCACTTTTGCACTCCCTTTTGGATGCCTTTCACAGCTCCAGTGTGCCTGGAACTCAGGGCTTCCTGCTTTTAAAAATCCTAGCCCTAGGCCGAACCCCAACCCTAAGACGAGAAAGGCAAATCAGCCAGGAATTAGGCATGTCCCCAAGGAGAAAGCTGTGGAGGCAGGCATGTTGTGGTACTTTTGCGCTCTTCTTGGCTAGTCCTTCGCAGCTGCTGTGTTCTTGGAACTCAGGGCTTTCTGGTTAATAGACCCTTACCCTAGGCGTAACTCAAACCTTAACCCTAGGAAGGAAAATCAGCCTATGGTTCGGGATGCTCTCATGGAAATATCAGTGGTGGCAGGCATGTTGCGTCACTTTTGCGCTCCCCTTGGGATGCCTTTCGCAGCTGCAGTGTGCCTGGAGCCCAGGGCTTCCTGGTTTTAAAAGTCCTAGGCCTAAGCCTAACAGTAACCCTAGGAAGGTAAATCAGCCGGGTATTAGGGTTCTTCCTAAGGGAAAAGCCATGAAAGCAGCCATGTTGTGGCACTTCTGCACTCCCTTTGGGATGCCTTTGGCAGATGAAGTAAGCCTGGAACTCAGGGCTTCCTGGTTAAAGAAATCCGAGCCCTAGGCTGAACGCTAACCCTAACCCTAGGCAGATAAATCAGCCTAGGTATAGGGATGGTGCCAAGGAAAAAGCTGAGAAAGCTGCCATGTTGTTGCACTTTTGTACTCCCCTTGAGATTCCTTGAACAGCTGCAGTGTGCCTGGAGCTAAGGGCTTCCTAGTTTTAAAAATCCTAGCCCTAGGCCTAAGCCTAACAGTAACCCTGGGAAGGTCAATCAGCCTGGTGTTAGGCGTCTTGCCAAGGAAAAAGCCGTGAAAGCAGCCATGTTGTGGCACTTTTGCACTCCCTTTTGAATGCCTTTCACAGCTCCAGTGTGCCTGGAACTCAGGGCTTCCCGCTTTTAAAAATCCTAGCCCTAGGCCGAACCCCAACCCTAAGACGAGAAAGGCAAATCAGCCAGGAATTAGGCATGTCCCCAAGGAAAAAGCTGTGGAGGCAGGCATGTTGTGGTACTTTTGCGCTCTTCTTGGCTAGTCCTTCGCAGCTGCTGTGTTCTTGGAACTCAGGGCTTTCTGGTTAATAGACCCTTACCCTAGGCGTAACTCAAACCTTAACCCTAGGAAGGAAAATCAGCCTATGGTTCGGGATGCAATCATGGAAATATCAGTGGTGGCAGCCATGTTGCGTCACTTTTGCGCTCCCCTTGGGATGCCTTTCGCAGCTGCAGTGTGCCTGGAGCACAGGGCTTCCTGGTTTTAAAAGTCCTAGGCCTAAGCCTAACAGTAACCCTAGGAAGGTAAATCAGCCGGGTATTAGGGTTCTTCCTAAGGGAAAAGCCGTGAAAGCAGCCATGTTGTGGCACTTCTGCACTCCCTTTGGGATGCCTTTTGCAGATGAAGTAAGCCTGGAACTCAGGGCTTCCTGGTTAAAGAAATCCAAGCCCTAGGCTGAAGCCTAACCCTAACCCTAGGCAGATAAATCAGCCTAGGTATAGGGAGGGTGCCAAGGAAAAAGCTGTGAAAGCTGCCATGTTGTTGCACTTTTGTACTCCCCTTGGGATGCCTTGAACAGCTGCAGTGTGCCTGGAGCTAAGGGCTTCCTAGTTTTAAAAATCCTAGCCCTAGGCCTAAGCCTAACAGTAACCCTGGGAAAATATGTCAGCCTGGTGTTAGGCTTCTTGCCAAGGAAAAAGCCGTGAAAGCAGCCATGTTGTGGCACTTTTGCACTCCCTTTTGGATGCCTTTCACAGCTCCAGTGTGCCTGGAACTCAGGGCTTCCTGCTTTTAAAAATCCTAGCCCTAGGCCGAACCCCAACCCTAAGACGAGAAAGGCAAATCAGCCAGGAATTAGGCATGTCCCCAAGGAAAAAGCTGTGGAGGCAGGCATGTTGTGGTACTTTTGCGCTCTTCTTGGCTAGTCCTTCGCAGCTGCTGTGTTCTTGGAACTCAGGGCTTTCTGGTTAATAGACCCTTACCCTAGGCGTAACTCAAACCTTAACCCTAGGAAGGAAAATCAGCCTATGGTTCGGGATGCTCTCATGGAAATATCAGTGGTGGCAGCCATGTTGCGTCACTTTTCCGCTCCCCTTGGGATGCCTTTCGCAGCTGCAGTGTGCCTGGAGCCCAGGGCTTCCTGGTTTTAAAAGTCCTAGGCCTAAGCCTAACAGTAACCCTAGGAAGGTAAATCAGCCGGGTATTAGGGTTCTTCCTAAGGGAAAAGCCGTGAAAGCAGCCATGTTGTGGCACTTCTGCACTCCCTTTGGGATGCCTTTTGCAGATGAAGTAAGCCTGGAACTCAGGGCTTCCTGGTTAAAGAATTCCGAGCCCTAGGCTGAACCCTAACCCTAACCCTAAGCAGATAAATCAACCTAGGTATAGGGATGGTGCCAAGGAAAAAGCTGAGAAAGCTGCCATGTTGTTGCACTTTTGTACTCCCCTTGGGATGCCTTGAACAGCTGCAGTGTGCCTGGAGCCCAGGGCTTCCTAGTTTTAAAAATCCTAGCCCTAGGCCTAAGCCTAACAGTAACCCTGGGAAGGTAAATCAGCCTGGTGTTAGGCGTCTTGCCAAGGAAAAAGCCGTGAAAGCAGCCATGTTGTGGCACTTTTGCACTCCCTTTTGGATGCCTTTCACAGCTCCAGTGTGCCTGGAACTCAGGGCTTCCTGCTTTTAAAAATCCTAGCCCTAGGCCGAACCCCAACCCTAAGACGAGAAAGGCAAATCAGCCAGGAATTAGGCATGTCCCCAAGGAAAAAGCTGTGGAGGCAGGCATGTTGTGGTACTTTTGCGCTCTTCTTGGCTAGTCCTTCGCAGCTGCTGTGTTCTTGGAACTCAGGGCTTTCTGGTTAATAGACCCTTACCCTAGGCGTAACTCAAACCTTAACCCTAGGAAGGAAAATCAGCCTATGGTTCGGGATGGTCTCATGGAAATATCAGTGGTGGCAGGCATGTTGCGTCACTTTTGCGCTCCCCTTGGGATGCCTTTCGCAGCTGCAGTGTGCCTGGAGCCCAGGGCTTCCTGGTTTTAAAAGTCCTAGGCCTAAGCCTAACAGTAACCCTAGGAAGGTAAATCAGCCGGGTATTAGGGTTCTTCCTAAGGGAAAAGCCGTGAAAGCAGCCATGTTGTGGCACTTCTGCACTCCCTTTGGGATGCCTTTGGCAGATGAAGTAAGCCTGGAACTCAGGGCTTCCTGGTTAAAAAAATCCAAGCCCTACGCTGAACCCTAACCCTAACCCTAGGCAGATAAATCAGCCTAGGTATAGGGATGGTGCCAAGGAAAAAGCTGAGAAAGCTGCCATGTTGTTGCACTTTTGTACTCCCCTTGGGATGCCTTGAACAGCTGCAGTGTGCCTGGAGCTAAGGGCTTCCTAGTTTTAAAAATCCTAGCCCTAGGCCTAAGCCTAACAGTAAGCCTGGGAAGGTAAATCAGCCTGGTGTTAGGCGTCTTGCCAAGGAAAAAGCCGTGAAAGCAGCCATGTTGTGGCACTTTTGCACTCCCTTTTGAATGCCTTTCACAGCTCCAGTGTGCCTGGAACTCAGGGCTTCCTGCTTTTAAAAATCCTAGCCCTAGGCCGAACCCCAACCCTAAGACGAGAAAGGCAAATCAGCCAGGAATTAGGCATGTCCCCAAGGAAAAAGCTGTGGAGGCAGGCATGTTGTGGTACTTTTGCGCTCTTCTTGGCTAGTCCTTCGCAGCTGCTGTGTTCTTGGAACTCAGGGCTTTCTGGTTAATAGACCCTTACCCTAGGCGTAACTCAAACCTTAACCCTAGGAAGGAAAATCAGCCTATGGTTCGGGATGGTCTCATGGAAATATCAGTGGTGGCAGCCAAGTTGCGTCACTTTTCCGCTCCCCTTGGGATGCCTTTCGCAGCTGCAGTGTGCCTGGAGCCCAGGGCTTCCTGGTTTTAAAAGTCCTAGGCCTAAGCCTAACAGTAACCCTAGGAAGGTAAATCAGCCGGGTATTAGGGTTCTTCCTAAGGGAAAAGCCGTGAAAGCAGCCATGTTGTGGCACTTCTGCACTCCCTTTGGGATGCCTTTGGCAGATGAAGTAAGCCTGGAACTCAGGGCTTCCTGGTTAAAGAATTCCGAGCCCTACGCTGAACCCTAACCCTAACCCTAGGCAGATAAATCAGCCTAGGTATAGGGATGGTGCCAAGGAAAAAGCTGTGAAAGCTGCCATGTTGTTGCACTTTTGTACTCCCCTTGGGATGCCTTGAACAGCTGCCGTGTGCCTGGAGCTAAGGGCTTCCTAGTTTTAAAAATCCTAGCCCTAGGCCTAAGCCTAACAGTAACCCTGGGAAGGTCAATCAGCCTGGTGTTAGGCGTCTTGCCAAGGAAAAAGCCGTGAAAGCAGCCATGTTGTGGCACTTTTGCACTCCCTTTTGAATGCCTTTCACAGCTCCAGTGTGCCTGGAACTCAGGGCTTCCTGCTTTTAAAAATCCTAGCCCTAGGCCGAACCCCAACCCTAAGACGAGAAAGGCAAATCAGCCAGGAATTAGGCATGTCCCCAAGGAAAAAGCTGTGGAGGCAGGCATGTTGTGGTACTTTTGCGCTCTTCTTGGCTAGTCCTTCGCAGCTGCTGTGTTCTTGGAACTCAGCGCTTTCTGGTTAATAGACCCTTACCCTAGGCGTAACTCAAACCTTAACCCTAGGAAGGAAAATCAGCCTATGGTTCCGGATGGTCTCATGGAAATATCAGTGGTGGCAGCCAAGTTGCGTCACTTTTGCGCTCCCCTTGGGATGCCTTTTGCAGCTGCAGTGTGCCTGGAGCCCAGGGCTTCCTGGTTTTAAAAGTCCTAGGCCTAAGCCTAACAGTAACCCTAGGAAGGTAAATCAGCCGGGTATTAGGGTTCTTCCTAAGGGAAAAGCCGTGAAAGCAGCCATGTTGTGGCACTTCTGCACTCCCTTTGGGATGCCTTTGGCAGATGAAGTAAGCCTGGAACTCAGGGCATCCTGGTTAAAGAAATCACAGCCCTAGGCTGAACCCTAACCCTAACCCTAGGCAGATAAATCAGCCTAGGTATAGGGATGGTGCCAAGGAAAAAGCTGTGAAAGCTGCCATGTTGTTGCACATTTGTACTCCCTTTTAGATGCCTTTCACAGCTCCACTGTGCCTGGAAATCAGGGCTTCCTGCTTTTAAAAATCCTAGCCCTAGGCCGAACCCCAACCCTAAGACGAGAAAGGCAAATCAGCCAGGAATTAGGCATGTCCACAAGGAAAAAGCTGTGGAGGCAGGCATGTTGTGGTACTTTTGCGCTCTTCTTGGCTAGTCCTTCGCAGCTGCTGTGTTCTTGGAACTCAGGGCTTTCTGGTTAATAGAGCCCTTACCCTAGGCGTAACTCAAACCTTAACCCTAGGAAGGAAAATCAACCTATGGTTCGGGATGGTCTCATGGAAATATCAGTGGTGGCAGCCAAGTTGCGTCACTTTTGCGCTCCCCTTGGGATGCCTTTCGCAGCTGCAGTGTGCCTGGAGCCCAGGGCTTCCTGGTTTTAAAAGTCCTAGGCCTAAGCCTAACAGTAACCCTAGGAAGGTAAATCAGCCGGGTATTAGGGTTCTTCCTAAGGGAAAAGCCGTGAAAGCAGCCATGTTGTGGCACTTCTGCACTCCCTTTGGGATGCCTTTTGCAGATGAAGTAAGCCTGGAACTCAGGGCTTCCTGGTTAAAGAAATCCAAGCCCTAGGCTGAAGCCTAACCCTAACCCTAGGCAGATAAATCAGCCTAGGTATAGGGATGGTGCCAAGGAAAAAGCTGTGAAAGCTGCCATGTTGTTGCACTTTTGTACTCCCCTTGGGATGCCTTGAACAGCTGCAGTGTGCCTGGAGCTAAGGGCTTCCTAGTTTTAAAAATCCTAGCCCTAGGCCTAAGCCTAACAGTAACCCTGGGAAAATATGTCAGCCTGGTGTTAGGCTTCTTGCCAAGGAAAAAGCCGTGAAAGCAGCCATGTTGTGGCACTTTTGCACTCCCTTTTGGATGCCTTTCACAGCTCCAGTGTGCCTGGAACTCAGGGCTTCCTGCTTTTAAAAATCCTAGCCCTAGGCCGAACCCCAACCCTAAGACGAGAAAGGCAAATCAGCCAGGAATTAGGCATGTCCCCAAGGAAAAAGCTGTGGAGGCAGGCATGTTGTGGTACTTTTGCGCTCTTCTTGGCTAGTCCTTCGCAGCTGCTGTGTTCTTGGAACTCAGGGCTTTCTGGTTAATAGACCCTTACCCTAGGCGTAACTCAAACCTTAACCCTAGGAAGGAAAATCAGCCTATGGTTCGGGATGCTCTCATGGAAATATCAGTGGTGGCAGGCATGTTGCGTCACTTTTGCGCTCCCCTTGGGATGCCTTTCGCAGCTGCAGTGTGCCTGGAGCCCAGGGCTTCCTGGTTTTAAAAGTCCTAGGCCTAAGCCTAACAGTAACCCTAGGAAGGTAAATCAGCCGGGTATTAGGGTTCTTCCTAAGGGAAAAGCCGTGAAAGCAGCCATGTTGTGGCACTTCTGCACTCCCTTTGGGATGCCTTTGGCAGATGAAGTAAGCCTGGAACTCAGGGCTTCCTGGTTAAAAAAATCCAAGCCCTACGCTGAACCCTAACCCTAACCCTAGGCAGATAAATCAGCCTAGGTATAGGGATGGTGCCAAGGAAAAAGCTGAGAAAGCTGCCATGTTGTTGCACTTTTGTACTCCCCTTGGGATGCCTTGAACAGCTGCCGTGTGCCTGGAGCTAAGGGCTTCCTAGTTTTAAAAATCCTAGCCCTAGGCCTAAGCCTAACAGTAACCCTGGGAAGGTCAATCAGCCTGGTGTTAGGCGTCTTGCCAAGGAAAAAGCCGTGAAAGCAGCCATGTTGTGGCACTTTTGCACTCCCTTTTGAATGCCTTTCACAGCTCCAGTGTGCCTGGAACTCAGGGCTTCCTGCTTTTAAAAATCCTAGCCCTAGGCCGAACCCCAACCCTAAGACGAGAAAGGCAAATCAGCCAGGAATTAGGCATGTCCCCAAGGAAAAAGCTGTGGAGGCAGGCATGTTGTGGTACTTTTGCGCTCTTCTTGGCTAGTCCTTCGCAGCTGCTGTGTTCTTGGAACTCAGGGCTTTCTGGTTAATAGAGCCCTTACCCTAGGCGTAACTCAAACCTTAACCCTAGGAAGGAAAATCAGCCTATGGTTCGGGATGGTCTCATGGAAATATCAGTGGTGGCAGCCAAGTTGCGTCACTTTTCCGCTCCCCTTGGGATGCCTTTCGCAGCTGCAGTGTGCCTGGAGCCCAGGGCTTCCTGGTTTTAAAAGTCCTAGGCCTAAGCCTAACAGTAACCCTAGGAAGGTAAATCAGCCGGGTATTAGGGTTCTTCCTAAGGGAAAAGCCGTGAAAGCAGCCATGTTGTGGCACTTCTGCACTCCCTTTGGGATGCCTTTGGCAGATGAAGTAAGCCTGGAACTCAGGGCTTCCTGGTTAAAGAATTCCGAGCCCTACGCTGAACCCTAACCCTAACCCTAGGCAGATAAATCAGCCTAGGTATAGGGATGGTGCCAAGGAAAAAGCTGTGAAAGCTGCCATGTTGTTGCACTTTTGTACTCCCCTTGGGATGCCTTGAACAGCTGCCGTGTGCCTGGAGCTAAGGGCTTCCTAGTTTTAAAAATCCTAGCCCTAGGCCTAAGCCTAACAGTAACCCTGGGAAGGTCAATCAGCCTGGTGTTAGGCGTCTTGCCAAGGAAAAAGCCGTGAAAGCAGCCATGTTGTGGCACTTTTGCACTCCCTTTTGAATGCCTTTCACAGCTCCAGTGTGCCTGGAACTCAGGGCTTCCTGCTTTTAAAAATCCTAGCCCTAGGCCGAACCCCAACCCTAAGACGAGAAAGGCAAATCAGCCAGGAATTAGGCATGTCCCCAAGGAAAAAGCTGTGGAGGCAGGCATGTTGTGGTACTTTTGCGCTCTTCTTGGCTAGTCCTTCGCAGCTGCTGTGTTCTTGGAACTCAGGGCTTTCTGGTTAATAGACCCTTACCCTAGGCGTAACTCAAACCTTAACCCTAGGAAGGAAAATCAGCCTATGGTTCCGGATGGTCTCATGGAAATATCAGTGGTGGCAGCCAAGTTGCGTCACTTTTGCGCTCCCCTTGGGATGCCTTTCGCAGCTGCAGTGTGCCTGGAGCCCAGGGCTTCCTGGTTTTAAAAGTCCTAGGCCTAAGCCTAACAGTAACCCTAGGAAGGTAAATCAGCCGGGTATTAGGGTTCTTCCTAAGGGAAAAGCCGTGAAAGCAGCCATGTTGTGGCACTTCTGCACTCCCTTTGGGATGCCTTTGGCAGATGAAGTAAGCCTGGAACTCAGGGCTTCCTGGTTAAAGAAATCCAAGCCCTAGGCTGAACCCTAACCCTAACCCTAGGCAGATAAATCAGCCTAGGTATAGGGATGGTGCCAAGGAAAAAGCTGAGAAAGCTGCCATGTTGTTGCACTTTTGTACTCCCCTTGGGATGCCTTGAACAGCTGCCGTGTGCCTGGAGCTAAGGGCTTCCTAGTTTTAAAAATCCTAGCCCTAGGCCTAAGCCTAACAGTAACCCTGGGAAGGTAAATCAGCCTGGTGTTAGGCGTCTTGCCAAGGAAAAAGCCGTGAAAGCAGCCATGTTGTGGCACTTTTGCACTCCCTTTTGAATGCCTTTCACAGCTCCAGTGTGCCTGGAACTCAGGGCTTCCTGCTTTTAAAAATCCTAGCCCTAGGCCGAACCCCAACCCTAAGACGAGAAAGGCAAATCAGCCAGGAATTAGGCATGTCCCCAAGGAAAAAGCTGTGGAGGCAGGCATGTTGTGGTACTTTTGCGCTCTTCTTGGCTAGTCCTTCGCAGCTGCTGTGTTCTTGGAACTCAGCGCTTTCTGGTTAATAGACCCTTACCCTAGGCGTAACTCAAACCTTAACCCTAGGAAGGAAAATCAGCCTATGGTTCGGGATGGTCTCATGGAAATATCAGTGGTGGCAGCCAAGTTGCGTCACTTTTGCGCTCCCCTTGGGATGCCTTTTGCAGCTGCAGTGTGCCTGGAGCCCAGGGCTTCCTGGTTTTAAAAGTCCTAGGCCTAAGCCTAACAGTAACCCTAGGAAGGTAAATCAGCCGGGTATTAGGGTTCTTCCTAAGGGAAAAGCCGTGAAAGCAGCCATGTTGTGGCACTTCTGCACTCCCTTTGGGATGCCTTTGGCAGATGAAGTAAGCCTGGAACTCAGGGCATCCTGGTTAAAGAAATCACAGCCCTAGGCTGAACCCTAACCCTAACCCTAGGCAGATAAATCAGCCTAGGTATAGGGATGGTGCCAAGGAAAAAGCTGTGAAAGCTGCCATGTTGTTGCACTTTTGTACTCCCCTTGGGATGCCTTGAACAGCTGCAGTGTGCCTGGAGCTAAGGGCTTCCTAGTTTTAAAAATCCTAGCCCTAGGCCTAAGCCTAACAGTAACCCTGGGAAGGTCAATCAGCCTGGTGTTAGGCGTCTTGCCAAGGAAAAAGCCGTGAAAGCAGCCATGTTGTGGCACTTTTGCACTCCCTTTTGGATGCCTTTCACAGCTCCAGTGTGCCTGGAACTCAGGGCTTCCTGCTTTTAAAAATCCTAGCCCTAGGCCGAACCCCAACCCTAAGACGAGAAAGGCAAATCAGCCAGGAATTAGGCATGTCCCCAAGGAAAAAGCTGTGGAGGCAGGCATGTTGTGGTACTTTTGCGCTCTTCTTGGCTAGTCCTTCGCAGCTGCTGTGTTCTTGGAACTCAGGGCTTTCTGGTTAATAGACCCTTACCCTAGGCGTAACTCAAACCTTAACCCTAGGAAGGAAAATCAGCCTATGGTTCGGGATGGTCTCATGGAAATATCAGTGGTGGCAGCCAAGTTGCGTCACTTTTGCGCTCCCCTTGGGATGCCTTTTGCAGCTGCAGTGTGCCTGGAGCCCAGGGCTTCCTGGTTTTAAAAGTCCTAGGCCTAAGCCTAACAGTAACCCTAGGAAGGTAAATCAGCCGGGTATTAGGGTTCTTCCTAAGGGAAAAGCCGTGAAAGCAGCCATGTTGTGGCACTTCTGCACTCCCTTTGGGATGCCTTTGGCAGATGAAGTAAGCCTGGAACTCAGGGCTTCCTGGTTAAAAAAATCCAAGCCCTACGCTGAACCCTAACCCTAACCCTAGGCAGATAAATCAGCCTAGGTATAGGGATGGTGCCAAGGAAAAAGCTGAGAAAGCTGCCATGTTGTTGCACTTTTGTACTCCCCTTGGGATGCCTTGAACAGCTGCCGTGTGCCTGGAGCTAAGGGCTTCCTAGTTTTAAAAATCCTAGCCCTAGGCCTAAGCCTAACAGTAACCCTGGGAAGGTCAATCAGCCTGGTGTTAGGCGTCTTGCCAAGGAAAAAGCCGTGAAAGCAGCCATGTTGTGGCACTTTTGCACTCCCTTTTGGATGCCTTTCACAGCTCCAGTGTGCCTGGAACTCAGGGCTTCCTGCTTTTAAAAATCCTAGCCCTAGGCCGAACCCCAACCCTAAGACGAGAAAGGCAAATCAGCCAGGAATTAGGCATGTCCCCAAGGAAAAAGCTGTGGAGGCAGGCATGTTGTGGTACTTTTGCGCTCTTCTTGGCTAGTCCTTCGCAGCTGCTGTGTTCTTGGAACTCAGGGCTTTCTGGTTAATAGACCCTTACCCTAGGCGTAACTCAAACCTTAACCCTAGGAAGGAAAATCAGCCTATGGTTCGGGATGCTCTCATGGAAATATCAGTGGTGGCAGGCATGTTGCGTCACTTTTGCGCTCCCCTTGGGATGCCTTTCGCAGCTGCAGTGTGCCTGGAGCCCAGGGCTTCCTGGTTTTAAAAGTCCTAGGCCTAAGCCTAACAGTAACCCTAGGAAGGTAAATCAGCCGGGTATTAGGGTTCTTCCTAAGGGAAAAGCCGTGAAAGCAGCCATGTTGTGGCACTTCTGCACTCCCTTTGGGATGCCTTTGGCAGATGAAGTAAGCCTGGAACTCAGGGCTTCCTGGTTAAAAAAATCCAAGCCCTACGCTGAACCCTAACCCTAACCCTAGGCAGATAAATCAGCCTAGGTATAGGGATGGTGCCAAGGAAAAAGCTGTGAAAGCTGCCATGTTGTTGCACTTTTGTACTCCCCTTGGGATGCCTTGAACAGCTGCCGTGTGCCTGGAGCTAAGGGCTTCCTAGTTTTAAAAATCCTAGCCCTAGGCCTAAGCCTAACAGTAACCCTGGGAAGGTCAATCAGCCTGGTGTTAGGCGTCTTGCCAAGGAAAAAGCCGTGAAAGCAGCCATGTTGTGGCACTTTTGCAGTCCCTTTTGGATGCCTTTCACAGCTCCAGTGTGCCTGGAACTCAGGGCTTCCTGCTTTTAAAAATCCTAGCCCTAGGCCGAACCCCAACCCTAAGACGAGAAAGGCAAATCAGCCAGGAATTAGGCATGTCCCCAAGGAAAAAGCTGTGGAGGCAGGCATGTTGTGGTACTTTTGCGCTCTTCTTGGCTAGTCCTTCGCAGCTGCTGTGTTCTTGGAACTCAGCGCTTTCTGGTTAATAGACCCTTACCCTAGGCGTAAATCAAACCTTAACCCTAGGAAGGAAAATCAGCCTATGGTTCGGGATGGTCTCATGGAAATATCAGTGGTGGCAGCCAAGTTGCGTCACTTTTGCGCTCCCCTTGGGATGCCTTTTGCAGCTGCAGTGTGCCTGGAGCCCAGGGCTTCCTGGTTTTAAAAGTCCTAGGCCTAAGCCTAACAGTAACCCTAGGAAGGTAAATCAGCCGGGTATTAGGGTTCTTCCTAAGGGAAAAGCCGTGAAAGCAGCCATGTTGTGGCACTTCTGCACTCCCTTTGGGATGCCTTTGGCAGATGAAGTAAGCCTGGAACTCAGGGCTTCCTGGTTAAAAAAATCCAAGCCCTACGCTGAACCCTAACCCTAACCCTAGGCAGATAAATCAGCCTAGGTATAGGGATGGTGCCAAGGAAAAAGCTGTGAAAGCTGCCATGTTGTTGCACTTTTGTACTCCCCTTGGGATGCCTTGAACAGCTGCAGTGTGCCTGGAGCCCAGGGCTTCCTAGTTTTAAAAATCCTAGCCCTAGGCCTAAGCCTAACAGTAACCCTGGGAAGGTCAATCAGCCTGGTGTTAGGCGTCTTGCCAAGGAAAAAGCCGTGAAAGCAGCCATGTTGTGGCACTTTTGCACTCCCTTTTGGATGCCTTTCACAGCTCCAGTGTGCCTGGAACTCAGGGCTTCCTGCTTTTAAAAATCCTAGCCCTAGGCCGAACCCCAACCCTAAGACGAGAAAGGCAAATCAGCCAGGAATTAGGCATGTCCCCAAGGAAAAAGCTGTGGAGGCAGGCATGTTGTGGTACTTTTGCGCTCTTCTTGGCTAGTCCTTCGCAGCTGCTGTGTTCTTGGAACTCAGGGCTTTCTGGTAAATAGAACCCTTACCCTAGGCGTAACTCAAACCTTAACCCTAGGAAGGAAAATCAGCCTATGGTTCGGGATGGTCTCATGGAAATATCAGTGGTGGCAGCCAAGTTGCGTCATTTTTGCGCTCCCCTTGGGATGCCTTTCGCAGCTGCAGTGTGCCTGGAGCCCAGGGCTTCCTGGTTTTAAAAGTCCTAGGCCTAAGCCTAACAGTAACCCTAGGAAGGTAAATCAGCCGGGTATTAGGGTTCTTCCTAAGGGAAAAGCCGTGAAAGCAGCCATGTTGTGGCACTTCTGCACTCCCTTTGGGATGCATTTGGCAGATGAAGTAAACCTGGGACTCAGGGCTTCCTGGTTAAAAAAATCCAAGCCCTACGCTGAACCCTAACCCTAACCCTAGGCAGATAAATCAGCCTAGGTATAGGGATGGTGCCAAGGAAAAAGCTGTGAAAGCTGCCATGTTGTTGCACTTTTGTACTCCCCTTGGGATGCCTTGAACAGCTGCAGTGTGCCTGGAGCTAAGGGCTTCCTAGTTTTAAAAATCCTAGCCCTAGGCCTAAGCCTAACAGTAACCCTGGGAAGGTAAATCAGCCTGGTGTTAGGCGTCTTGCCAAGGAAAAAGCCGTGAAAGCAGCCATGTTGTGGCACTTTTGCACTCCCTTTTGGATGCCTTTCACAGCTCCAGTGTGCCTGGAACTCAGGGCTTCCTGCTTTTAAAAATCCTAGCCCTAGGCCGAACCCCAACCCTAAGACGAGAAAGGCAAATCAGCCAGGAATTAGGCATGTCCCCAAGGAAAAAGCTGTGGAGGCAGGCATGTTGTGGTACTTTTGCGCTCTTCTTGGCTAGTCCTTCGCAGCTGCTGTGTTCTTGGAACTCAGGGCTTTCTGGTAAATAGAACCCTTACCCTAGGCGTAACTCAAACCTTAACCCTAGGAAGGAAAATCAGCCTATGGTTCGGGATGGTCTCATGGAAATATCAGTGGTGGCAGCCAAGTTGTGTCATTTTTGCGCTCCCCTTGGGATGCCTTTCGCAGCTGCAGTGTGCCTGGAGCCCAGGGCTTCCTGGTTTTAAAAGTCCTAGGCCTAAGCCTAACAGTAACCCTAGGAAGGTAAATCAGCCGGGTATTAGGGTTCTTCCTAAGGGAAAAGCCGTGAAAGCAGCCATGTTGTGGCACTTCTGCACTCCCTTTGGGATGCCTTTGGCAGATGAAGTAAACCTGGGACTCAGGGCTTCCTGGTTAAAAAAATCCAAGCCCTACGCTGAACCCTAACCCTAACCCTAGGCAGATAAATCAGCCTAGGTATAGGGATGGTGCCAAGGAAAAAGCTGTGAAAGCTGCCATGTTGTTGCACTTTTGTACTCCCCTTGGGATGCCTTGAACAGCTGCAGTGTGCCTGGAGCTAAGGGCTTCCTAGTTTTAAAAATCCTAGCCCTAGGCCTAAGCCTAACAGTAACCCTGGGAAGGTAAATCAGCCTGGTGTTAGGCTTCTTGCCAAGGAAAAAGCCGTGAAAGCAGCCATGTTGTGGCACTTTTGCACTCCCTTTTGGATGCATTTCACAGCTGCAGTGTGCCTGGAACTCAGGGCTTCCTGATTTTAAAAATCCTAGCCCTAGGCCGAACCCCAACCCTAAGACGAGAAAGGCAAATCAGCCAGGAATTAGGCATGTCCCCAAGGAAAAAGCTGTGGAGGCAGGCATGTTGTGGTACTTTTGCGCTCTTCTTGGCTAGTCCTTCGCAGCTGCTGTGTTCTTGGAACTCAGCGCTTTCTGGTTAATAGACCCTTACCCTAGGCGTAACTCAAACCTTAACCCTAGGAAGGAAAATCAGCCTATGGTTCGGGATGCTCTCTTGGAAATATCAGTGGTGGCAGCCAAGTTGCGTCACTTTTGCGCTCCCCTTGGGATGCCTTTCGCAGCTGCAGTGTGCCTGGAGCCCAGGGCTTCCTGGTTTTAAAAGTCCTAGGCCTAAGCCTAACAGTAACCCTAGGAAGGTAAATCAGCCGGGTATTAGGGTTCTTCCTAAGGGAAAAGCCGTGAAAGCAGCCATGTTGTGGCACTTCTGCACTCCCTTTGGGATGCCTTTGGCAGATGAAGTAAGCCTGGAACTCAGGGCTTCCTGGTTAAAGAATTCCGAGCCCTAGGCTGAACCCTAACCCTAACCCTAGGCAGATAAATCAGCCTAGGTATAGGGATGGTGCCAAGGAAAAAGCTGAGAAAGCTGCCATGTTGTTGCACTTTTGTACTCCCCTTGGGATGCCTTGAACAGCTGCAGTGTGCCTGGAGCTAAGGGCTTCCTAGTTTTAAAGATCCTAGCCCTAGGCCTAAGCCTAACAGTAACCCTGGGAAGGTAAATCAGCCTGGTGTTAGGCGTCTTGCCAAGGAAAAAGCCGTGAAAGCAGCCATGTTGTGGCACTTTTGCACTCCCTTTTGGATGCCTTTCACAGCTCCAGTGTGCCTGGAACTCAGGGCTTCCTGATTTTAAAAATCCTAGCCCTAGGCCGAACCGCAACCCTAAGACGTGAAAGGCAAATCAGCCAGGAATTAGGCATGTCCCCAAGGAGAAAGCTGTGGAGGCAGGCATGTTGTGGTACTTTTGCGCTCTTCTTGGCTAGTCCTTCGCAGCTGCTGTGTTCTTGGAACTCAGGGCTTTCTGGTTAATAGACCCTTACCCTAGGCGTAACTCAAACCTTAACCCTAGGAAGGAAAATCAGCCTATGGTTCGGGATGCTCTCATGGAAATATCAGTGGTGGCAGGCATGTTGCGTCACTTTTGCGCTCCCCTTGGGATGCCTTTCGCAGCTGCAGTGTGCCTGGAGCCCAGGGCTTCCTGGTTTTAAAAGTCCTAGGCCTAAGCCTAACAGTAACCCTAGGAAGGTAAATCAGCCGGGTATTAGGGTTCTTCCTAAGGGAAAAGCCGTGAAAGCAGCCATGTTGTGGCACTTCTGCACTCCCTTTGGGATGCCTTTGGCAGATGAAGTAAGCCTGGAACTCAGGGCTTCCTGGTTAAAAAAATCCAAGCCCTACGCTGAACCCTAACCCTAACCCTAGGCAGATAAATCAGCCTAGGTATAGGGATGGTGCCAAGGAAAAAGCTGTGAAAGCTGCCATGTTGTTGCACTTTTGTACTCCCCTTGGGATGCCTTGAACAGCTGCCGTGTGCCTGGAGCTAAGGGCTTCCTAGTTTTAAAAATCCTAGCCCTAGGCCTAAGCCTAACAGTAACCCTGGGAAGGTCAATCAGCCTGATGTTAGGCGTCTTGCCAAGGAAAAAGCCGTGAAAGCAGCCATGTTGTGGCACTTTTGCACTCCCTTTTGGATGCCTTTCACAGCTCCAGTGTGCCTGGAACTCAGGGCTTCCTGATTTTAAAAATCCTAGCCCTAGGCCGAACCCCAACCCTAAGACGAGAAAGGCAAATCAGCCAGGAATTAGGCATGTCCCCAAGGAAAAAGCTGTGGAGGCAGGCATGTTGTGGTACTTTTGCGCTCTTCTTGGCTAGTCCTTCGCAGCTGCTGTGTTCTTGGAACTCAGGGCTTTCTGGTTAATAGACCCTTACCCTAGGCGTAACTCAAACCTTAACCCTAGGAAGGAAAATCAGCCTATGGTTCGGGATGGTCTCATGGAAATATCAGTGGTGGCAGGCATGTTGCGTCACTTTTGCGCTCCCCTTGGGATGCCTTTCGCAGCTGCAGTGTGCCTGGAGCCCAGGGCTTCCTGGTTTTAAAAGTCCTAGGCCTAAGCCTAACAGTAACCCTAGGAAGGTAAATCAGCCGGGTATTAGGGTTCTTCCTAAGGGAAAAGCCGTGAAAGCAGCCATGTTGTGGCACTTCTGCACTCCCTTTGGGATGCCTTTGGCAGATGAAGTAAGCCTGGAACTCAGGGCTTCCTGGTTAAAGGATTCCGAGCCCTAGGCTGAACCCTAACCCTAACCCTAGGCAGATAAATCAACCTAGGTATAGGGATGGTGCCAAGGAAAAAGCTGAGAAAGCTGCCATGTTGTTGCACTTTTGTACTCCCCTTGGGATGCCTTGAACAGCTGCAGTGTGCCTGGAGCTAAGGGCTTCCTAGTTTTAAAAATCCTAGCCCTAGGCCTAAGCCTAACAGTAACCCTGGGAAGGTAAATCAGCCTGGTGTTAGGCGTCTTGCCAAGGAAAAAGCCGTGAAAGCAGCCATGTTGTGGCACTTTTGCACTCCCTTTTGAATGCCTTTCACAGCTCCAGTGTGCCTGGAACTCAGGGCTTCCTGCTTTTAAAAATCCTAGCCCTAGGCCGAACCCCAACCCTAAGACGAGAAAGGCAAATCAGCCAGGAATTAGGCATGTCCCCAAGGAAAAAGCTGTGGAGGCAGGCATGTTGTGGTACTTTTGCGCTCTTCTTGGCTAGTCCTTCGCAGCTGCTGTGTTCTTGGAACTCAGCGCTTTCTGGTTAATAGACCCTTACCCTAGGCGTAACTCAAACCTTAACCCTAGGAAGGAAAATCAGCCTATGGTTCGGGATGGTCTCATGGAAATATCAGTGGTGGCAGCCAAGTTGCGTCACTTTTGCGCTCCCCTTGGGATGCCTTTTGCAGCTGCAGTGTGCCTGGAGCCCAGGGCTTCCTGGTTTTAAAAGTCCTAGGCCTAAGCCTAACAGTAACCCTAGGAAGGTAAATCAGCCGGGTATTAGGGTTCTTCCTAAGGGAAAAGCCGTGAAAGCAGCCATGTTGTGGCACTTCTGCACTCCCTTTGGGATGCCTTTGGCAGATGAAGTAAGCCTGGAACTCAGGGCTTCCTGGTTAAAAAAATCCAAGCCCTACGCTGAACCCTAACCCTAACCCTAGGCAGATAAATCAGCCTAGGTATAGGGATGGTGCCAAGGAAAAAGCTGAGAAAGCTGCCATGTTGTTGCACTTTTGTACTCCCCTTGGGATGCCTTGAACAGCTGCCGTGTGCCTGGAGCTAAGGGCTTCCTAGTTTTAAAAATCCTAGCCCTAGGCCTAAGCCTAACAGTAACCCTGGGAAGGTCAATCAGCCTGATGTTAGGCGTCTTGCCAAGGAAAAAGCCGTGAAAGCAGCCATGTTGTGGCACTTTTGCACTCCCTTTTGGATGCCTTTCACAGCTCCAGTGTGCCTGGAACTCAGGGCTTCCTGCTTTTAAAAATCCTAGCCCTAGGCCGAACCCCAACCCTAAGACGAGAAAGGCAAATCAGCCAGGAATTAGGCATGTCCCCAAGGAAAAAGCTGTGGAGGCAGGCATGTTGTGCTACTTTTGCGCTCTTCTTGGCTAGTCCTTCGCAGCTGCTGTGTTCTTGGAACTCAGGGCTTTCTGGTAAATAGAACCCTTACCCTCGGCGTAACTCAAACCTTAACCCTAGGAAGGAAAATCAGCCTATGGTTCGGGATGGTCTCATGGAAATATCAGTGGTGGCAGCCAAGTTGCGTCATTTTTGCGCTCCCCTTGGGATGCCTTTCGCAGCTGCAGTGTGCCTGGAGCCCAGGGCTTCCTGGTTTTAAAAGTCCTAGGCCTAAGCCTAACAGTAACCCTAGGAAGGTAAATCAGCCGGGTATTAGGGTTCTTCCTAAGGGAAAAGCCGTGAAAGCAGCCATGTTGTGGCACTTCTGCACTCCCTTTGGGATGCCTTTGGCAGATGAAGTAAGCCTGGAACTCAGGGCTTCCTGGTTAAAGGATTCCGAGCCCTAGGCTGAACCCTAACCCTAACCCTAGGCAGATAAATCAGCCTAGGTATAGGGATGGTGCCAAGGAAAAAGCTGAGAAAGATGCCATGTTGTTGCACTTTTGTACTCCCCTTGGGATGCCTTGAACAGCTGCAGTGTGCCTGGAGCTAAGGGCTTCCTAGTTTTAAAAATCCTAGCCCTAGGCCTAAGCCTAACAGTAACCCTGGGAAGGTAAATCAGCCTGGTGTTAGGCGTCTTGCCAAGGAAAAAGCCGTGAAAGCAGCCATGTTGTGGCACTTTTGCACTCCCTTTTGGATGCCTTTCACAGCTCCAGTGTGCCTGGAACTCAGGGCTTCCTGCTTTTAAAAATCCTAGCCCTAGGCCGAACCCCAACCCTAAGACGAGAAAGGCAAATCAGCCAGGAATTAGGCATGTCCCCAAGGAAAAAGCTGTGGAGGCAGGCATGTTGTGGTACTTTTGCGCTCTTCTTGGCTAGTCCATCGCAGCTGCTGTGTTCTTGGAACTCAGGGCTTTCTGGTAAATAGAACCCTTACCCTAGGCGTAACTCAAACCTTAACCCTAGGAAGGAAAATCAGCCTATGGTTCGGGACGGTCTCATGGAAATATCAGTGGTGGCAGCCAAGTTGCGTCATTTTTGCGCTCCCCTTGGGATGCCTTTCGCAGCTGCAGTGTGCCTGGAGCCCAGGGCTTCCTGGTTTTAAAAGTCCTAGGCCTAAGCCTAACAGTAACCCTAGGAAGGTAAATCAGCCGGGTATTAGGGTTCTTCCTAAGGGAAAAGCCGTGAAAGCAGCCATGTTGTGGCACTTCTGCACTCCCTTTGGGATGCCTTTGGCAGATGAAGTAAGCCTGGAACTCAGGGCTTCCTGGTTAAAGAATTCCGAGCCCTAGGCTGAACCCTAACCCTAAGACGTGAAAGGCAAATCAGCCAGGAATTAGGCATGTCCCCAAGGAGAAAGCTGTGGAGGCAGGCATGTTGTGCTACTTTTGCGCTCTTCTTGGCTAGTCCTTCGCAGCTGCTGTGTTCTTGGAACTCAGGGCTTTCTGGTTAATAGACCCTTACCCTAGGCGTAACTCAAACCTTAACCCTAGGAAGGAAAATCAGCCTATGGTTCGGGATGCTCTCATGGAAATATCAGTGGTGGCAGGCATGTTGCGTCACTTTTGCGCTCCCCTTGGGATGCCTTTCGCAGCTGCAGTGTGCCTGGAGCCCAGGGCTTCCTGGTTTTAAAAGTCCTAGGCCTAAGCCTAACAGTAACCCTAGGAAGGTAAATCAGCCGGGTATTAGGGTTCTTCCTAAGGGAAAAGCCATGAAAGCAGCCATGTTGTGGCACTTCTGCACTCCCTTTGGGATGCCTTTGGCAGATGAAGTAAGCCTGGAACTCAGGGCTTCCTGGTTAAAGAAATCCGAGCCCTAGGCTGAACGCTAACCCTAACCCTAGGCAGATAAATCAGCCTAGGTATAGGGATGGTGCCAAGGAAAAAGCTGAGAAAGCTGCCATGTTGTTGCACTTTTGTACTCCCCTTGAGATTCCTTGAACAGCTGCAGTGTGCCTGGAGCTAAGGGCTTCCTAGTTTTAAAAATCCTAGCCCTAGGCCTAAGCCTAACAGTAACCCTGGGAAGGTAAATCAGCCTGGTGTTAGGCGTCTTGCCAAGGAAAAAGCCGTGAAAGCAGCCATGTTGTGGCACTTTTGCACTCCCTTTTGAATGCCTTTAACAGCTCCAGTGTGCCTGGAACTCAGGGCTTCCCGCTTTTAAAAATCCTAGCCCTAGGCCGAACCCCAACCCTAAGACGAGAAAGGCAAATCAGCCAGGAATTAGGCATGTCCCCAAGGAAAAAGCTGTGGAGGCAGGCATGTTGTGGTACTTTTGCGCTCTTCTTGGCTAGTCCTTCGCAGCTGCTGTGTTCTTGGAACTCAGGGCTTTCTGGTTAATAGACCCTTACCCTAGGCGTAACTCAAACCTTAACCCTAGGAAGGAAAATCAGCCTATGGTTCGGGATGGTCTCATGGAAATATCAGTGGTGGCAGCCAAGTTGCGTCACTTTTGCGCTCCCCTTGGGATGCCTTTCGCAGCTGCAGTGTGCCTGGAGCCCAGGGCTTCCTGGTTTTAAAAGTCCTAGGCCTAAGCCTAACAGTAACCCTAGGAAGGTAAATCAGCCGGGTATTAGGGTTCTTGCTAAGGGAAAAGCCGTGAAAGCAGCCATGTTGTGGCACTTCTGCACTCCCTTTGGGATGCCTTTGGCAGATGAAGTAAGCCTGGAACTCAGGGCTTCCTGGTTAAAGAAATCACAGCCCTAGGCTGAACCCTAACCCTAACCCTAGGCAGATAAATCAGCCTAGGTATAGGGATGGTGCCAAGGAAAAAGGTGTGAAAGCTGCCATGTTGTTGCACTTTTGTACTCCCCTTGGGATGCCTTGAACAGCTGCAGTGTGCCTGGAGCTAAGGGCTTCCTAGTTTTAAAAATCCTAGCCCTAGGCCTAAGCCTAACAGTAACCCTGGGAAGGTAAATCAGCCTGGTGTTAGGCTTCTTGCCAAGGAAAAAGCCGTGAAAGCAGCCATGTTGTGGCACTTTTGCACTCCCTTTTGGATGCCTTTCACAGCTCCAGTGTGCCTGGAACTCAGGGCTTCCTGATTTTAAAAATCCTAGCCCTAGGCCGAACCCCAACCCTAAGACGAGAAAGGCAAATCAGCCAGGAATTAGGCATGTCCCCAAGGAAAAAGCTGTGGAGGCAGGCATGTTGTGGTACTTTTGCGCTCTTCTTGGCTAGTCCTTCGCAGCTGCTGTGTTCTTGGAACTCAGGGCTTTCTGGTTAATAGACCCTTACCCTAGGCGTAACTCAAACCTTAACCCTAGGAAGGAAAATCAGCCTATGGTTCGGGATGCTCTCATGGAAATATCAGTGGTGGCAGCCAAGTTGCGTCACTTTTGCGCTCCCCTTGGGATGCCTTTCGCAGCTGCAGTGTGCCTGGAGCCCAGGGCTTCCTGGTTTTAAAAGTCCTAGGCCTAAGCCTAACAGTAACCCTAGGAAGGTAAATCAGCCGGGTATTAGGGTTCTTCCTAAGGGAAAAGCCGTGAAAGCAGCCATGTTGTGGCACTTCTGCACTCCCTTTGGGATGCCTTTGGCAGATGAAGTAAGCCTGGAACTCAGGGCTTCCTGGTTAAAGAATTCCGAGCCCTAGGCTGAACCCTAACCCTAACCCTAGGCAGATAAATCAGCCTAGGTATAGGGATGGTGCCAAGGAAAAAGCTGTGAAAGCTGCCATGTTGTTGCACTTTTGTACTCCCCTTGGGATGCCTTGAACAGCTGCAGTGTGCCTGGAGCTAAGGGCTTCCTAGTTTTAAAAATCCTAGCCCTAGGCCTAAGCCTAACAGTAACCCTGGGAAGGTAAATCAGCCTGGTGTTAGGCTTCTTGCCAAGGAAAAAGCCGTGAAAGCAGCCATGTTGTGGCACTTTTGCACTCCCTTTTGGATGCATTTCACAGCTCCAGTGTGCCTGGAACTCAGGGCTTCCTGCTTTTAAAAATCCTAGCCCTAGGCCGAACCCCAACCCTAAGACGAGAAAGGCAAATCAGCCAGGAATTAGGCATGTCCCCAAGGAAAAAGCTGTGGAGGCAGGCATGTTGTGGTACTTTTGCGCTCTTCTTGGCTAGTCCTTCGCAGCTGCTGTGTTCTTGGAACTCAGGGCTTTCTGGTTAATAGACCCTTACCCTAGGCGTAACTCAAACCTTAACCCTAGGAAGGAAAATCAGCCTATGGTTCCGGATGGTCTCATGGAAATATCAGTGGTGGCAGCCAAGTTGCGTCACTTTTGCGCTCCCCTTGGGATGCCTTTCGCAGCTGCAGTGTGCCTGGAGCCCAGGGCTTCCTGGTTTTAAAAGTCCTAGGCCTAAGCCTAACAGTAACCCTAGGAAGGTAAATCAGCCGGGTATTAGGGTTCTTCCTAAGGGAAAAGCCGTGAAAGCAGCCATGTTGTGGCACTTCTGCACTCCCTTTGGGATGCCTTTGGCAGATGAAGTAAGCCTGGAACTCAGGGCTTCCTGGTTAAAGAATTCCGAGCCCTAGGCTGAACCCTAACCCTAACCCTAGGCAGATAAATCAGCCTAGGTATAGGGATGGTGTCAAGGAAAAAGCTGTGAAAGCTGCCATGTTGTTGCACTTTTGTACTCCCCTTGGGATGCCTTGAACAGCTGCAGTGTGCCTGGAGCTAAGGGCTTCCTAGTTTTAAAAATCCTAGCCCTAGGCCTAAGCCTAACAGTAACCCTGGGAAGGTCAATCAGCCTGGTGTTAGGCGTCTTGCCAAGGAAAAAGCCGTGAAAGCAGCCATGTTGTGGCACTTTTGCACTCCCTTTTGGATGCCTTTCACAGCTCCAGTGTGCCTGGAACTCAGGGCTTCCTGCTTTTAAAAATCCTAGCCCTAGGCCGAACCCCAACCCTAAGACGAGAAAGGCAAATCAGCCAGGAATTAGGCATGTCCCCAAGGAAAAAGCTGTGGAGGCAGGCATGTTGTGGTACTTTTGCGCTCTTCTTGGCTAGTCCTTCGCAGCTGCTGTGTTCTTGGAACTCAGGGCTTTCTGGTTAATAGACCCTTACCCTAGGCGTAACTCAAACCTTAACCCTAGGAAGGAAAATCAGCCTATGGTTCCGGATGGTCTCATGGAAATATCAGTGGTGGCAGGCATGTTGCGTCACTTTTGCGCTCCCCTTGGGATGCCTTTCGCAGCTGCAGTGTGCCTGGAGCCCAGGGCTTCCTGGTTTTAAAAGTCCTAGGCCTAAGCCTAACAGTAACCCTAGGAAGGTAAATCAGCCGGGTATTAGGGTTCTTCCTAAGGGAAAAGCCGTGAAAGCAACCATGTTGTGGCACTTCTGCACTCCCTTTGGGATGCCTTTGGCAGATGAAGTAAGCCTGGAACTCAGGGCTTCCTGGTTAAAGAAATCCAAGCCCTAGGCTGAACCCTAACCCTAACCCTAGGCAGATAAATCAGCCTAGGTATAGGGATGGTGCCAAGGAAAAAGCTGTGAAAGATGCCATGTTGTTGCACTTTTGTACTCCCCTTGGGATGCCTTGAACAGCTGCAGTGTGCCTGGAGCTAAGGGCTTCCTAGTTTTAAAAATCCTAGCCCTAGGCCTAAGCCTAACAGTAACCCTGGGAAGGTCAATCAGCCTGGTGTTAGGCGTCTTGCCAAGGAAAAAGCCGTGAAAGCAGCCATGTTGTGGCACTTTTGCACTCCCTTTTGAATGCCTTTCACAGCTCCAGTGTGCCTGGAACTCAGGGCTTCCTGCTTTTAAAAATCCTAGCCCTAGGCCGAACCCCAACCCTAAGACGAGAAAGGCAAATCAGCCAGGAATTAGGCATGTCCCCAAGGAAAAAGCTGTGGAGGCAGGCATGTTGTGGTACTTTTGCGCTCTTCTTGGCTAGTCCTTTGCAGCTGCTGTGTTCTTGGAACTCAGGGCTTTCTGGTTAATAGACCCTTACCCTAGGCGTAACTCAAACCTTAACCCTAGGAAGGAAAATCAGCCTATGGTTCCGGATGGTCTCATGGAAATATCAGTGGTGGCAGGCATGTTGAGTCACTTTTGCGCTCCCCTTGGGATGCCTTTCGCAGCTGCAGTGTGCCTGGAGCCCAGGGCTTCCTGGTTTTAAAAGTCCTAGGCCTAAGCCTAACAGTAACCCTAGGAAGGTAAATCAGCCGGGTATTAGGGTTCTTCCTAAGGGAAAAGCCGTGAAAGCAGCCATGTTGTGGCACTTCTGCACTCCCTTTGGGATGCCTTTGGCAGATGAAGTAAGCCTGGAACTCAGGGCTTCCTGGTTAAAGAAATCCAAGCCCTAGGCTGAACCCTAACCCTAACCCTAGGCAGATAAATCAGCCTAGGTATAGGGATGGTGCCAAGGAAAAAGCTGAGAAAGCTGCCATGTTGTTGCACTTTTGTACTCCCCTTGGGATGCCTTGAACAGCTGCAGTGTGCCTGGAGCTAAGGGCTTCCTAGTTTTAAAAATCCTAGCCCTAGGCCTAAGCCTAACAGTAACCCTGGGAAGGTAAATCAGCCTGGTGTTAGGCGTCTTGCCAAGGAAAAAGCCGTGAAAGCAGCCATGTTGTGGCACTTTTGCACTCCCCTTTGGATGCCTTTCACAGCTCCAGTGTGCCTGGAACTCAGGGCTTCCTGATTTTAAAAATCCTAGCCCTAGGCCGAACCGCAACCCTAAGACGAGAAAGGCAAATCAGCCAGGAATTAGGCATGTCCCCAAGGAAAAAGCTGTGGAGGCAGGCATGTTGTGCTACTTTTGCGCTCTTCTTGGCTAGTCCTTCGCAGCTGCTGTGTTCTTGGAACTCAGGGCTTTCTGGTTAATAGACCCTTACCCTAGGCGTAACTCAAACCTTAACCCTAGGAAGGAAAATCAGCCTATGGTTCGGGATGCTCTCATGGAAATATCAGTGGTGGCAGGCATGTTGCGTCACTTTTGCGCTCCCCTTGGGATGCCTTTTGCAGCTGCAGTGTGCCTGGAGCCCAGGGCTTCCTGGTTTTAAAAGTCCTAGGCCTAAGCCTAACAGTAACCCTAGGAAGGTAAATCAGCCGGGTATTAGGGTTCTTCCTAAGGGAAAAGCCGTGAAAGCAGCCATGTTGTGGCACTTCTGCACTCCCTTTGGGATGCCTTTGGCAGATGAAGTAAGCCTGGAACTCAGGGCTTCCTGGTTAAAGAAATCACAGCCCTAGGCTGAACCCTAACCCTAACCCTAGGCAGATAAATCAGCCTAGGTATAGGGATGGTGCCAAGGAAAAAGGTGTGAAAGCTGCCATGTTGTTGCACTTTTGTACTCCCCTTGGGATGCCTTGAACAGCTGCAGTGTGCCTGGAGCTAAGGGCTTCCTAGTTTTAAAAATCCTAGCCCTAGGCCTAAGCCTAACAGTAACCCTGGGAAGGTAAATCAGCCTGGTGTTAGGCTTCTTGCCAAGGAAAAAGCCGTGAAAGCAGCCATGTTGTGGCACTTTTGCACTCCCTTTTGGATGCCTTTTACAGCTGCAGTGTGCCTGGAACTCAGGGCTTCCTGCTTTTAAAAATCCTAGCCCTAGGCCGAACCGCAACCCTAAGACGAGAAAGGCAAATCAGCCAGGAATTAGGCATGTGCCCAAGGAAAAAGTTGTGGAGGCAGGCATGTTGTGGTACTTTTGCGCTCTTCTTGGCTAGTCCTTCGCAGCTGCTGTGTTCTTGGAACTCAGGGCTTTCTGGTTAATAGACCCTTACCCTAGGCGTAACTCAAACCTTAACCCTAGGAAGGAAAATCAGCCTATGGTTCGGGATGGTCTCATGGAAATATCAGTGGTGGCAGGCATGTTGCGTCACTTTTGCGCTCCCCTTGGGATGCCTTTCGCAGCTGCAGTGTGCCTGGAGCCCAGGGCTTCCTGGTTTTAAAAGTCCTAGGCCTAAGCCTAACAGTAACCCTAGGAAGGTAAATCAGCCGGGTATTAGGGTTCTTCCTAAGGGAAAAGCCGTGAAAGCAGCCATGTTGTGGCACTTCTGCACTCCCTTTGGGATGCCTTTGGCAGATGAAGTAAGCCTGGAACTCAGGGCTTCCTGGTTAAAGAATTCCGAGCCCTAGGCTGAACCCTAACCCTAACCCTAGGCAGATAAATCAACCTAGGTATAGGGATGGTGCCAAGGAAAAAGCTGTGAAAGCTGCCATGTTGTTGCACTTTTGTACTCCCCTTGGGATGCCTTGAACAGCTGCAGTGTGCCTGGAGCTAAGGGCTTCCTAGTTTTAAAAATCCTAGCCCTAGGCCTAAGCCTAACAGTAACCCTGGGAAGGTAAATCAGCCTGGTGTTAGGCTTCTTGCCAAGGAAAAAGCCGTGAAAGCAGCCATGTTGTGGCACTTTTGCACTCCCTTTTGGATGCCTTTCACAGCTCCAGTGTGCCTGGAACTCAGGGCTTCCTGCTTTTAAAAATCCTAGCCCTAGGCCGAACCCCAACCCTAAGACGAGAAAGGCAAATCAGCCAGGAATTAGGCATGTCCCCAAGGAAAAAGCTGTGGAGGCAGGCATGTTGTGGTACTTTTGCGCTCTTCTTGGCTAGTCCTTCGCAGCTGCTGTGTTCTTGGAACTCAGGGCTTTCTGGTTAATAGACCCTTACCCTAGGCGTAACTCAAACCTTAACCCTAGGAAGGAAAATCAGCCTATGGTTTGGGATGGTCTCATGGAAATATCAGTGGTGGCAGGCATGTTGCGTCACTTTTGTGCTCCCCTTGGGATGCCTTTCGCAGCTGCAGTGTGCCTGGAGCCCAGGGCTTCCTGGTTTTAAAAGTCCTAGGCCTAAGCCTAACAGTAACCCTAGGAAGGTAAATCAGCCGGGTATTAGGGTTCTTCCTAAGGGAAAAGCCGTGAAAGCAACCATGTTGTGGCACTTCTGCACTCCCTTTGGGATGCCTTTGGCAGATGAAGTAAGCCTGGAACTCAGGGCTTCCTGGTTAAAGAAATCCAAGCCCTAGGCTGAACCCTAACCCTAACCCTAGGCAGATAAATCAGCCTAGGTATAGGGATGGTGCCAAGGAAAAAGGTGTGAAAGATGCCATGTTGTTGCACTTTTGTACTCCCCTTGGGATGCCTTGAACAGCTGCAGTGTGCCTGGAGCTAAGGGCTTCCTAGTTTTAAAAATCCTAGCCCTAGGCCTAAGCCTAACAGTAACCCTGGGAAGGTCAATCAGCCTGGTGTTAGGCGTCTTGCCAAGGAAAAAGCCGTGAAAGCAGCCATGTTGTGGCACTTTTGCACTCCCTTTTGAATGCCTTTCACAGCTCCAGTGTGCCTGGAACTCAGGGCTTCCTGCTTTTAAAAATCCTAGCCCTAGGCCGAACCCCAACCCTAAGACGAGAAAGGCAAATCAGCCAGGAATTAGGCATGTCCCCAAGGAAAAAGCTGTGGAGGCAGGCATGTTGTGGTACTTTTGCGCTCTTCTTGGCTAGTCCTTTGCAGCTGCTGTGTTCTTGGAACTCAGGGCTTTCTGGTTAATAGACCCTTACCCTAGGCGTAACTCAAACCTTAACCCTAGGAAGGAAAATCAGCCTATGGTTCCGGATGGTCTCATGGAAATATCAGTGGTGGCAGGCATGTTGCGTCACTTTTGCGCTCCCCTTGGGATGCCTTTCGCAGCTGCAGTGTGCCTGGAGCCCAGGGCTTCCTGGTTTTAAAAGTCCTAGGCCTAAGCCTAACAGTAACCCTAGGAAGGTAAATCAGCCGGGTATTAGGGTTCTTCCTAAGGGAAAAGCCGTGAAAGCAGCCATGTTGTGGCACTTCTGCACTCCCTTTGGGATGCCTTTGGCAGATGAAGTAAGCCTGGAACTCAGGGCTTCCTGGTTAAAGGATTCCGAGCCCTAGGCTGAACCCTAACCCTAACCCTAGGCAGATAAATCAGCCTAGGTATAGGGATGGTGCCAAGGAAAAAGCTGAGAAAGATGCCATGTTGTTGCACTTTTGTACTCCCCTTGGGATGCCTTGAACAGCTGCAGTGTGCCTGGAGCTAAGGGCTTCCTAGTTTTAAAAATCCTAGCCCTAGGCCTAAGCCTAACAGTAACCCTGGGAAGGTAAATCAGCCTGGTGTTAGGCGTCTTGCCAAGGAAAAAGCCGTGAAAGCAGCCATGTTGTGGCACTTTTGCACTCCCCTTTGGATGCCTTTCACAGCTCCAGTGTGCCTGGAACTCAGGGCTTCCTGATTTTAAAAATCCTAGCCCTAGGCCGAACCGCAACCCTAAGACGAGAAAGGCAAATCAGCCAGGAATTAGGCATGTCCCCAAGGAAAAAGCTGTGGAGGCAGGCATGTTGTGGTACTTTTGCGCTCTTCTTGGCTAGTCCTTCGCAGCTGCTGTGTTCTTGGAACTCAGGGCTTTCTGGTTAATAGACCCTTACCCTAGGCGTAACTCAAACCTTAACCCTAGGAAGGAAAATCAGCCTATGGTTCGGGATGGTCTCATGGAAATATCAGTGGTGGCAGCCAAGTTGCGTCACTTTTGCGCTCCCCTTGGGATGCCTTTTGCAGCTGCAGTGTGCCTGGAGCCCAGGGCTTCCTGGTTTTAAAAGTCCTAGGCCTAAGCCTAACAGTAACCCTAGGAAGGTAAATCAGCCGGGTATTAGGGTTCTTCCTAAGGGAAAAGCCGTGAAAGCAGCCATGTTGTGGCACTTCTGCACTCCCTTTGGGATGCCTTTGGCAGATGAAGTAAGCCTGGAACTCAGGGCTTCCTGGTTAAAGAAATCCAAGCCCTAGGCTGAACCCTAACCCTAACCCTAGGCAGATAAATCAGCCTAGGTATAGGGATGGTGCCAAGGAAAAAGCTGTGAAAGCTGCCATGTTGTTGCACTTTTGTACTCCCCTTGGGATGCCTTGAACAGCTGCAGTGTGCCTGGAGCTAAGGGCTTCCTAGTTTTAAAAATCCTAGCCCTAGGCCTAAGCCTAACAGTAACCCTGGGAAGGGAAATCAGCCTGGTGTTAGGCTTCTTGCCAAGGAAAAAGCCGTGAAAGCAGCCATGTTGTGGCACTTTTGCACTCCCTTTTGGATGCCTTTTACAGCTGCAGTGTGCCTGGAACTCAGGGCTTCCTGCTTTTAAAAATCCTAGCCCTAGGCCGAACCGCAACCCTAAGACGAGAAAGGCAAATCAGCCAGGAATTAGGCATGTGCCCAAGGAAAAAGTTGTGGAGGCAGGCATGTTGTGGTACTTTTGCGCTCTTCTTGGCTAGTCCTTCGCAGCTGCTGTGTTCTTGGAACTCAGGGCTTTCTGGTTAATAGACCCTTACCCTAGGCGTAACTCAAACCTTAACCCTAGGAAGGAAAATCAGCCTATGGTTCGGGATGCTCTCATGGAAATATCAGTGGTGGCAGCCAAGTTGCGTCACTTTTGCGCTCCCCTTGGGATGCCTTTCGCAGCTGCAGTGTGCCTGGAGCCCAGGGCTTCCTGGTTTTAAAAGTCCTAGGCCTAAGCCTAACAGTAACCCTAGGAAGGTAAATCAGCCGGGTATTAGGGTTCTTCCTAAGGGAAAAGCCGTGAAAGCAGCCATGTTGTGGCACTTCTGCACTCCCTTTGGGATGCCTTTGGCAGATGAAGTAAGCCTGGAACTCAGGGCTTCCTGGTTAAAGAATTCCGAGCCCTAGGCTGAACCCTAACCCTAACCCTAGGCAGATAAATCAACCTAGGTATAGGGATGGTGCCAAGGAAAAAGCTGTGAAAGCTGCCATGTTGTTGCACTTTTGTACTCCCCTTGGGATGCCTTGAACAGCTGCAGTGTGCCTGGAGCTAAGGGCTTCCTAGTTTTAAAAATCCTAGCCCTAGGCCTAAGCCTAACAGTAACCCTGGGAAGGTAAATCAGCCTGGTGTTAGGCTTCTTGCCAAGGAAAAAGCCGTGAAAGCAGCCATGTTGTGGCACTTTTGCACTCCCTTTTGGATGCCTTTCACAGCTCCAGTGTGCCTGGAACTCAGGGCTTCCTGCTTTTAAAAATCCTAGCCCTAGGCCGAACCCCAACCCTAAGACGAGAAAGGCAAATCAGCCAGGAATTAGGCATGTCCCCAAGGAAAAAGCTGTGGAGGCAGGCATGTTGTGGTACTTTTGCGCTCTTCTTGGCTAGTCCTTCGCAGCTGCTGTGTTCTTGGAACTCAGGGCTTTCTGGTTAATAGACCCTTACCCTAGGCGTAACTCAAACCTTAACCCTAGGAAGGAAAATCAGCCTATGGTTCCGGATGGTCTCATGGAAATATCAGTGGTGGCAGGCATGTTGCGTCACTTTTGCGCTCCCCTTGGGATGCCTTTCGCAGCTGCAGTGTGCCTGGAGCCCAGGGCTTCCTGGTTTTAAAAGTCCTAGGCCTAAGCCTAACAGTAACCCTAGGAAGGTAAATCAGCCGGGTATTAGGGTTCTTCCTAAGGGAAAAGCCGTGAAAGCAACCATGTTGTGGCACTTCTGCACTCCCTTTGGGATGCCTTTGGCAGATGAAGTAAGCCTGGAACTCAGGGCTTCCTGGTTAAAGAAATCCAAGCCCTAGGCTGAACCCTAACCCTAACCCTAGGCAGATAAATCAGCCTAGGTATAGGGATGGTGCCAAGGAAAAAGCTGTGAAAGATGCCATGTTGTTGCACTTTTGCACTCCCCTTGGGATGCCTTGAACAGCTGCAGTGTGCCTGGAGCTAAGGGCTTCCTAGTTTTAAAAATCCTAGCCCTAGGCCTAAGCCTAACAGTAACCCTGGGAAGGTCAATCAGCCTGGTGTTAGGCGTCTTGCCAAGGAAAAAGCCGTGAAAGCAGCCATGTTGTGGCACTTTTGCACTCCCTTTTGGATGCCTTTCACAGCTCCAGTGTGCCTGGAACTCAGGGCTTCCTGCTTTTAAAAATCCTAGCCCTAGGCCGAACCGCAACCCTAAGACGAGAAAGGCAAATCAGCCAGGAATTAGGCATGTCCCCAAGGAAAAAGCTGTGGAGGCAGGCATGTTGTGGTACTTTTGCGCTCTTCTTGGCTAGTCCTTTGCAGCTGCTGTGTTCTTGGAACTCAGGGCTTTCTGGTTAATAGACCCTTACCCTAGGCGTAACTCAAACCTTAACCCTAGGAAGGAAAATCAGCCTATGGTTCCGGATGGTCTCATGGAAATATCAGTGGTGGCAGGCATGTTGCGTCACTTTTGCGCTCCCCTTGGGATGCCTTTCGCAGCTGCAGTGTGCCTGGAGCCCAGGGCTTCCTGGTTTTAAAAGTCCTAGGCCTAAGCCTAACAGTAACCCTAGGAAGGTAAATCAGCCGGGTATTAGGGTTCTTCCTAAGGGAAAAGCCGTGAAAGCAGCCATGTTGTGGCACTTCTGCACTCCCTTTGGGATGCCTTTGGCAGATGAAGTAAGCCTGGAACTCAGGGCTTCCTGGTTAAAGGATTCCGAGCCCTAGGCTGAACCCTAACCCTAACCCTAGGCAGATAAATCAGCCTAGGTATAGGGATGGTGCCAAGGAAAAAGCTGAGAAAGCTGCCATGTTGTTGCACTTTTGTACTCCCCTTGGGATGCCTTGAACAGCTGCAGTGTGCCTGGAGCTAAGGGCTTCCTAGTTTTAAAAATCCTAGCCCTAGGCCTAAGCCTAACAGTAACCCTGGGAAGGTAAATCAGCCTGGTGTTAGGCGTCTTGCCAAGGAAAAAGCCGTGAAAGCAGCCATGTTGTGGCACTTTTGCACTCCCCTTTGGATGCCTTTCACAGCTCCAGTGTGCCTGGAACTCAGGGCTTCCTGATTTTAAAAATCCTAGCCCTAGGCCGAACCGCAACCCTAAGACGAGAAAGGCAAATCAGCCAGGAATTAGGCATGTCCCCAAGGAAAAAGCTGTGGAGGCAGGCATGTTGTGGTACTTTTGCGCTCTTCTTGGCTAGTCCTTCGCAGCTGCTGTGTTCTTGGAACTCAGGGCTTTCTGGTTAATAGACCCTTACCCTAGGCGTAACTCAAACCTTAACCCTAGGAAGGAAAATCAGCCTATGGTTCGGGATGGTCTCATGGAAATATCAGTGGTGGCAGGCATGTTGCGTCACTTTTGCGCTCCCCTTGGGATGCCTTTTGCAGCTGCAGTGTGCCTGGAGCCCAGGGCTTCCTGGTTTTAAAAGTCCTAGGCCTAAGCCTAACAGTAACCCTAGGAAGGTAAATCAGCCGGGTATTAGGGTTCTTCCTAAGGGAAAAGCCGTGAAAGCAGCCATGTTGTGGCACTTCTGCACTCCCTTTGGGATGCCTTTGGCAGATGAAGTAAGCCTGGAACTCAGGGCTTCCTGGTTAAAGAAATCACAGCCCTAGGCTGAACCCTAACCCTAACCCTAGGCAGATAAATCAGCCTAGGTATAGGGATGGTGCCAAGGAAAAAGGTGTGAAAGCTGCCATGTTGTTGCACTTTTGTACTCCCCTTGGATGCCTTGAACAGCTGCAGTGTGCCTGGAGCTAAGGGCTTCCTAGTTTTAAAAATCCTAGCCCTAGGCCTAAGCCTAACAGTAACCCTGGGAAGGTAAATCAGCCTGGTGTTAGGCTTCTTGCCAAGGAAAAAGCCGTGAAAGCAGCCATGTTGTGGCACTTTTGCACTCCCTTTTGGATGCCTTTTACAGCTGCAGTGTGCCTGGAACTCAGGGCTTCCTGCTTTTAAAAATCCTAGCCCTAGGCCGAACCGCAACCCTAAGACGAGAAAGGCAAATCAGCCAGGAATTAGGCATGTGCCCAAGGAAAAAGTTGTGGAGGCAGGCATGTTGTGGTACTTTTGCGCTCTTCTTGGCTAGTCCTTCGCAGCTGCTGTGTTCTTGGAACTCAGGGCTTTCTGGTTAATAGACCCTTACCCTAGGCGTAACTCAAACCTTAACCCTAGGAAGGAAAATCAGCCTATGGTTCGGGATGGTCTCATGGAAATATCAGTGGTGGCAGGCATGTTGCGTCACTTTTGCGCTCCCCTTGGGATGCCTTTCGCAGCTGCAGTGTGCCTGGAGCCCAGGGCTTCCTGGTTTTAAAAGTCCTAGGCCTAAGCCTAACAGTAACCCTAGGAAGGTAAATCAGCCGGGTATTAGGGTTCTTCCTAAGGGAAAAGCCGTGAAAGCAGCCATGTTGTGGCACTTCTGCACTCCCTTTGGGATGCCTTTGGCAGATGAAGTAAGCCTGGAACTCAGGGCTTCCTGGTTAAAGAATTCCGAGCCCTAGGCTGAACCCTAACCCTAACCCTAGGCAGATAAATCAACCTAGGTATAGGGATGGTGCCAAGGAAAAAGCTGTGAAAGCTGCCATGTTGTTGCACTTTTGTACTCCCCTTGGGATGCCTTGAACAGCTGCAGTGTGCCTGGAGCTAAGGGCTTCCTAGTTTTAAAAATCCTAGCCCTAGGCCTAAGCCTAACAGTAACCCTGGGAAGGTAAATCAGCCTGGTGTTAGGCTTCTTGCCAAGGAAAAAGCCGTGAAAGCAGCCATGTTGTGGCACTTTTGCACTCCCTTTTGGATGCCTTTCACAGCTCCAGTGTGCCTGGAACTCAGGGCTTCCTGCTTTTAAAAATCCTAGCCCTAGGCCGAACCCCAACCCTAAGACGAGAAAGGCAAATCAGCCAGGAATTAGGCATGTCCCCAAGGAAAAAGCTGTGGAGGCAGGCATGTTGTGGTACTTTTGCGCTCTTCTTGGCTAGTCCTTCGCAGCTGCTGTGTTCTTGGAACTCAGGGCTTTCTGGTTAATAGACCCTTACCCTAGGCGTAACTCAAACCTTAACCCTAGGAAGGAAAATCAGCCTATGGTTCGGGATGCTCTCATGGAAATATCAGTGGTGGCAGCCAAGTTGCGTCACTTTTGCGCTCCCCTTGGGATGCCTTTCGCAGCTGCAGTGTGCCTGGAGCCCAGGGCTTCCTGGTTTTAAAAGTCCTAGGCCTAAGCCTAACAGTAACCCTAGGAAGGTAAATCAGCCGGGTATTAGGGTTCTTCCTAAGGGAAAAGCCGTGAAAGCAGCCATGTTGTGGCACTTCTGCACTCCCTTTGGGATGCCTTTGGCAGATGAAGTAAGCCTGGAACTCAGGGCTTCCTGGTTAAAGAAATCCAAGCCCTAGGCTGAACCCTAACCCTAACCCTAGGCAGATAAATCAGCCTAGGTATAGGGATGGTGTCAAGGAAAAAGCTGTGAAAGCTGCCATGTTGTTGCACTTTTGTACTCCCCTTGGGATGCCTTGAACAGCTGCAGTGTGCCTGGAGCTAAGGGCTTCCTAGTTTTAAAAATCCTAGCCCTAGGCCTAAGCCTAACAGTAACCCTGGGAAGGTAAATCAGCCTGGTGTTAGGCGTCTTGCCAAGGAAAAAGCCGTGAAAGCAGCCATGTTGTGGCACTTTTGCACTCCCTTTTGGATGCCTTTCACAGCTCCAGTGTGCCTGGAACTCAGGGCTTCCTGCTTTTAAAAATCCTAGCCCTAGGCCGAACCCCAACCCTAAGACGAGAAAGGCAAATCAGCCAGGAATTAGGCATGTCCCCAAGGAAAAAGCTGTGGAGGCAGGCATGTTGTGGTACTTTTGCGCTCTTCTTGGCTAGTCCTTCGCAGCTGCTGTGTTCTTGGAACTCAGGGCTTTCTGGTTAATAGACCCTTACCCTAGGCGTAACTCAAACCTTAACCCTAGGAAGGAAAATCAGCCTATGGTTCGGGATGGTCTCATGGAAATATCAGTGGTGGCAGGCATGTTGCGTCACTTTTGCGCTCCCCTTGGGATGCCTTTCGCAGCTGCAGTGTGCCTGGAGCCCAGGGCTTCCTGGTTTTAAAAGTCCTAGGCCTAAGCCTAACAGTAACCCTAGGAAGGTAAATCAGCCGGGTATTAGGGTTCTTCCTAAGGGAAAAGCCGTGAAAGCAACCATGTTGTGGCACTTCTGCACTCCCTTTGGGATGCCTTTGGCAGATGAAGTAAGCCTGGAACTCAGGGCTTCCTGGTTAAAGAAATCCAAGCCCTAGGCTGAACCCTAACCCTAACCCTAGGCAGATAAATCAGCCTAGGTATAGGGATGGTGCCAAGGAAAAAGCTGTGAAAGCTGCCATGTTGTTGCACTTTTGTACTCCCCTTGGGATGCCTTGAACAGCTGCAGTGTGCCTGGAGCTAAGGGCTTCCTAGTTTTAAAAATCCTAGCCCTAGGCCTAAGCCTAACAGTAACCCTGGGAAGGTCAATCAGCCTGGTGTTAGGCGTCTTGCCAAGGAAAAAGCCGTGAAAGCAGCCATGTTGTGGCACTTTTGCACTCCCTTTTGAATGCCTTTCACAGCTCCAGTGTGCCTGGAACTCAGGGCTTCCTGCTTTTAAAAATCCTAGCCCTAGGCCGAACCGCAACCCTAAGACGAGAAAGGCAAATCAGCCAGGAATTAGGCATGTCCCCAAGGAAAAAGCTGTGGAGGCAGGCATGTTGTGCTACTTTTGCGCTCTTCTTGGCTAGTCCTTCGCAGCTGCTGTGTTCTTGGAACTCAGGGCTTTCTGGTTAATAGACCCTTACCCTAGGCGTAACTCAAACCTTAACCCTAGGAAGGAAAATCAGCCTATGGTTCCGGATGGTCTCATGGAAATATCAGTGGTGGCAGGCATGTTGCGTCACTTTTGCGCTCCCCTTGGGATGCCTTTCGCAGCTGCAGTGTGCCTGGAGCCCAGGGCTTCCTGGTTTTAAAAGTCCTAGGCCTAAGCCTAACAGTAACCCTAGGAAGGTAAATCAGCCGGGTATTAGGGTTCTTCCTAAGGGAAAAGCCGTGAAAGCAGCCATGTTGTGGCACTTCTGCACTCCCTTTGGGATGCCTTTGGCAGATGAAGTAAGCCTGGAACTCAGGGCTTCCTGGTTAAAGAATTCCGAGCCCTAGGCTGAACCCTAACACTAGGCAGATAAATCAACCTAGGTATAGGGATGGTGCCAAGGAAAAAGGTGTGAAAGCTGCCATGTTGTTGCACTTTTGTACTCCCCTTGGGATGCCTTGAACAGCTGCAGTGTGCCTGGAGCTAAGGGCTTCCTAGTTTTAAAAATCCTAGCCCTAGGCCTAAGCCTAACAGTAACCCTGGGAAGGTAAATCAGCCTGGTGTTAGGCGTCTTGCCAAGGAAAAAGCCGTGAAAGCAGCCATGTTGTGGCACTTTTGCACTCCCTTTTGGATGCATTTCACAGCTGCAGTGTGCCTGGAACTCAGGGCTTCCTGATTTTAAAAATCCTAGCCCTAGGCCGAACCCCAACCCTAAGACGAGAAAGGCAAATCAGCCAGGAATTAGGCATGTCCCCAAGGAAAAAGCTGTGGAGGCAGGCATGTTGTGGTACTTTTGCGCTCTTCTTGGCTAGTCCTTCGCAGCTGC
Organism: Ammospiza nelsoni; assembly: GCF_027579445.1. Taxonomy (NCBI): domain Eukaryota; kingdom Metazoa; phylum Chordata; class Aves; order Passeriformes; family Passerellidae; genus Ammospiza; species Ammospiza nelsoni. Next base: position 151,127 of record NW_026683219.1, on the reverse strand, counting down.
TGTGTTCTTGGAACTCAGGGCTTTCTGGTTAATAGACCCTTAACCTAGGCGTAACTCAAACCTTAACCCTAGGAAGGAAAATCAGCCTATGGTTCGGGATGCTCTCATGGAAATATCAGTGGTGGCAGGCATGTTGCGTCACTTTTGCGCTCCCCTTGGGATGCCTTTCGCAGCTGCAGTGTGCCTGGAGCCCAGGGCTTCCTGGTTTTAAAAGTCCTAGGCCTAAGCCTAACAGTAACCCTAGGAAGGTAAATCAGCCGGGTATTAGGGTTCTTCCTAAGGGAAAAGCCGTGAAAGCAGCCATGTTGTGGCACTTCTGCACTCCCTTTGGGATGCCTTTGGCAGATGAAGTAAGCCTGGAACTCAGGGCTTCCTGGTTAAAAGATTCCGAGCCCTAGGCTGAACCCTAACCCTAACCCTAGGCAGATAAATCAGCCTAGGTATAGGGATGGTGCCAAGGAAAAAGCTGAGAAAGCTGCCATGTTGTTGCACTTTTGTACTCCCCTTGGGATGCCTTGAACAGCTGCAGTGTGCCTGGAGCTAAGGGCTTCCTAGTTTTAAAAATCCTAGCCCTAGGCCTAAGCCTAACAGTAACCCTGGGAAGGTAAATCAGCCTGGTGTTAGGCGTCTTGCCAAGGAAAAAGCCGTGAAAGCAGCCATGTTGTGGCACTTTTGCACTCCCCTTTGGATGCCTTTCACAGCTCCAGTGTGCCTGGAACTCAGGGCTTCCTGCTTTTAAAAATCCTAGCCCTAGGCCGAACCCCAACCCTAAGACGAGAAAGGCAAATCAGCCAGGAATTAGGCATGTCCCCAAGGAAAAAGCTGTGGAGGCAGGCATGTTGTGGTACTTTTGCGCTCTTCTTGGCTAGTCCTTCGCAGCTGCTGTGTTCTTGGAACTCAGGGCTTTCTGGTTAATAGACCCTTACCCTAGGCGTAACTCAAACCTTAACCCTAGGAAGGAAAATCAGCCTATGGTTCCGGATGCTCTCATGGAAATATCAGTGGTGGCAGGCATGTTGCGTCACTTTTGCGCTCCCCTTGGGATGCCTTTCGCAGCTGCAGTGTGCCTGGAGCCCAGGGCTTCCTGGTTTTAAAAGTCCTAGGCCTAAGCCTAACAGTAACCCTAGGAAGGTAAATCAGCCGGGTATTAGGGTTCTTCCTAAGGGAAAAGCCGTGAAAGCAGCCATGTTGTGGCACTTCTGCACTCCCTTTGGGATGCCTTTGGCAGATGAAGTAAGCCTGGAACTCAGGGCTTCCTGGTTAAAGAATTCCGAGCCCTAGGCTGAACCCTAACCCTAACCCTAGGCAGATAAATCAGCCTAGGTATAGGGATGGTGTCAAGGAAAAAGCTGTGAAAGCTGCCATGTTGTTGCACTTTTGTACTCCCCTTGGGATGCCTTGAACAGCTGCAGTGTGCCTGGAGCTAAGGGCTTCCTAGTTTTAAAAATCCTAGCCCTAGGCCTAAGCCTAACAGTAACCCTGGGAAGGTAAATCAGCCTGGTGTTAGGCGTCTTGCCAAGGAAAAAGCCGTGAAAGCAGCCATGTTGTGGCACTTTTGCACTCCCTTTTGGATGCCTTTCACAGCTGCAGTGTGCCTGGAACTCAGGGCTTCCTGCTTTTAAAAATCCTAGCCCTAGGCCGAACCCCAACCCTAAGACGAGAAAGGCAAATCAGCCAGGAATTAGGCATGTCCCCAAGGAAAAAGCTGTGGAGGCAGGCATGTTGTGCTACTTTTGCGCTCTTCTTGGCTAGTCCTTCGCAGCTGCTGTGTTCTTGGAACTCAGGGCTTTCTGGTTAATAGACCCTTACCCTAGGCGTAACTCAAACCTTAACCCTAGGAAGGAAAATCAGCCTATGGTTCCGGATGGTCTCATGGAAATATCAGTGGTGGCAGGCATGTTGCGTCACTTTTGCGCTCCCCTTGGGATGCCTTTCGCAGCTGCAGTGTGCCTGGAGCCCAGGGCTTCCTGGTTTTAAAAGTCCTAGGCCTAAGCCTAACAGTAACCCTAGGAAGGTAAATCAGCCGGGTATTAGGGTTCTTCCTAAGGGAAAAGCCGTGAAAGCAACCATGTTGTGGCACTTCTGCACTCCCTTTGGGATGCCTTTGGCAGATGAAGTAAGCCTGGAACTCAGGGCTTCCTGGTTAAAGGATTCCGAGCCCTAGGCTGAACCCTAACCCTAACCCTAGGCAGATAAATCAGCCTAGGTATAGGGATGGTGCCAAGGAAAAAGCTGAGAAAGCTGCCATGTTGTTGCACTTTTGTACTCCCCTTGGGATGCCTTGAACAGCTGCAGTGTGCCTGGAGCTAAGGGCTTCCTAGTTTTAAAAATCCTAGCCCTAGGCCTAAGCCTAACAGTAACCCTGGGAAGGTAAATCAGCCTGGTGTTAGGCGTCTTGCCAAGGAAAAAGCCGTGAAAGCAGCCATGTTGTGGCACTTTTGCACTCCCCTTTGGATGCCTTTCACAGCTCCAGTGTGCCTGGAACTCAGGGCTTCCTGATTTTAAAAATCCTAGCCCTAGGCCGAACCGCAACCCTAAGACGAGAAAGGCAAATCAGCCAGGAATTAGGCATGTCCCCAAGGAAAAAGCTGTGGAGGCAGGCATGTTGTGGTACTTTTGCGCTCTTCTTGGCTAGTCCTTCGCAGCTGCTGTGTTCTTGGAACTCAGGGCTTTCTGGTTAATAGACCCTTACCCTAGGCGTAACTCAAACCTTAACCCTAGGAAGGAAAATCAGCCTATGGTTCGGGATGGTCTCATGGAAATATCAGTGGTGGCAGGCATGTTGCGTCACTTTTGCGCTCCCCTTGGGATGCCTTTTGCACCTGCAGTGTGCCTGGAGCCCAGGGCTTCCTGGTTTTAAAAGTCCTAGGCCTAAGCCTAACAGTAACCCTAGGAAGGTAAATCAGCCGGGTATTAGGGTTCTTCCTAAGGGAAAAGCCGTGAAAGCAGCCATGTTGTGGCACTTCTGCACTCCCTTTGGGATGCCTTTGGCAGATGAAGTAAGCCTGGAACTCAGGGCTTCCTGGTTAAAGAAATCACAGCCCTAGGCTGAACCCTAACCCTAACCCTAGGCAGATAAATCAGCCTAGGTATAGGGATGGTGTCAAGGAAAAAGGTGTGAAAGCTGCCATGTTGTTGCACTTTTGTACTCCCCTTGGGATGCCTTGAACAGCTGCAGTGTGCCTGGAGCTAAGGGCTTCCTAGTTTTAAAAATCCTAGCCCTAGGCCTAAGCCTAACAGTAACCCTGGGAAGGTAAATCAGCCTGGTGTTAGGCTTCTTGCCAAGGAAAAAGCCGTGAAAGCAGCCATGTTGTGGCACTTTTGCACTCCCTTTTGGATGCCTTTTACAGCTGCAGTGTGCCTGGAACTCAGGGCTTCCTGCTTTTAAAAATCCTAGCCCTAGGCCGAACCGCAACCCTAAGACGAGAAAGGCAAATCAGCCAGGAATTAGGCATGTGCCCAAGGAAAAAGTTGTGGAGGCAGGCATGTTGTGGTACTTTTGCGCTCTTCTTGGCTAGTCCTTCGCAGCTGCTGTGTTCTTGGAACTCAGGGCTTTCTGGTTAATAGACCCTTACCCTAGGCGTAACTCAAACCTTAACCCTAGGAAGGAAAATCAGCCTATGGTTCGGGATGGTCTCATGGAAATATCAGTGGTGGCAGGCATGTTGCGTCACTTTTGCGCTCCCCTTGGGATGCCTTTCGCAGCTGCAGTGTGCCTGGAGCCCAGGGCTTCCTGGTTTTAAAAGTCCTAGGCCTAAGCCTAACAGTAACCCTAGGAAGGTAAATCAGCCGGGTATTAGGGTTCTTCCTAAGGGAAAAGCCGTGAAAGCAGCCATGTTGTGGCACTTCTGCACTCCCTTTGGGATGCCTTTGGCAGATGAAGTAAGCCTGGAACTCAGGGCTTCCTGGTTAAAGAATTCCGAGCCCTAGGCTGAACCCTAACCCTAACCCTAACCCTAGGCAGATAAATCAACCTAGGTATAGGGATGGTGCCAAGGAAAAAGCTGTGAAAGCTGCCATGTTGTTGCACTTTTGTACTCCCCTTGGGATGCCTTGAACAGCTGCAGTGTGCCTGGAGCTAAGGGCTTCCTAGTTTTAAAAATCCTAGCCCTAGGCCTAAGCCTAACAGTAACCCTGGGAAGGTAAATCAGCCTGGTGTTAGGCTTCTTGCCAAGGAAAAAGCCGTGAAAGCAGCCATGTTGTGGCACTTTTGCACTCCCTTTTGGATGCCTTTCACAGCTCCAGTGTGCCTGGAACTCAGGGCTTCCTGCTTTTAAAAATCCTAGCCCTAGGCCGAACCCCAACCCTAAGACGAGAAAGGCAAATCAGCCAGGAATTAGGCATGTCCCCAAGGAAAAAGCTGTGGAGGCAGGCATGTTGTGGTACTTTTGCGCTCTTCTTGGCTAGTCCTTCGCAGCTGCTGTGTTCTTGGAACTCAGGGCTTTCTGGTTAATAGACCCTTACCCTAGGCGTAACTCAAACCTTAACCCTAGGAAGGAAAATCAGCCTATGGTTCGGGATGCTCTCATGGAAATATCAGTGGTGGCAGCCAAGTTGCGTCACTTTTGCGCTCCCCTTGGGATGCCTTTCGCAGCTGCAGTGTGCCTGGAGCCCAGGGCTTCCTGGTTTTAAAAGTCCTAGGCCTAAGCCTAACAGTAACCCTAGGAAGGTAAATCAGCCGGGTATTAGGGTTCTTCCTAAGGGAAAAGCCGTGAAAGCAGCCATGTTGTGGCACTTCTGCACTCCCTTTGGGATGCCTTTGGCAGATGAAGTAAGCCTGGAACTCAGGGCTTCCTGGTTAAAGAAATCCAAGCCCTAGGCTGAACCCTAACCCTAACCCTAGGCAGATAAATCAGCCTAGGTATAGGGATGGTGTCAAGGAAAAAGCTGTGAAAGCTGCCATGTTGTTGCACTTTTGTACTCCCCTTGGGATGCCTTGAACAGCTGCAGTGTGCCTGGAGCTAAGGGCTTCCTAGTTTTAAAAATCCTAGCCCTAGGCCTAAGCCTAACAGTAACCCTGGGAAGGTAAATCAGCCTGGTGTTAGGCGTCTTGCCAAGGAAAAAGCCGTGAAAGCAGCCATGTTGTGGCACTTTTGCACTCCCTTTTGGATGCCTTTCACAGCTCCAGTGTGCCTGGAACTCAGGGCTTCCTGCTTTTAAAAATCCTAGCCCTAGGCCGAACCCCAACCCTAAGACGAGAAAGGCAAATCAGCCAGGAATTAGGCATGTGCCCAAGGAAAAAGCTGTGGAGGCAGGCATGTTGTGCTACTTTTGCGCTCTTCTTGGCTAGTCCTTCGCAGCTGCTGTGTTCTTGGAACTCAGGGCTTTCTGGTTAATAGACCCTTACCCTAGGCGTAACTCAAACCTTAACCCTAGGAAGGAAAATCAGCCTATGGTTCGGGATGGTCTCATGGAAATATCAGTGGTGGCAGGCATGTTGCGTCACTTTTGCGCTCCCCTTGGGATGCCTTTCGCAGCTGCAGTGTGCCTGGAGCCCAGGGCTTCCTGGTTTTAAAAGTCCTAGGCCTAAGCCTAACAGTAACCCTAGGAAGGTAAATCAGCCGGGTATTAGGGTTCTTCCTAAGGGAAAAGCCGTGAAAGCAGCCATGTTGTGGCACTTCTGCACTCCCTTTGGGATGCCTTTGGCAGATGAAGTAAGCCTGGAACTCAGGGCTTCCTGGTTAAAGAATTCCGAGCCCTAGGCTGAACCCTAACCCTAACCCTAGGCAGATAAATCAACCTAGGTATAGGGATGGTGCCAAGGAAAAAGCTGTGAAAGCTGCCATGTTGTTGCACTTTTGTACTCCCCTTGGGATGCCTTGAACAGCTGCAGTGTGCCTGGAGCTAAGGGCTTCCTAGTTTTAAAAATCCTAGCCCTAGGCCTAAGCCTAACAGTAACCCTGGGAAGGTAAATCAGCCTGGTGTTAGGCTTCTTGCCAAGGAAAAAGCCGTGAAAGCAGCCATGTTGTGGCACTTTTGCACTCCCTTTTGGATGCCTTTCACAGCTCCAGTGTGCCTGGAACTCAGGGCTTCCTGCTTTTAAAAATCCTAGCCCTAGGCCGAACCCCAACCCTAAGACGAGAAAGGCAAATCAGCCAGGAATTAGGCATGTCCCCAAGGAAAAAGCTGTGGAGGCAGGCATGTTGTGGTACTTTTGCGCTCTTCTTGGCTAGTCCTTCGCAGCTGCTGTGTTCTTGGAACTCAGGGCTTTCTGGTTAATAGACCCTTACCCTAGGCGTAACTCAAACCTTAACCCTAGGAAGGAAAATCAGCCTATGGTTCGGGATGCTCTCATGGAAATATCAGTGGTGGCAGCCAAGTTGCGTCACTTTTGCGCTCCCCTTGGGATGCCTTTTGCAGCTGCAGTGTGCCTGGAGCCCAGGGCTTCCTGGTTTTAAAAGTCCTAGGCCTAAGCCTAACAGTAACCCTAGGAAGGTAAATCAGCCGGGTATTAGGGTTCTTCCTAAGGGAAAAGCCGTGAAAGCAGCCATGTTGTGGCACTTCTGCACTCCCTTTGGGATGCCTTTGGCAGATGAAGTAAGCCTGGAACTCAGGGCTTCCTGGTTAAAGAAATCCAAGCCCTAGGCTGAACCCTAACCCTAACCCTAGGCAGATAAATCAGCCTAGGTATAGGGATGGTGTCAAGGAAAAAGCTGTGAAAGCTGCCATGTTGTTGCACTTTTGTACTCCCCTTGGGATGCCTTGAACAGCTGCAGTGTGCCTGGAGCTAAGGGCTTCCTAGTTTTAAAAATCCTAGCCCTAGGCCTAAGCCTAACAGTAACCCTGGGAAGGTAAATCAGCCTGGTGTTAGGCGTCTTGCCAAGGAAAAAGCCGTGAAAGCAGCCATGTTGTGGCACTTTTGCACTCCCTTTTGGATGCCTTTCACAGCTCCAGTGTGCCTGGAACTCAGGGCTTCCTGCTTTTAAAAATCCTAGCCCTAGGCCGAACCCCAACCCTAAGACGAGAAAGGCAAATCAGCCAGGAATTAGGCATGTCCCCAAGGAAAAAGCTGTGGAGGCAGGCATGTTGTGGTACTTTTGCGCTCTTCTTGGCTAGTCCTTCGCAGCTGCTGTGTTCTTGGAACTCAGGGCTTTCTGGTTAATAGACCCTTACCCTAGGCGTAACTCAAACCTTAACCCTAGGAAGGAAAATCAGCCTATGGTTCCGGATGGTCTCATGGAAATATCAGTGGTGGCAGGCATGTTGCGTCACTTTTGCGCTCCCCTTGGGATGCCTTTCGCAGCTGCAGTGTGCCTGGAGCCCAGGGCTTCCTGGTTTTAAAAGTCCTAGGCCTAAGCCTAACAGTAACCCTAGGAAGGTAAATCAGCCGGGTATTAGGGTTCTTCCTAAGGAAAAAGCCGTGAAAGCAACCATGTTGTGGCACTTCTGCACTCCCTTTGGGATGCCTTTGGCAGATGAAGTAAGCCTGGAACTCAGGGCTTCCTGGTTAAAGAAATCCAAGCCCTAGGCTGAACCCTAACCCTAACCCTAGGCAGATAAATCAGCCTAGGTATAGGGATGGTGCCAAGGAAAAAGCTGTGAAAGATGCCATGTTGTTGCACTTTTGTACTCCCCTTGGGATGCCTTGAACAGCTGCAGTGTGCCTGGAGCTAAGGGCTTCCTAGTTTTAAAAATCCTAGCCCTAGGCCTAAGCCTAACAGTAACCCTGGGAAGGTCAATCAGCCTGGTGTTAGGCGTCTTGCCAAGGAAAAAGCCGTGAAAGCAGCCATGTTGTGGCACTTTTGCACTCCCTTTTGAATGCCTTTCACAGCTCCAGTGTGCCTGGAACTCAGGGCTTCCTGCTTTTAAAAATCCTAGCCCTAGGCCGAACCCCAACCCTAAGACGAGAAAGGCAAATCAGCCAGGAATTAGGCATGTCCCCAAGGAAAAAGCTGTGGAGGCAGGCATGTTGTGCTACTTTTGCGCTCTTCTTGGCTAGTCCTTCGCAGCTGCTGTGTTCTTGGAACTCAGGGCTTTCTGGTTAATAGACCCTTAACCTAGGCGTAACTCAAACCTTAACCCTAGGAAGGAAAATCAGCCTATGGTTCGGGATGCTCTCATGGAAATATCAGTCGTGGCAGGCATGTTGCGTCACTTTTGCGCTCCCCTTGGGATGCCTTTCGCAGCTGCAGTGTGCCTGGAGCCCAGGGCTTCCTGGTTTTAAAAGTCCTAGGCCTAAGCCTAACAGTAACCCTAGGAAGGTAAATGAGCCGGGTATTAGGGTTCTTCCTAAGGGAAAAGCCGTGAAAGCAGCCATGTTGTGGCACTTCTGCACTCCCTTTGGGATGCCTTTGGCAGATGAAGTAAGCCTGGAACTCAGGGCTTCCTGGTGAAAGGATTCCGAGCCCTAGGCTGAACCCTAACCCTAACCCTAGGCAGATAAATCAGCCTAGGTATAGGGATGGTGCCAAGGAAAAAGCTGAGAAAGCTGCCATGTTGTTGCACTTTTGTACTCCCCTTGGGATGCCTTGAACAGCTGCAGTGTGCCTGGAGCTAAGGGCTTCCTAGTTTTAAAAATCCTAGCCCTAGGCCTAAGCCTAACAGTAACCCTGGGAAGGTAAATCAGCCTGGTGTTAGGCGTCTTGCCAAGGAAAAAGCCGTGAAAGCAGCCATGTTGTGGCACTTTTGCACTCCCCTTTGGATGCCTTTCACAGCTCCAGTGTGCCTGGAACTCAGGGCTTCCTGATTTTAAAAATCCTAGCCCTAGGCCGAACCGCAACCCTAAGACGAGAAAGGCAAATCAGCCAGGAATTAGGCATGTCCCCAAGGAAAAAGCTGTGGAGGCAGGCATGTTGTGCTACTTTTGCGCTCTTCTTGGCTAGTCCTTCGCAGCTGCTGTGTTCTTGGAACTCAGGGCTTTCTGGTTAATAGACCCTTACCCTAGGCGTAACTCAAACCTTAACCCTAGGAAGGAAAATCAGCCTATGGTTCGGGATGCTCTCATGGAAATATCAGTGGTGGCAGGCATGTTGCGTCACTTTTGCGCTCCCCTTGGGATGCCTTTTGCAGCTGCAGTGTGCCTGGAGCCCAGGGCTTCCTGGTTTTAAAAGTCCTAGGCCTAAGCCTAACAGTAACCCTAGGAAGGTAAATCAGCCGGGTATTAGGGTTCTTCCTAAGGGAAAAGCCGTGAAAGCAGCCATGTTGTGGCACTTCTGCACTCCCTTTGGGATGCCTTTGGCAGATGAAGTAAGCCTGGAACTCAGGGCTTCCTGGTTAAAGAAATCACAGCCCTAGGCTGAACCCTAACCCTAACCCTAGGCAGATAAATCAGCCTAGGTATAGGGATGGTGCCAAGGAAAAAGCTGTGAAAGCTGCCATGTTGCTGCACTTTTGTACTCCCCTTGGGATGCCTTGAACAGCTGCAGTGTGCCTGGAGCTAAGGGCTTCCTAGTTTTAAAAATCCTAGCCCTAGGCCTAAGCCTAACAGTAACCCTGGGAAGGTAAATCAGCCTGGTGTTAGGCTTCTTGCCAAGGAAAAAGCCGTGAAAGCAGCCATGTTGTGGCACTTTTGCACTCCCTTTTGGATGCCTTTCACAGCTGCAGTGTGCCTGGTACTCAGGGCTTCCTGATTTTAAAAATCCTAGCCCTAGGCCGAACCCCAACCCTAAGACGAGAAAGGCAAATCAGCCAGGAATTAGGCATGTCCCCAAGGAAAAAGCTGTGGAGGCAGGCATGTTGTGGTACTTTTGCGCTCTTCTTGGCTAGTCCTTCGCAGCTGCTGTGTTCTTGGAACTCAGGGCTTTCTGGTTAATAGACCCTTACCCTAGGCGTAACTCAAACCTTAACCCTAGGAAGGAAAATCAGCCTATGGTTCGGGATGCTCTCATGGAAATATCAGTGGTGGCAGCCAAGTTGCGTCACTTTTGTGCTCCCCTTGGGATGCCTTTCGCAGCTGCAGTGTGCCTGGAGCCCAGGGCTTCCTGGTTTTAAAAGTCCTAGGCCTAAGCCTAACAGTAACCCTAGGAAGGTAAATCAGCCGGGTATTAGGGTTCTTCCTAAGGGAAAAGCCGTGAAAGCAGCCATGTTGTGGCACTTCTGCACTCCCTTTGGGATGCCTTTGGCAGATGAAGTAAGCCTGGAACTCAGGGCTTCCTGGTTAAAGAATTCCGAGCCCTAGGCTGAACCCTAATCCTAACCCTAGGCAGATAAATCAACCTAGGTATAGGGATGGTGCCAAGGAAAAAGCTGAGAAAGCTGCCATGTTGTTGCACTTTTGTACTCCCCTGGGGATGCCTTGAACAGCTGCAGTGTGCCTGGAGCTAAGGGCTTCCTAGTTTTAAAAATCCTAGCCCTAGGCCTAAGCCTAACAGTAACCCTGGGAAGGTAAATCAGCCTGGTGTTAGGCGTCTTGCCAAGGAAAAAGCCGTGAAAGCAGCCATGTTGTGGCACTTTTGCACTCCCTTTTGGATGCCTTTCACAGCTGCAGTGTACCTGGAACTCAGGGCTTCCTGCTTTTAAAAATCTTAGCCCTAGGCCGAACCGCAACCCTAAGACGAGAAAGGCAAATCAGCCAGGAATTAGGCATGTCCCCAAGGAAAAAGCTGTGGAGGCAGGCATGTTGTGGTACTTTTGCGCTCTTCTTGGCTAGTCCTTCGCAGCTGCTGTGTTCTTGGAACTCAGGGCTTTCTGGTTAATAGACCCTTACCCTAGGCGTAACTCAAACCTTAACCCTAGGAAGGAAAATCAGCCTATGGTTCGGGATGCTCTCATGGAAATATCAGTGGTGGCAGGCATGTTGCGTCACTTTTGCGCTCCCCTTGGGATGCCTTTCGCAGCTGCAGTGTGCCTGGAGCCCAGGGCTTCCTGGTTTTAAAAGTCCTAGGCCTAAGCCTAACAGTAACCCTAGGAAGGTAAATCAGCCGGGTATTAGGGTTCTTCCTAAGGGAAAAGCCGTGAAAGCAGCCATGTTGTGGCACTTCTGCACTCCCTTTGGGATGCCTTTGGCAGATGAAGTAAGCCTGGAACTCAGGGCTTCCTGGTTAAAGAAATCACAGCCCTAGGCTGAACCCTAACCCTAACCCTAGGCAGATAAATCAGCCTAGGTATAGGGATGGTGCCAAGGAAAAAGCTGTGAAAGCTGCCATGTTGCTGCATTTTTGTACTCCCCTTGGGATGCCTTGAACAGCTGCAGTGTGCCTGGAGCTAAGGGCTTCCTAGTTTTAAAAATCCTAGCCCTAGGCCTAAGCCTAACAGTAACCCTGGGAAGGTAAATCAGCCTGGTGTTAGGCTTCTTGCCAAGGAAAAAGCCGTGAAAGCAGCCATGTTGTGGCACTTTTGCACTCCCTTTTGGATGCCTTTCACAGCTGCAGTGTGCCTGGTACTCAGGGCTTCCTGATTTTAAAAATCCTAGCCCTAGGCCGAACCCAAACCCTAAGACGAGAAAGGCAAATCAGCCAGGAATTAGGCATGTCCCCAAGGAAAAAGCTGTGGAGGCAGGCATGTTGTGGTACTTTTGCGCTCTTCTTGGCTAGTCCTTCGCAGCTGCTGTGTTCTTGGAACTCAGGGCTTTCTGGTTAATAGACCCTTACCCTAGGCGTAACTCAAACCTTAACCCTAGGAAGGAAAATCAGCCTATGGTTCGGGATGCTCTCATGGAAATATCAGTGGTGGCAGGCATGTTGCGTCACTTTTGCGCTCCCCTTGGGATGCCTTTCGCAGCTGCAGTGTGCCTGGAGCCCAGGGCTTCCTGGTTTTAAAAGTCCTAGGCCTAAGCCTAACAGTAACCCTAGGAAGGTAAATCAGCCGGGTATTAGGGTTCTTCCTAAGGGAAAAGCCGTGAAAGCAGCCATGTTGTGGCACTTCTGCACTCCCTTTGGGATGCCTTTGGCAGATGAAGTAAGCCTGGAACTCAGGGCTTCCTGGTTAAAGAATTCCGAGCCCTAGGCTGAACCCTAACCCTAACCCTAGGCAGATAAATCAACCTAGGTATAGGGATGGTGCCAAGGAAAAAGCTGAGAAAGCTGCCATGTTGTTGCACTTTTGTACTCCCCTGGGGATGCCTTGAACAGCTGCAGTGTGCCTGGAGCTAAGGGCTTCCTAGTTTTAAAAATCCTAGCCCTAGGCCGAAGCCTAACAGTAACCCTGGGAAGGTAAATCAGCCTGGTGTTAGGCGTCTTGCCAAGGAAAAAGCCGTGAAAGCAGCCATGTTGTGGCACTTTTGCACTCCCTTTTGGATGCCTTTCACAGCTCCAGTGTGCCTGGAACTCAGGGCTTCCTGCTTTTAAAAATCTTAGCCCTAGGCCGAACCGCAACCCTAAGACGAGAAAGGCAAATCAGCCAGGAATTAGGCATGTCCCCAAGGAAAAAGCTGTGGAGGCAGGCATGTTGTGGTACTTTTGCGCTCTTCTTGGCTAGTCCTTCGCAGCTGCTGTGTTCTTGGAACTCAGGGCTTTCTGGTTAATAGACCCTTACCCTAGGCGTAACTCAAACCTTAACCCTAGGAAGGAAAATCAGCCTATGGTTCGGGATGCTCTCATGGAAATATCAGTGGTGGCAGCCAAGTTGCATCACTTTTGCGCTCCCCTTGGGATGCCTTTTGCAGCTGCAGTGTGCCTGGAGCCCAGGGCTTCCTGGTTTTAAAAGTCCTAGGCCTAAGCCTAACAGTAACCCTAGGAAGGTAAATCAGCCGGGTATTAGGGTTCTTCCTAAGGGAAAAGCCGTGAAAGCAGCCATGTTGTGGCACTTCTGCACTCCCTTTGGGATGCCTTTGGCAGATGAAGTAAGCCTGGAACTCAGGGCTTCCTGGTTAAAGAAATCACAGCCCTAGGCTGAACCCTAACCCTAACCCTAGGCAGATAAATCAGCCTAGGTATAGGGATGGTGCCAAGGAAAAAGCTGTGAAAGCTGCCATGTTGCTGCATTTTTGTACTCCCCTTGGGATGCCTTGAACAGCTGCAGTGTGCCTGGAGCTAAGGGCTTCCTAGTTTTAAAAATCCTAGCCCTAGGCCTAAGCCTAACAGTAACCCTGGGAAGGGAAATCAGCCTGGTGTTAGGCTTCTTGCCAAGGAAAAAGCCGTGAAAGCAGCCATGTTGTGGCACTTTTGCACTCCCTTTTGGATGCCTTTCACAGCTGCAGTGTGCCTGGTACTCAGGGCTTCCTGATTTTAAAAATCCTAGCCCTAGGCCGAACCGCAACCCTAAGACGAGAAAGGCAAATCAGCCAGGAATTAGGCATGTCCCCAAGGAAAAAGCTGTGGAGGCAGGCATGTTGTGGTACTTTTGCGCTCTTCTTGGCTAGTCCTTCGCAGCTGCTGTGTTCTTGGAACTCAGGGCTTTCTGGTTAATAGACCCTTACCCTAGGCGTAACTCAAACCTTAACCCTAGGAAGGAAAATCAGCCTATGGTTCGGGATGCTCTCATGGAAATATCAGTGGTGGCAGCCATGTTGCGTCACTTTTGCGCTCCCCTTGGGATGCCTTTCGCAGCTGCAGTGTGCCTGGAGCCCAGGGCTTCCTGGTTTTAAAAGTCCTAGGCCTAAGCCTAACAGTAACCCTAGGAAGGTAAATCAGCCGGGTATTAGGGTTCTTCCTAAGGGAAAAGCCGTGAAAGCAGCCATGTTGTGGCACTTCTGCACTCCCTTTGGGATGCCTTTGGCAGATGAAGTAAGCCTGGAACTCAGGGCTTCCTGGTTAAAGAATTCCGAGCCCTAGGCTGAACCCTAACCCTAACCCTAGGCAGATAAATCAACCTAGGTATAGGGATGGTGCCAAGGAAAAAGCTGAGAAAGCTGCCATGTTGTTGCACTTTTGTACTCCCCTGGGGATGCCTTGAACAGCTGCAGTGTGCCTGGAGCTAAGGGCTTCCTAGTTTTAAAAATCCTAGCCCTAGGCCTAAGCCTAACAGTAACCCTGGGAAGGTAAATCAGCCTGGTGTTAGGCGTCTTGCCAAGGAAAAAGCCGTGAAAGCAGCCATGTTGTGGCACTTTTGCACTCCCTTTTGGATGCCTTTCACAGCTGCAGTGTGCCTGGAACTCAGGGCTTCCTGCTTTTAAAAATCCTAGCCCTAGGCCGAACCCCAACCCTAAGACGAGAAAGGCAAATCAGCCAGGAATTAGGCATGTCCCCAAGGAAAAAGCTGTGGAGGCAGGCATGTTGTGGTACTTTTGCGCTCTTCTTGGCTAGTCCTTCGCAGCTGCTGTGTTCTTGGAACTCAGGGCTTTCTGGTTAATAGACCCTTACCCTAGGCGTAACTCAAACCTTAACCCTAGGAAGGAAAATCAGCCTATGGTTCGGGATGCTCTCATGGAAATATCAGTGGTGGCAGCCAAGTTGCGTCACTTTTGCGCTCCCCTTGGGATGCCTTTCGCAGCTGCAGTGTGCCTGGAGCCCAGGGCTTCCTGGTTTTAAAAGTCCTAGGCCTAAGCCTAACAGTAACCCTAGGAAGGTAAATCAGCCGCGTATTAGGGTTCTTCCTAAGGGAAAAGCCGTGAAAGCAGCCATGTTGTGGCACTTCTGCACTCCCTTTGGGATGCCTTTGGCAGATGAAGTAAGCCTGGAACTCAGGGCTTCCTGGTTAAAGAAATCACAGCCCTAGGCTGAACCCTAACCCTAACCCTAGGCAGATAAATCAGCCTAGGTATAGGGATGGTGTCAAGGAAAAAGCTGTGAAAGCTGCCATGTTGTTGCACTTTTGTACTCCCCTTGGGATGCCTTGAACAGCTGCAGTGTGCCTGGAGCTAAGGGCTTCCTAGTTTTAAAAATCCTAGCCCTAGGCCTAAGCCTAACAGTAACCCTGGGAAGGTAAATCAGCCTGGTGTTAGGCGTCTTGCCAAGGAAAAAGCCGTGAAAGCAGCCATGTTGTGGCACTTTTGCACTCCCTTTTGGATGCCTTTCACAGCTCCAGTGTGCCTGGAACTCAGGGCTTCCTGCTTTTCAAAATCCTAGCCCTAGGCCGAACCCCAACCCTAAGACGAGAAAGGCAAATCAGCCAGGAATTAGGCATGTCCCCAAGGAAAAAGCTGTGGAGGCAGGCATGTTGTGGTACTTTTGCGCTCTTCTTGGCTAGTCCTTTGCAGCTGCTGTGTTCTTGGAACTCAGGGCTTTCTGGTTAATAGACCCTTACCCTAGGCGTAACTCAAACCTTAACCCTAGGAAGGAAAATCAGCCTATGGTTCCGGATGGTCTCATGGAAATATCAGTGGTGGCAGGCATGTTGCGTCACTTTTGCGCTCCCCTTGGGATGCCTTTCGCAGCTGCAGTGTGCCTGGAGCCCAGGGCTTCCTGGTTTTAAAAGTCCTAGGCCTAAGCCTAACAGTAACCCTAGGAAGGTAAATCAGCCGGGTATTAGGGTTCTTCCTAAGGGAAAAGCCGTGAAAGCAGCCATGTTGTGGCACTTCTGCACTCCCTTTGGGATGCCTTTGGCAGATGAAGTAAGCCTGGAACTCAGGGCTTCCTGGTTACAGAATTCCGAGCCCTAGGCTGAACCCTAACCCTAGGCAGATAAATCAACCAAGGTATAGGGATGGTGCCAAGGAAAAAGCTGAGAAAGCTGCCATGTTGTTGCACTTTTGTACTCCCCTTGGGATGCCTTGAACAGCTGCAGTGTGCCTGGAGCTAAGGGCTTCCTAGTTTTAAAAATCCTAGCCCTAGGCCTAAGCCTAACAGTAACCCTGGGAAGGTAAATCAGCCTGGTGTTAGGCGTCTTGCCAAGGAAAAAGCCGTGAAAGCAGCCATGTTGTGGCACTTTTGCACTCCCTTTTGGATGCATTTCACAGCTGCAGTGTGCCTGGAACTCAGGGCTTCCTGATTTTAAAAATCCTAGCCCTAGGCCGAACCCCAACCCTAAGACGAGAAAGGCAAATCAGCCAGGAATTAGGCATGTCCACAAGGAAAAAGCTGTGGAGGCAGGCATGTTGTGGTACTTTTGCGCTCTTCTTGGCTAGTCCTTCGCAGCTGCTGTGTTCTTGGAACTCAGGGCTTTCTGGTTAATAGACCCTTAACCTAGGCGTAACTCAAACCTTAACCCTAGGAAGGAAAATCAGCCTATGGTTCGGGATGCTCTCATGGAAATATCAGTCGTGGCAGGCATGTTGCGTCACTTTTGCGCTCCCCTTGGGATGCCTTTCGCAGCTGCAGTGTGCCTGGAGCCCAGGGCTTCCTGGTTTTAAAAGTCCTAGGCCTAAGCCTAACAGTAACCCTAGGAAGGTAAATCAGCCGGGTATTAGGGTTCTTCCTAAGGGAAAAGCCGTGAAAGCAGCCATGTTGTGGCACTTCTGCACTCCCTTTGGGATGCCTTTGGCAGATGAAGTAAGCCTGGAACTCAGGGCTTCCTGGTTAAAGAATTCCGAGCCCTAGGCTGAACCCTAACCCTAACCCTAGGCAGATAAATCAACCTAGGTATAGGGATGGTGCCAAGGAAAAAGCTGAGAAAGCTGCCATGTTGTTGCACTTTTGTACTCCCCTGGGGATGCCTTGAACAGCTGCAGTGTGCCTGGAGCTAAGGGCTTCCTAGTTTTAAAAATCCTAGCCCTAGGCCTAAGCCTAACAGTAACCCTGGGAAGGTAAATCAGCCTGGTGTTAGGCGTCTTGCCAAGGAAAAAGCCGTGAAAGCAGCCATGTTGTGGCACTTTTGCACTCCCTTTTGGATGCCTTTCACAGCTCCAGTGTGCCTGGAACTCAGGGCTTCCTGCTTTTAAAAATCCTAGCCCTAGGCCGAACCCCAACCCTAAGACGAGAAAGGCAAATCAGCCAGGAATTAGGCATGTCCCCAAGGAAAAAGCTGTGGAGGCAGGCATGTTGTGGTACTTTTGCGCTCTTCTTGGCTAGTCCTTCGCAGCTGCTGTGTTCTTGGAACTCAGGGCTTTCTGGTTAATAGACCCTTACCCTAGGCGTAACTCAAACCTTAACCGTAGGAAGGAAAATCAGCCTATGGTTCGGGATGGTCTCATGGAAATATCAGTGGTGGCAGCCAAGTTGCATCACTTTTGCGCTCCCCTTGGGATGCCTTTTGCAGCTGCAGTGTGCCTGGAGCCCAGGGCTTCCTGGTTTTAAAAGTCCTAGGCCTAAGCCTAACAGTAACCCTAGGAAGGTAAATCAGCCGGGTATTAGGGTTCTTCCTAAGGGAAAAGCCGTGAAAGCAGCCATGTTGTGGCACTTCTGCACTCCCTTTGGGATGCCTTTGGCAGATGAAGTAAGCCTGGAACTCAGGGCTTCCTGGTTAAAGAAATCACAGCCCTAGGCTGAACCCTAACCCTAACCCTAGGCAGATAAATCAGCCTAGGTATAGGGATGGTGCCAAGGAAAAAGCTGTGAAAGCTGCCATGTTGTTGCACTTTTGTACTCCCCTTGGGATGCCTTGAACAGCTGCAGTGTGCCTGGAGCTAAGGGCTTCCTAGTTTTAAAAATCCTAGCCCTAGGCCTAAGCCTAACAGTAACCCTGGGAAGGTAAATCAGCCTGGTGTTAGGCGTCTTGCCAAGGAAAAAGCCGTGAAAGCAGCCATGTTGTGGCACTTTTGCACTCCCTTTTGGATGCCTTTCACAGCTCCAGTGTGCCTGGAACTCAGGGCTTCCTGCTTTTAAAAATCCTAGCCCTAGGCCGAACCCCAACCCTAAGACGAGAAAGGCAAATCAGCCAGGAATTAGGCATGTCCCCAAGGAAAAAGCTGTGGAGGCAGGCATGTTGTGGTACTTTTGCGCTCTTCTTGGCTAGTCCTTCGCAGCTGCTGTGTTCTTGGAACTCAGGGCTTTCTGGTTAATAGACCCTTACCCTAGGCGTAACTCAAACCTTAACCCTAGGAAGGAAAATCAGCCTATGGTTCGGGATGCTCTCATGGAAATATCAGTGGTGGCAGCCATGTTGCATCACTTTTGCGCTCCCCTTGGGATGCCTTTCGCAGCTGCAGTGTGCCTGGAGCCCAGGGCTTCCTGGTTTTAAAAGTCCTAGGCCTAAGCCTAACAGTAACCCTAGGAAGGTAAATCAGCCGGGTATTAGGGTTCTTCCTAAGGGAAAAGCTGTGAAAGCAGCCATGTTGTGGCACTTCTGCACTCCCTTTGGGATGCCTTTGGCAGATGAAGTAAGCCTGGAACTCAGGGCTTCCTGGTTAAAGAATTCCGAGCCCTAGGCTGAACCCTAACCCTAACCCTAGGCAGATAAATCAACCTAGGTATAGGGATGGTGCCAAGGAAAAAGCTGAGAAAGCTGCCATGTTGTTGCACTTTTGTACTCCCCTGGGGATGCCTTGAACAGCTGCAGTGTGCCTGGAGCTAAGGGCTTCCTAGTTTTAAAAATCCTAGCCCTAGGCCTAAGCCTAACAGTAACCCTGGGAAGGTAAATCAGCCTGGTGTTAGGCGTCTTGCCAAGGAAAAAGCCGTGAAAGCAGCCATGTTGTGGCACTTTTGCACTCCCTTTTGGATGCCTTTCACAGCTGCAGTGTGCCTGGAACTCAGGGCTTCCTGCTTTTAAAAATCTTAGCCCTAGGCCGAACCCCAACCCTAAGACGAGAAAGGCAAATCAGCCAGGAATTAGGCATGTCCCCAAGGAAAAAGCTGTGGAGGCAGGCATGTTGTGGTACTTTTGCGCTCTTCTTGGCTAGTCCTTCGCAGCTGCTGTGTTCTTGGAACTCAGGGCTTTCTGGTTAATAGACCCTTACCCTAGGCGTAACTCAAACCTTAACCCTAGGAAGGAAAATCAGCCTATGGTTCGGGATGGTCTCATGGAAATATCAGTGGTGGCAGCCAAGTTGCATCACTTTTGCGCTCCCCTTGGGATGCCTTTCGCAGCTGCAGTGTGCCTGGAGCCCAGGGCTTCCTGGTTTTAAAAGTCCTAGGCCTAAGCCTAACAGTAACCCTAGGAAGGTAAATCAGCCGGGTATTAGGGTTCTTCCTAAGGGAAAAGCCATGAAAGCAGCCATGTTGTGGCACTTCTGCACTCCCTTTGGGATGCCTTTGGCAGATGAAGTAAGCCTGGAACTCAGGGCTTCCTGGTTAAAGAAATCCAAGCCCTAGGCTGAACGCTAACCCTAACCCTAGGCAGATAAATCAGCCTAGGTATAGGGATGGTGCCAAGGAAAAAGCTGAGAAAGCTGCCATGTTGTTGCACTTTTGTACTCCCCTTGGGATGCCTTGAACAGCTGCAGTGTGCCTGGAGCTAAGGGCTTCCTAGTTTTAAAAATCCTAGCCCTAGGCCTAAGCCTAACAGTAACCCTGGGAAGGTAAATCAGCCTGGTGTTAGGCGTCTTGCCAAGGAAAAAGCCGTGAAAGCAGCCATGTTGTGGCACTTTCGCACTCCCTTTTGGATGCCTTTCACAGCTCCAGTGTGCCTGGAACTCAGGGCTTCCTGCTTTTAAAAATCCTAGCCCTAGGCCGAACCCCAACCCTAAGACGAGAAAGGCAAATCAGCCAGGAATTAGGCATGTCCCCAAGGAAAAAGCTGTGGAGGCAGGCATGTTGTGGTACTTTTGCGCTCTTCTTGGCTAGTCCTTCGCAGCTGCTGTGTTCTTGGAACTCAGGGCTTTCTGGTTAATAGACCCTTACCCTAGGCGTAACTCAAACCTTAACCGTAGGAAGGAAAATCAGCCTATGGTTCGGGATGCTCTCATGGAAATATCAGTGGTGGCAGCCAAGTTGCGTCACTTTTGCGCTCCCCTTGGGATGCCTTTCGCAGCTGCAGTGTGCCTGGAGCACAGGGCTTCCTGGTTTTAAAAGTCCTAGGCCTAAGCCTAACAGTAACCCTAGGAAGGTAAATCAGCCGGGTATTAGGGTTCTTCCTAAGGGAAAAGCCGTGAAAGCAGCCATGTTGTGGCACTTCTGCACTCCCTTTGGGATGCCTTTGGCAGATGAAGTAAGCCTGGAACTCAGGGCTTCCTGGTTAAAGAAATCCAAGCCCTAGGCTGAACCCTAACCCTAACCCTAGGCAGATAAATCAGCCTAGGTATAGGGATGGTGCCAAGGAAAAAGCTGAGAAAGCTGCCATGTTGTTGCACTTTTGTACTCCCCTTGGGATGCCTTGAACAGCTGCAGTGTGCCTGGAGCTAAGGGCTTCCTAGTTTTAAAAATCCTAGCCCTAGGCCTAAGCCTAACAGTAACCCTGGGAAGGTCAATCAGCCTGGTGTTAGGCGTCTTGCCAAGGAAAAAGCCGTGAAAGCAGCCATGTTGTGGCACTTTTGCACTCCCTTTTGAATGCCTTTCACTGCTCCAGTGTGCCTGGAACTCAGGGCTTCCTGATTTTAAAAATCCTAGCCCTAGGCCGAACCCCAACCCTAAGACGAGAAAGGCAAATCAGCCAGGAATTAGGCATGTCCCCAAGGAAAAAGCTGTGGAGGCAGGCATGTTGTGGTACTTTTGCGCTCTTCTTGGCTAGTCCTTTGCAGCTGCTGTGTTCTTGGAACTCAGGGCTTTCTGGTTAATAGACCCTTACCCTAGGCGTAACTCAAACCTTAACCCTAGGAAGGAAAATCAGCCTATGGTTCCGGATGGTCTCATGGAAATATCAGTGGTGGCAGGCATGTTGCGTCACTTTTGCGCTCCCCTTGGGATGCCTTTCGCAGCTGCAGTGTGCCTGGAGCCCAGGGCTTCCTGGTTTTAAAAGTCCTAGGCCTAAGCCTAACAGTAACCCTAGGAAGGTAAATCAGCCGGGTATTAGGGTTCTTCCTAAGGGAAAAGCCGTGAAAGCAGCCATGTTGTGGCACTTCTGCACTCCCTTTGGGATGCCTTTGGCAGATGAAGTAAGCCTGGAACTCAGGGCTTCCTGGTTAAAGAATTCCGAGCCCTAGGCTGAACCCTAACCCTAACCCTAGGCAGATAAATCAGCCTAGGTATAGGGATGGTGCCAAGGAAAAAGCTGAGAAAGCTGCCATGTTGTTGCACTTTTGTACTCCCCTGGGGATGCCTTGAACAGCTGCAGTGTGCCTGGAGCTAAGGGCTTCCTAGTTTTAAAAATCCTAGCCCTAGGCCTAAGCCTAACAGTAACCCTGGGAAGGTAAATCAGCCTGGTGTTAGGCGTCTTGCCAAGGAAAAAGCCGTGAAAGCAGCCATGTTGTGGCACTTTTGCACTCCCGTTTGGATGCCTTTCACAGCTGCAGTGTGCCTGGAACTCAGGGCTTCCTGCTTTTAAAAATCTTAGCCCTAGGCCGAACCCCAACCCTAAGACGAGAAAGGCAAATCAGCCAGGAATTAGGCATGTCCCCAAGGAAAAAGCTGTGGAGGCAGGCATGTTGTGGTACTTTTGCGCTCTTCTTGGCTAGTCCTTCGCAGCTGTTGTGTTCTTGGAACTCAGGGCTTTCTGGTTAATAGACCCTTACCCTAGGCGTAACTCAAACCTTAACCCTAGGAAGGAAAATCAGCCTATGGTTCGGGATGGTCTCATGGAAATATCAGTGGTGGCAGCCAAGTTGCATCACTTTTGCGCTCCCCTTGGGATGCCTTTCGCAGCTGCAGTGTGCCTGGAGCCCAGGGCTTCCTGGTTTTAAAAGTCCTAGGCCTAAGCCTAACAGTAACCCTAGGAAGGTAAATCAGCCGGGTATTAGGGTTCTTCCTAAGGGAAAAGCCATGAAAGCAGCCATGTTGTGGCACTTCTGCACTCCCTTTGGGATGCCTTTGGCAGATGAAGTAAGCCTGGAACTCAGGGCTTCCTGGTTAAAGAAATCCAAGCCCTAGGCTGAACGCTAACCCTAACCCTAGGCAGATAAATCAGCCTAGGTATAGGGATGGTGCCAAGGAAAAAGCTGAGAAAGCTGCCATGTTGTTGCACTTTTGTACTCCCCTTGGGATGCCTTGAACAGCTGCAGTGTGCCTGGAGCTAAGGGCTTCCTAGTTTTAAAAATCCTAGCCCTAGGCCTAAGCCTAACAGTAACCCTGGGAAGGTAAATCAGCCTGGTGTTAGGCGTCTTGCCAAGGAAAAAGCCGTGAAAGCAGCCATGTTGTGGCACTTTTGCACTCCCTTTTGGATGCCTTTTACAGCTGCAGTGTGCCTGGAACTCAGGGCTTCCTGCTTTTAAAAATCCTAGCCCTAGGCCGAACCCCAACCCTAAGACGAGAAAGGCAAATCAGCCAGGAATTAGGCATGTCCCCAAGGAAAAAGCTGTGGAGGCAGGCATGTTGTGGTACTTTTGCGCTCTTCTTGGCTAGTCCTTCGCAGCTGCTGTGTTCTTGGAACTCAGGGCTTTCTGGTTAATAGACCCTTACCCTAGGCGTAACTCAAACCTTAACCCTAGGAAGGAAAATCAGCCTATGGTTCCGGATGGTCTCATGGAAATATCAGTGGTGGCAGGCATGTTGCGTCACTTTTGCGCTCCCCTTGGGATGCCTTTCGCAGCTGCAGTGTGCCTGGAGCCCAGGGCTTCCTGGTTTTAAAAGTCCTAGGCCTAAGCCTAACAGTAACCCTAGGAAGGTAAATCAGCCGGGTATTAGGGTTCTTCCTAAGGGAAAAGCCGTGAAAGCAGCCATGTTGTGGCACTTCTGCACTCCCTTTGGGATGCCTTTGGCAGATGAAGTAAGCCTGGAACTCAGGGCTTCCTGGTTAAAGAATTCCGAGCCCTAGGCTGAACCCTAACCCTAACCCTAGGCAGATAAATCAACCTAGGTATAGGGATGGTGCCAAGGAAAAAGCTGAGAAAGCTGCCATGTTGTTGCACTTTTGTACTCCCCTTGGGATGCCTTGAACAGCTGCAGTGTGCCTGGAGCTAAGGGCTTCCTAGTTTTAAAAATCCTAGCCCTAGGCCTAAGCCTAACAGTAACCCTGGGAAGGTAAATCAGCCTGGTGTTAGGCTTCTTGCCAAGGAAAAAGCCGTGAAAGCAGCCATGTTGTGGCACTTTTGCACTCCCTTTTGGATGCCTTTCACAGCTTCAGTGTGCCTGGAACTCAGGGCTTCCTGCTTTTAAAAATCCTAGCCCTAGGCCGAACCCCAACCCTAAGACGAGAAAGGCAAATCAGCCAGGAATTAGGCATGTCCCCAAGGAAAAAGCTGTGGAGGCAGGCATGTTGTGGTACTTTTGCGCTCTTCTTGGCTAGTCCTTCGCAGCTGCTGTGTTCTTGGAACTCAGGGCTTTCTGGTTAATAGACCCTTACCCTAGGCGTAACTCAAACCTTAACCGTAGGAAGGAAAATCAGCCTATGGTTCGGGATGCTCTCATGGAAATATCAGTGGTGGCAGGCATGTTGCGTCACTTTTGCGCTCCCCTTGGGATGCCTTTCGCAGCTGCAGTGTGCCTGGAGCACAGGGCTTCCTGGTTTTAAAAGTCCTAGGCCTAAGCCTAACAGTAACCCTAGGAAGGTAAATCAGCCGGGTATTAGGGTTCTTCCTAAGGGAAAAGCCGTGAAAGCAGCCATGTTGTGGCACTTCTGCACTCCCTTTGGGATGCCTTTGGCAGATGAAGTAAGCCTGGAACTCAGGGCTTCCTGGTTAAAGAAATCCAAGCCCTAGGCTGAACCCTAACCCTAACCCTAGGCAGATAAATCAGCCTAGGTATAGGGATGGTGCCAAGGAAAAAGCTGAGAAAGCTGCCATGTTGTTGCACTTTTGTACTCCCCTTGGGATGCCTTGAACAGCTGCAGTGTGCCTGGAGCTAAGGGCTTCCTAGTTTTAAAAATCCTAGCCCTAGGCCTAAGCCTAACAGTAACCCTGGGAAGGTCAATCAGCCTGGTGTTAGGCGTCTTGCCAAGGAAAAAGCCGTGAAAGCAGCCATGTTGTGGCACTTTTGCACTCCCTTTTGAATGCCTTTCACTGCTCCAGTGTGCCTGGAACTCAGGGCTTCCTGCTTTTAAAAATCCTAGCCCTAGGCCGAACCCCAACCCTAAGACGAGAAAGGCAAATCAGCCAGGAATTAGGCATGTCCCCAAGGAAAAAGCTGTGGAGGCAGGCATGTTGTGGTACTTTTGCGCTCTTCTTGGCTAGTCCTTTGCAGCTGCTGTGTTCTTGGAACTCAGGGCTTTCTGGTTAATAGACCCTTACCCTAGGCGTAACTCAAACCTTAACCCTAGGAAGGAAAATCAGCCTATGGTTCCGGATGGTCTCATGGAAATATCAGTGGTGGCAGGCATGTTGCGTCACTTTTGCGCTCCCCTTGGGATGCCTTTCGCAGCTGCAGTGTGCCTGGAGCCCAGGGCTTCCTGGTTTTAAAAGTCCTAGGCCTAAGCCTAACAGTAACCCTAGGAAGGTAAATCAGCCGGGTATTAGGGTTCTTCCTAAGGGAAAAGCCGTGAAAGCAGCCATGTTGTGGCACTTCTGCACTCCCTTTGGGATGCCTTTGGCAGATGAAGTAAGCCTGGAACTCAGGGCTTCCTGGTTAAAGAATTCCGAGCCCTAGGCTGAACCCTAACCCTAACCCTAGGCAGATAAATCAGCCTAGGTATAGGGATGGTGCCAAGGAAAAAGCTGAGAAAGCTGCCATGTTGTTGCACTTTTGTACTCCCCTTGGGATGCCTTGAACAGCTGCAGTGTGCCTGGAGCTAAGGGCTTCCTAGTTTTAAAAATCCTAGCCCTAGGCCTAAGCCTAACAGTAACCCTGGGAAGGTAAATCAGCCTGGTGTTAGGCGTCTTGCCAAGGAAAAAGCCGTGAAAGCAGCCATGTTGTGGCACTTTTGCACTCCCTTTTGGATGCCTTTCACAGCTCCAGTGTGCCTGGAACTCAGGGCTTCCTGATTTTAAAAATCCTAGCCCTAGGCCGAACCCCAACCCTAAGACGAGAAAGGCAAATCAGCCAGGAATTAGGCATGTCCCCAAGGAAAAAGCTGTGGAGGCAGGCATGTTGTGGTACTTTTGCGCTCTTCTTGGCTAGTCCTTCGCAGCTGCTGTGTTCTTGGAACTCAGGGCTTTCTGGTTAATAGACCCTTACCCTAGGCGTAACTCAAACCTTAACCCTAGGAAGGAAAATCAGCCTATGGTTCGGGATGCTCTCATGGAAATATCAGTGGTGGCAGCCATGTTGCGTCACTTTTGCGCTCCCCTTGGGATGCCTTTCGCAGCTGCAGTGTGCCTGGAGCCCAGGGCTTCCTGGTTTTAAAAGTCCTAGGCCTAAGCCTAACAGTAACCCTAGGAAGGTAAATCAGCCGGGTATTAGGGTTCTTCCTAAGGGAAAAGCCGTGAAAGCAGCCATGTTGTGGCACTTCTGCACTCCCTTTGGGATGCCTTTGGCAGATGAAGTAAGCCTGGAACTCAGGGCTTCCTGGTTAAAGAAATCACAGCCCTAGGCTGAACCCTAACCCTAACCCTAGGCAGATAATTCAACCTAGGTATAGGGATGGTGCCAAGGAAAAAGCTGAGAATGCTGCCATGTTGTTGCACTTTTGTACTCCCCTGGGGATGCCTTGAACAGCTGCAGTGTGCCTGGAGCTAAGGGCTTCCTAGTTTTAAAAATCCTAGCCCTAGGCCTAAGCCTAACAGTAACCCTGGGAAGGTAAATCAGCCTGGTGTTAGGCGTCTTGCCAAGGAAAAAGCCGTGAAAGCAGCCATGTTGTGGCACTTTTGCACTCCCTTTTGGATGCCTTTCACAGCTCCAGTGTGCCTGGAACTCAGGGCTTCCTGCTTTTAAAAATCTTAGCCCTAGGCCGAACCCCAACCCTAAGACGAGAAAGGCAAATCAGCCAGGAATTAGGCATGTCCCCAAGGAAAAAGCTGTGGAGGCAGGCATGTTGTGGTACTTTTGCGCTCTTCTTGGCTAGTCCTTCGCAGCTGCTGTGTTCTTGGAACTCAGGGCTTTCTGGTTAATAGACCCTTACCCTAGGCGTAACTCAAACCTTAACCCTAGGAAGGAAAATCAGCCTATGGTTCGGGATGCTCTCATGGAAATATCAGTGGTGGCAGCCATGTTGCGTCACTTTTGCGCTCCCCTTGGGATGCCTTTCGCAGCTGCAGTGTGCCTGGAGCCCAGGGCTTCCTGGTTTTAAAAGTCCTAGGCCTAAGCCTAACAGTAACCCTAGGAAGGTAAATCAGCCGGGTATTAGGGTTCTTCCTAAGGGAAAAGCCGTGAAAGCAGCCATGTTGTGGCACTTCTGCACTCCCTTTGGGATGCCTTTGGCAGATGAAGTAAGCCTGGAACTCAGGGCTTCCTGGTTAAAGAAATCACAGCCCTAGGCTGAACCCTAACCCTAACCCTAGGCAGATAATTCAACCTAGGTATAGGGATGGTGCCAAGGAAAAAGCTGAGAAAGCTGCCATGTTGTTGCACTTTTGTACTCCCCTTGGGATGCCTTGAACAGCTGCAGTGTGCCTGGAGCTAAGGGCTTCCTAGTTTTAAAAATCCTAGCCCTAGGCCTAAGCCTAACAGTAACCCTGGGAAGGGAAATCAGCCTGGTGTTAGGCTTCTTGCCAAGGAAAAAGCCGTGAAAGCAGCCATGTTGTGGCACTTTTGCACTCCCTTTTGGATGCATTTCACAGCTGCAGTGTGCCTGGAACTCAGGGCTTCCTGCTTTTAAAAATCCTAGCCCTAGGCCGAACCCCAACCCTAAGACGAGAAAGGCAAATCAGCCAGGAATTAGGCATGTCCCCAAGGAAAAAGCTGTGGAGGCAGGCATGTTGTGGTACTTTTGCGCTCTTCTTGGCTAGTCCTTCGCAGCTGCTGTGTTCTTGGAACTCAGGGCTTTCTGGTTAATAGACCCTTACCCTAGGCGTAACTCAAACCTTAACCGTAGGAAGGAAAATCAGCCTATGGTTCGGGATGCTCTCATGGAAATATCAGTGGTGGCAGGCATGTTGCGTCACTTTTGCGCTCCCCTTGGGATGCCTTTCGCAGCTGCAGTGTGCCTGGAGCACAGGGCTTCCTGGTTTTAAAAGTCCTAGGCCTAAGCCTAACAGTAACCCTAGGAAGGTAAATCAGCCGGGTATTAGGGTTCTTCCTAAGGGAAAAGCCGTGAAAGCAGCCATGTTGTGGCACTTCTGCACTCCCTTTGGGATGCCTTTGGCAGATGAAGTAAGCCTGGAACTCAGGGCTTCCTGGTTAAAGAAATCCAAGCCCTAGGCTGAACCCTAACCCTAACCCTAGGCAGATAAATCAGCCTAGGTATAGGGATGGTGCCAAGGAAAAAGCTGAGAAAGCTGCCATGTTGTTGCACTTTTGTACTCCCCTTGGGATGCCTTGAACAGCTGCAGTGTGCCTGGAGCTAAGGGCTTCCTAGTTTTAAAAATCCTAGCCCTAGGCCTAAGCCTAACAGTAACCCTGGGAAGGTAAATCAGCCTGGTGTTAGGCGTCTTGCCAAGGAAAAAGCCGTGAAAGCAGCCATGTTGTGGCACTTTTGCACTCCCTTTTGAATGCCTTTCACTGCTCCAGTGTGCCTGGAACTCAGGGCTTCCTGCTTTTAAAAATCCTAGCCCTAGGCCGAACCCCAACCCTAAGACGAGAAAGGCAAATCAGCCAGGAATTAGGCATGTCCCCAAGGAAAAAGCTGTGGAGGCAGGCATGTTGTGGTACTTTTGCGCTCTTCTTGGCTAGTCCTTCGCAGCTGCTGTGTTCTTGGAACTCAGGGCTTTCTGGTTAATAGACCCTTACCCTAGGCGTAACTCAAACCTTAACCCTAGGAAGGAAAATCAGCCTATGGTTCGGGATGCTCTCATGGAAATATCAGTGGTGGCAGGCATGTTGCGTCACTTTTGCGCTCCCCTTGGGATGCCTTTCGCAGCTGCAGTGTGCCTGGAGCCCAGGGCTTCCTGGTTTTAAAAGTCCTAGGCCTAAGCCTAACAGTAACCCTAGGAAGGTAAATCAGCCGGGTATTAGGGTTCTTCCTAAGGGAAAAGCCGTGAAAGCAGCCATGTTGTGGCACTTCTGCACTCCCTTTGGGATGCCTTTGGCAGATGAAGTAAGCCTGGAACTCAGGGCTTCCTGGTTAAAGAAATCACAGCCCTAGGCTGAACCCTAACCCTAACCCTAGGCAGATAATTCAACCTAGGTATAGGGATGGTGCCAAGGAAAAAGCTGAGAATGCTGCCATGTTGTTGCACTTTTGTACTCCCCTGGGGATGCCTTGAACAGCTGCAGTGTGCCTGGAGCTAAGGGCTTCCTAGTTTTAAAAATCCTAGCCCTAGGCCTAAGCCTAACAGTAACCCTGGGAAGGTAAATCAGCCTGGTGTTAGGCGTCTTGCCAAGGAAAAAGCCGTGAAAGCAGCCATGTTGTGGCACTTTTGCACTCCCCTTTGGATGCCTTTCACAGCTCCAGTGT
Organism: Ammospiza nelsoni; assembly: GCF_027579445.1. Classification (NCBI taxonomy): domain Eukaryota; kingdom Metazoa; phylum Chordata; class Aves; order Passeriformes; family Passerellidae; genus Ammospiza; species Ammospiza nelsoni. The sequence goes on along the minus strand of NW_026683219.1, from coordinate 123,044 downwards.
GCCTGGAACTCAAGGCTTCCTGATTTTAAAAATCCTAGCCCTAGGCCGAACCCCAACCCTAAGACGAGAAAGGCAAATCAGCCAGGAATTAGGCATGTCCCCAAGGAAAAAGCTGTGGAGGCAGGCATGTTGTGGTACTTTTGCGCTCTTCTTGGCTAGTCCTTCGCAGCTGCTGTGTTCTTGGAACTCAGGGCTTTCTGGTTAATAGACCCTTACCCTAGGCGTAACTCAAACCTTAACCCTAGGAAGGAAAATCAGCCTATGGTTCGGGATGCTCTCATGGAAATATCAGTGGTGGCAGGCATGTTGCGTCACTTTTGCGCTCCCCTTGGGATGCCTTTCGCAGCTGCAGTGTGCCTGGAGCCCAGGGCTTCCTGGTTTTAAAAGTCCTAGGCCTAAGCCTAACAGTAACCCTAGGAAGGTAAATCAGCCGGGTATTAGGGTTCTTCCTAAGGGAAAAGCCGTGAAAGCAGCCATGTTGTGGCACTTCTGCACTCCCTTTGGGATGCCTTTGGCAGATGAAGTAAGCCTGGAACTCAGGGCTTCCTGGTTAAAGAAATCACAGCCCTAGGCTGAACCCTAGCCCTAACCCTAGGCAGATAATTCAACCTAGGTATAGGGATGGTGCCAAGGAAAAAGCTGAGAATGCTGCCATGTTGTTGCACTTTTGTACTCCCCTGGGGATGCCTTGAACAGCTGCAGTGTGCCTGGAGCTAAGGGCTTCCTAGTTTTAAAAATCCTAGCCCTAGGCCTAAGCCTAACAGTAACCCTGGGAAGGTAAATCAGCCTGGTGTTAGGCGTCTTGCCAAGGAAAAAGCCGTGAAAGCAGCCATGTTGTGGCACTTTTGCACTCCCTTTTGGATGCCTTTCACAGCTCCAGTGTGCCTGGAACTCAGGGCTTCCTGCTTTTAAAAATCTTAGCCCTAGGCCGAACCCCAACCCTAAGACAAGAAAGGCAAATCAGCCAGGAATTAGGCATGTCCCCAAGGAAAAAGCTGTGGAGGCAGGCATGTTGTGGTACTTTTGCGCTCTTCTTGGCTAGTCCTTCGCAGCTGTTGTGTTCTTGGAACTCAGGGCTTTCTGGTTAATAGAACCCTTACCCTAGGCGTAACTCAAACCTTAACCCTAGGAAGGAAAATCAGCCTATGGTTCAGGATGGTCTCATGGAAATATCAGTGGTGGCAGCCAAGTTGCATCACTTTTGCGCTCCCCTTGGGATGCCTTTCGCAGCTGCAGTGTGCCTGGAGCCCAGGGCTTCCTGGTTTTAAAAGTCCTAGGCCTAAGCCTAACAGTAACCCTAGGAAGGTAAATCAGCCGGGTATTAGGGTTCTTCCTAAGGGAAAAGCCATGAAAGCAGCCATGTTGTGGCACTTCTGCACTCCCTTTGGGATGCCTTTGGCAGATGAAGTAAGCCTGGAACTCAGGGCTTCCTGGTTAAAGAAATCCAAGCCCTAGGCTGAACGCTAACCCTAACCCTAGGCAGATAAATCAGCCTAGGTATAGGGATGGTGCCAAGGAAAAAGCTGAGAAAGCTGCCATGTTGTTGCACTTTTGTACTCCCCTTGGGATGCCTTGAACAGCTGCAGTGTGCCTGGAGCTAAGGGCTTCCTAGTTTTAAAAATCCTAGCCCTAGGCCTAAGCCTAACAGTAACCCTGGGAAGGTAAATCAGCCTGGTGTTAGGCGTCTTGCCAAGGAAAAAGCCGTGAAAGCAGCCATGTTGTGGCACTTTTGCACTCCCTTTTGGATGCCTTTTACAGCTGCAGTGTGCCTGGAACTCAGGGCTTCCTGCTTTTAAAAATCCTAGCCCTAGGCCGAACCCCAACCCTAAGACGAGAAAGGCAAATCAGCCAGGAATTAGGCATGTCCCCAAGGAAAAAGCTGTGGAGGCAGGCATGTTGTGGTACTTTTGCGCTCTTCTTGGCTAGTCCTTCGCAGCTGCTGTGTTCTTGGAACTCAGGGCTTTCTGGTTAATAGACCCTTACCCTAGGCGTAACTCAAACCTTAACCCTAGGAAGGAAAATCAGCCTATGGTTCGGGATGCTCTCATGGAAATATCAGTGGTGGCAGGCATGTTGCGTCACTTTTGCGCTCCCCTTGGGATGCCTTTCGCAGCTGCAGTGTGCCTGGAGCCCAGGGCTTCCTGGTTTTAAAAGTCCTAGGCCTAAGCCTAACAGTAACCCTAGGAAGGTAAATCAGCCGGGTATTAGGGTTCTTCCTAAGGGAAAAGCCGTGAAAGCAGCCATGTTGTGGCACTTCTGCACTCCCTTTGGGATGCCTTTGGCAGATGAAGTAAGCCTGGAACTCAGGGCTTCCTGGTTAAAGAAATCACAGCCCTAGGCTGAACCCTAACCCTAACCCTAGGCAGATAAATCAACCTAGGTATAGGGATGGTGCCAAGGAAAAAGCTGAGAAAGCTGCCATGTTGTTGCACTTTTGTACTCCCCTTGGGATGCCTTGAACAGCTGCAGTGTGCCTGGAGCTAAGGGCTTCCTAGTTTTAAAAATCCTAGCCCTAGGCCTAAGCCTAACAGTAACCCTGGGAAGGTAAATCAGCCTGGTTTTAGGCTTCTTGCCAAGGAAAAAGCCGTGAAAGCAGCCATGTTGTGGCACTTTTGCACTCCCTTTTGGATGCATTTCACAGCTGCAGTGTGCCTGGAACTCAGGGCTTCCTGCTTTTAAAAATCCTAGCCCTAGGCCGAACCCCAACCCTAAGACGAGAAAGGCAAATCAGCCAGGAATTAGGCATGTCCCCAAGGAAAAAGCTGTGGAGGCAGGCATGTTGTGGTACTTTTGCGCTCTTCTTGGCTAGTCCTTCGCAGCTGCTGTGTTCTTGGAACTCAGGGCTTTCTGGTTAATAGACCCTTACCCTAGGCGTAACTCAAACCTTAACCCTAGGAAGGAAAATCAGCCTATGGTTCGGGATGCTCTCATGGAAATATCAGTGGTGGCAGCCATGTTGCGTCACTTTTGCGCTCCCCTTGGGATGCCTTTCGCAGCTGCAGTGTGCCTGGAGCACAGGGCTTCCTGGTTTTAAAAGTCCTAGGCCTAAGCCTAACAGTAACCCTAGGAAGGTAAATCAGCCGGGTATTAGGGTTCTTCCTAAGGGAAAAGCCGTGAAAGCAGCCATGTTGTGGCACTTCTGCACTCCCTTTGGGATGCCTTTGGCAGATGAAGTAAGCCTGGAACTCAGGGCTTCCTGGTTAAAGAAATCACAGCCCTAGGCTGAACCCTAACCCTAACCCTAGGCAGATAATTCAACCTAGGTATAGGGATGGTGCCAAGGAAAAAGCTGAGAATGCTGCCATGTTGTTGCACTTTTGTACTCCCCTTGGGATGCCTTGAACAGCTGCAGTGTGCCTGGAGCTAAGGGCTTCCTAGTTTTAAAAATCCTAGCCCTAGGCCTAAGCCTAACAGTAACCCTGGGAAGGTAAATCAGCCTGGTGTTAGGCGTCTTGCCAAGGAAAAAGCCGTGAAAGCAGCCATGTTGTGGCACTTTTGCACTCCCTTTTGGATGCCTTTCACAGCTCCAGTGTGCCTGGAACTCAGGGCTTCCTGCTTTTAAAAATCTTAGCCCTAGGCCGAACCCCAACCCTAAGACGAGAAAGGCAAATCAGCCAGGAATTAGGCATGTCCCCAAGGAAAAAGCTGTGGAGGCAGGCATGTTGTGGTACTTTTGCGCTCTTCTTGGCTAGTCCTTCGCAGCTGCTGTGTTCTTGGAACTCAGGGCTTTCTGGTTAATAGACCCTTACCCTAGGCGTAACTCAAACCTTAACACTAGGAAGGAAAATCAGCCTATGGTTTGGGATGGTCTCATGGAAATATCAGTGGTGGCAGCCAAGTTGCATCACTTTTGCGCTCCCCTTGGGATGCCTTTCGCAGCTGCAGTGTGCCTGGAGCACAGGGCTTCCTGGTTTTAAAAGTCCTAGGCCTAAGCCTAACAGTAACCCTAGGAAGGTAAATCAGCCGGGTATTAGGGTTCTTCCTAAGGGAAAAGCCGTGAAAGCAGCCATGTTGTGGCACTTCTGCACTCCCTTTGGGATGCCTTTGGCAGATGAAGTAAGCCTGGAACTCAGGGCTTCCTGGTTAAAGAAATCCGAGCCCTAGGCTGAACCCTAACCCTAACCCTAGGCAGATAAATCAGCCTAGGTATAGGGATGGTGCCAAGGAAAAAGCTGACAAAGCTGCCATGTTGTTGCACTTTTGTACTCCCCTTGGGATGCCTTGAACAGCTGCAGTGTGCCTGGAGCTAAGGGCTTCCTAGTTTTAAAAATCCTAGCCCTAGGCCTAAGCCTAACAGTAACCCTGGGAAGGGAAATCAGCCTGGTGTTAGGCTTCTTGCCAAGGAAAAAGCCGTGAAAGCAGCCATGTTGTGGCACTTTTGCACTCCCTTTTGGATGCATTTCACAGCTGCAGTGTGCCTGGAACTCAGGGCTTCCTGCTTTTAAAAATCCTAGCCCTAGGCCGAACCCCAACCCTAAGACGAGAAAGGCAAATCAGCCAGGAATTAGGCATGTCCCCAAGGAAAAAGCTGTGGAGGCAGGCATGTTGTGGTACTTTTGCGCTCTTCTTGGCTAGTCCTTCGCAGCTGCTGTGTTCTTGGAACTCAGGGCTTTCTGGTTAATAGACCCTTACCCTAGGCGTAACTCAAACCTTAACCCTAGGAAGGAAAATCAGCCTATGGTTCGGGATGCTCTCATGGAAATATCAGTGGTGGCAGCCATGTTGCGTCACTTTTGCGCTCCCCTTGGGATGCCTTTCGCAGCTGCAGTGTGCCTGGAGCACAGGGCTTCCTGGTTTTAAAAGTCCTAGGCCTAAGCCTAACAGTAACCCTAGGAAGGTAAATCAGCCGGGTATTAGGGTTCTTCCTAAGGGAAAAGCCGTGAAAGCAGCCATGTTGTGGCACTTCTGCACTCCCTTTGGGATGCCTTTGGCAGATGAAGTAAGCCTGGAACTCAGGGCTTCCTGGTTAAAGAAATCCAAGCCCTAGGCTGAACCCTAACCCTAACCCTAGGCAGATAAATCAGCCTAGGTATAGGGATGGTGCCAAGGAAAAAGCTGAGAAAGCTGCCATGTTGTTGCACTTTTGTACTCCCCTTGGGATGCCTTGAACAGCTGCAGTGTGCCTGGAGCTAAGGGCTTCCTAGTTTTAAAAATCCTAGCCCTAGGCCTAAGCCTAACAGTAACCCTGGGAAGGTAAATCAGCCTGGTGTTAGGCGTCTTGCCAAGGAAAAAGCCGTGAAAGCAGCCATGTTGTGGCACTTTTGCACTCCCTTTTGGATGCCTTTCACAGCTCCAGTGTGCCTGGAACTCAGGGCTTCCTGCTTTTAAAAATCTTAGCCCTAGGCCGAACCCCAACCCTAAGACGAGAAAGGCAAATCAGCCAGGAATTAGGCATGTCCCCAAGGAAAAAGCTGTGGAGGCAGGCATGTTGTGGTACTTTTGCGCTCTTCTTGGCTAGTCCTTCGCAGCTGTTGTGTTCTTGGAACTCAGGGCTTTCTGGTTAATAGAACCCTTACCCTAGGCGTAACTCAAACCTTAACCCTAGGAAGGAAAATCAGCCTATGGTTCAGGATGGTCTCATGGAAATATCAGTGGTGGCAGCCAAGTTGCATCACTTTTGCGCTCCCCTTGGGATGCCTTTCGCAGCTGCAGTGTGCCTGGAGCCCAGGGCTTCCTGGTTTTAAAAGTCCTAGGCCTAAGCCTAACAGTAACCCTAGGAAGGTAAATCAGCCGGGTATTAGGGTTCTTCCTAAGGGAAAAGCCATGAAAGCAGCCATGTTGTGGCACTTCTGCACTCCCTTTGGGATGCCTTTGGCAGATGAAGTAAGCCTGGAACTCAGGGCTTCCTGGTTAAAGAAATCCAAGCCCTAGGCTGAACGCTAACCCTAACCCTAGGCAGATAAATCAGCCTAGGTATAGGGATGGTGCCAAGGAAAAAGCTGAGAAAGCTGCCATGTTGTTGCACTTTTGTACTCCCCTTGGGATGCCTTGAACAGCTGCAGTGTGCCTGGAGCTAAGGGCTTCCTAGTTTTAAAAATCCTAGCCCTAGGCCTAAGCCTAACAGTAACCCTGGGAAGGTAAATCAGCCTGGTGTTAGGCGTCTTGCCAAGGAAAAAGCCGTGAAAGCAGCCATGTTGTGGCACTTTTGCACTCCCTTTTGGATGCCTTTTACAGCTGCAGTGTGCCTGGAACTCAGGGCTTCCTGCTTTTAAAAATCCTAGCCCTAGGCCGAACCCCAACCCTAAGACGAGAAAGGCAAATCAGCCAGGAATTAGGCATGTCCCCAAGGAAAAAGCTGTGGAGGCAGGCATGTTGTGGTACTTTTGCGCTCTTCTTGGCTAGTCCTTCGCAGCTGCTGTGTTCTTGGAACTCAGGGCTTTCTGGTTAATAGACCCTTACCCTAGGCGTAACTCAAACCTTAACCCTAGGAAGGAAAATCAGCCTATGGTTCGGGATGCTCTCATGGAAATATCAGTGGTGGCAGGCATGTTGCGTCACTTTTGCGCTCCCCTTGGGATGCCTTTCGCAGCTGCAGTGTGCCTGGAGCCCAGGGCTTCCTGGTTTTAAAAGTCCTAGGCCTAAGCCTAACAGTAACCCTAGGAAGGTAAATCAGCCGGGTATTAGGGTTCTTCCTAAGGGAAAAGCCGTGAAAGCAGCCATGTTGTGGCACTTCTGCACTCCCTTTGGGATGCCTTTGGCAGATGAAGTAAGCCTGGAACTCAGGGCTTCCTGGTTAAAGAAATCACAGCCCTAGGCTGAACCCTAACCCTAACCCTAGGCAGATAAATCAACCTAGGTATAGGGATGGTGCCAAGGAAAAAGCTGAGAAAGCTGCCATGTTGTTGCACTTTTGTACTCCCCTGGGGATGCCTTGAACAGCTGCAGTGTGCCTGGAGCTAAGGGCTTCCTAGTTTTAAAAATCCTAGCCCTAGGCCTAAGCCTAACAGTAACCCTGGGAAGGTAAATCAGCCTGGTGTTAGGCTTCTTGCCAAGGAAAAAGCCGTGAAAGCAGCCATGTTGTGGCACTTTTGCACTCCCTTTTGGATGCATTTCACAGCTGCAGTGTGCCTGGAACTCAGGGCTTCCTGCTTTTAAAAATCCTAGCCCTAGGCCGAACCCCAACCCTAAGACGAGAAAGGCAAATCAGCCAGGAATTAGGCATGTCCCCAAGGAAAAAGCTGTGGAGGCAGGCATGTTGTGGTACTTTTGCGCTCTTCTTGGCTAGTCCTTCGCAGCTGCTGTGTTCTTGGAACTCAGGGCTTTCTGGTTAATAGACCCTTACCCTAGGCGTAACTCAAACCTTAACCGTAGGAAGGAAAATCAGCCTATGGTTCGGGATGCTCTCATGGAAATATCAGTGGTGGCAGCCATGTTGCGTCACTTTTGCGCTCCCCTTGGGATGCCTTTCGCAGCTGCAGTGTGCCTGGAGCCCAGGGCTTCCTGGTTTTAAAAGTCCTAGGCCTAAGCCTAACAGTAACCCTAGGAAGGTAAATCAGCCGGGTATTAGGGTTCTTCCTAAGGGAAAAGCCGTGAAAGCAGCCATGTTGTGGCACTTCTGCACTCCCTTTGGGATGCCTTTGGCAGATGAAGTAAGCCTGGAACTCAGGGCTTCCTGGTTAAAGAAATCACAGCCCTAGGCTGAACCCTAACCCTAACCCTAGGCAGATAATTCAACCTAGGTATAGGGATGGTGCCAAGGAAAAAGCTGAGAATGCTGCCATGTTGTTGCACTTTTGTACTCCCCTTGGGATGCCTTGAACAGCTGCAGTGTGCCTGGAGCTAAGGGCTTCCTAGTTTTAAAAATCCTAGCCCTAGGCCTAAGCCTAACAGTAACCCTGGGAAGGTAAATCAGCCTGGTGTTAGGCGTCTTGCCAAGGAAAAAGCCGTGAAAGCAGCCATGTTGTGGCACTTTTGCACTCCCTTTTGGATGCCTTTCACAGCTCCAGTGTGCCTGGAACTCAGGGCTTCCTGCTTTTAAAAATCTTAACCCTAGGCCGAACCCCAACCCTAAGACGAGAAAGGCAAATCAGCCAGGAATTAGGCATGTCCCCAAGGAAAAAGCTGTGGAGGCAGGCATGTTGTGGTACTTTTGCGCTCTTCTTGGCTAGTCCTTCGCAGCTGCTGTGTTCTTGGAACTCAGGGCTTTCTGGTTAATAGACCCTTACCCTAGGCGTAACTCAAACCTTAACACTAGGAAGGAAAATCAGCCTATGGTTTGGGATGGTCTCATGGAAATATCAGTGGTGGCAGCCAAGTTGCATCACTTTTGCGCTCCCCTTGGGATGCCTTTCGCAGCTGCAGTGTGCCTGGAGCACAGGGCTTCCTGGTTTTAAAAGTCCTAGGCCTAAGCCTAACAGTAACCCTAGGAAGGTAAATCAGCCGGGTATTAGGGTTCTTCCTAAGGGAAAAGCCGTGAAAGCAGCCATGTTGTGGCACTTCTGCACTCCCTTTGGGATGCCTTTGGCAGATGAAGTAAGCCTGGAACTCAGGGCTTCCTGGTTAAAGAAATCCGAGCCCTAGGCTGAACCCTAACCCTAACCCTAGGCAGATAAATCAGCCTAGGTATAGGGATGGTGCCAAGGAAAAAGCTGAGAAAGCTGCCATGTTGTTGCACTTTTGTACTCCCCTTGGGATGCCTTGAACAGCTGCAGTGTGCCTGGAGCTAAGGGCTTCCTAGTTTTAAAAATCCTAGCCCTAGGCCTAAGCCTAACAGTAACCCTGGGAAGGGAAATCAGCCTGGTGTTAGGCTTCTTGCCAAGGAAAAAGCCGTGAAAGCAGCCATGTTGTGGCACTTTTGCACTCCCTTTTGGATGCATTTCACAGCTGCAGTGTGCCTGGAACTCAGGGCTTCCTGCTTTTAAAAATCCTAGCCCTAGGCCGAACCCCAACCCTAAGACGAGAAAGGCAAATCAGCCAGGAATTAGGCATGTCCCCAAGGAAAAAGCTGTGGAGGCAGGCATGTTGTGGTACTTTTGCGCTCTTCTTGGCTAGTCCTTCGCAGCTGCTGTGTTCTTGGAACTCAGGGCTTTCTGGTTAATAGACCCTTACCCTAGGCGTAACTCAAACCTTAACCCTAGGAAGGAAAATCAGCCTATGGTTCGGGATGCTCTCATGGAAATATCAGTGGTGGCAGCCATGTTGCGTCACTTTTGCGCTCCCCTTGGGATGCCTTTCGCAGCTGCAGTGTGCCTGGAGCACAGGGCTTCCTGGTTTTAAAAGTCCTAGGCCTAAGCCTAACAGTAACCCTAGGAAGGTAAATCAGCCGGGTATTAGGGTTCTTCCTAAGGGAAAAGCCGTGAAAGCAGCCATGTTGTGGCACTTCTGCACTCCCTTTGGGATGCCTTTGGCAGATGAAGTAAGCCTGGAACTCAGGGCTTCCTGGTTAAAGAAATCACAGCCCTAGGCTGAACCCTAACCCTAACCCTAGGCAGATAAATCAGCCTAGGTATAGGGATGGTGCCAAGGAAAAAGGTGTGAAAGCTGCCATGTTGTTGCACTTTTGTACTCCCCTTGGGATGCCTTGAACAGCTGCAGTGTGCCTGGAGCTAAGGGCTTCCTAGTTTTAAAAATCCTAGCCCTAGGCCTAAGCCTAACAGTAACCCTGGGAAGGTCAATCAGCCTGGTGTTAGGCGTCTTGCCAAGGAAAAAGCCGTGAAAGCAGCCATGTTGTGGCACTTTTGCACTCCCTTTTGAATGCCTTTCACTGCTCCAGTGTGCCTGGAACTCAGGGCTTCCTGCTTTTAAAAATCCTAGCCCTAGGCCGAACCCCAACCCTAAGACGAGAAAGGCAAATCAGCCAGGAATTAGGCATGTCCCCAAGGAAAAAGCTGTGGAGGCAGGCATGTTGTGGTACTTTTGCGCTCTTCTTGGCTAGTCCTTTGCAGCTGCTGTGTTCTTGGAACTCAGGGCTTTCTGGTTAATAGACCCTTACCCTAGGCGTAACTCAAACCTTAACCCTAGGAAGGAAAATCAGCCTATGGTTCGGGATGCTCTCATGGAAATATCAGTGGTGGCAGCCATGTTGCGTCACTTTTGCGCTCCCCTTGGGATGCCTTTCGCAGCTGCAGTGTGCCTGGAGCCCAGGGCTTCCTGGTTTTAAAAGTCCTAGGCCTAAGCCTAACAGTAACCCTAGGAAGGTAAATCAGCCGGGTATTAGGGTTCTTCCTAAGGGAAAAGCCGTGAAAGCAGCCATGTTGTGGCACTTCTGCACTCCCTTTGGGATGCCTTTGGCAGATGAAGTAAGCCTGGAACTCAGGGCTTCCTGGTTAAAGAAATCCAAGCCCTAGGCTGAACCCTAACCCTAACCCTAGGCAGATAAATCAGCCTAGGTATAGGGATGGTGCCAAGGAAAAAGCTGAGAAAGCTGCCATGTTGTTGCACTTTTGTACTCCCCTTGGGATGCCTTGAACAGCTGCAGTGTGCCTGGAGCTAAGGGCTTCCTAGTTTTAAAAATCCTAGCCCTAGGCCTAAGCCTAACAGTAACCCTGGGAAGGTCAATCAGCCTGGTGTTAGGCGTCTTGCCAAGGAAAAAGGCGTGAAAGCAGCCATGTTGTGGCACTTTTGCACTCCCTTTTGAATGCCTTTCACAGCTCCAGTGTGCCTGGAACTGAGGGCTTCCTGATTTTAAAAATCCTAGCCCTAGGCCGAACCCCAACCCTAAGACGAGAAAGGCAAATCAGCCAGGAATTAGGCATGTCCCCAAGGAAAAAGCTGTGGAGGCAGGCATGTTGTGGTACTTTTGCGCTCTTCTTGGCTAGTCCTTTGCAGCTGCTGTGTTCTTGGAACTCAGGGCTTTCTGGTTAATAGACCCTTACCCTAGGCGTAACTCAAACCTTAACCCTAGGAAGGAAAATCAGCCTATGGTTCCGGATGGTCTCATGGAAATATCAGTGGTGGCAGGCATGTTGCGTCACTTTTGCGCTCCCCTTGGGATGCCTTTCGCAGCTGCAGTGTGCCTGGAGCCCAGGGCTTCCTGGTTTTAAAAGTCCTAGGCCTAAGCCTAACAGTAACCCTAGGAAGGTAAATCAGCCGGGTATTAGGGTTCTTCCTAAGGGAAAAGCCGTGAAAGCAGCCATGTTGTGGCACTTCTGCACTCCCTTTGGGATGCCTTTGGCAGATGAAGTAAGCCTGGAACTCAGGGCTTCCTGGTTAAAGAAATCCGAGCCCTAGGCTGAACCCTAACCCTAACCCTAGGCAGATAAATCAGCCTAGGTATAGGGATGGTGCCAAGGAAAAAGCTGAGAAAGCTGCCATGTTGTTGCACTTTTGTACTCCCCTTGGGATGCCTTGAACAGCTGCAGTGTGCCTGGAGCTAAGGGCTTCCTAGTTTTAAAAATCCTAGCCCTAGGCCTAAGCCTAACAGTAACCCTGGGAAGGGAAATCAGCCTGGTGTTAGGCGTCTTGCCAAGGAAAAAGCCGTGAAAGCAGCCATGTTGTGGCACTTTTGCACTCCCCTTTGGATGCCTTTCACAGCTCCAGTGTGCCTGGAACTCAGGGCTTCCTGATTTTAAAAATCCTAGCCCTAGGCCGAACCGCAACCCTAAGACGAGAAAGGCAAATCAGCCAGGAATTAGGCATGTCCCCAAGGAAAAAGCTGTGGAGGCAGGCATGTTGTGGTACTTTTGCGCTCTTCTTGGCTAGTCCTTCGCAGCTGCTGTGTTCTTGGAACTCAGGGCTTTCTGGTTAATAGACCCTTACCCTAGGCGTAACTCAAACCTTAACCCTAGGAAGGAAAATCAGCCTATGGTTCGGGATGCTCTCATGGAAATATCAGTGGTGGCAGGCATGTTGCGTCACTTTTGCGCTCCCCTTGGGATGCCTTTCGCAGCTGCAGTGTGCCTGGAGCCCAGGGCTTCCTGGTTTTAAAAGTCCTAGGCCTAAGCCTAACAGTAACCCTAGGAAGGTAAATCAGCCGGGTATTAGGGTTCTTCCTAAGGGAAAAGCCGTGAAAGCAGCCATGTTGTGGCACTTCTGCACTCCCTTTGGGATGCCTTTGGCAGATGAAGTAAGCCTGGAACTCAGGGCTTCCTGGTTAAAGAAATCACAGCCCTAGGCTGAACCCTAACCCTAACCCTAGGCAGATAATTCAACCGAGGTATAGGGATGGTGCCAAGGAAAAAGCTGAGAATGCTGCCATGTTGTTGCACTTTTGTACTCCCCTGGGGATGCCTTGAACAGCTGCAGTGTGCCTGGAGCTAAGGGCTTCCTAGTTTTAAAAATCCTAGCCCTAGGCCTAAGCCTAACAGTAACCCTGGGAAGGTAAATCAGCCTGGTGTTAGGCGTCTTGCCAAGGAAAAAGCCGTGAAAGCAGCCATGTTGTGGCACTTTTGCACTCCCTTTTGGATGCCTTTCACAGCTCCAGTGTGCCTGGAACTCAGGGCTTCCTGCTTTTAAAAATCTTAGCCCTAGGCCGAACCCCAACCCTAAGACGAGAAAGGCAAATCAGCCAGGAATTAGGCATGTCCCCAAGGAAAAAGCTGTGGAGGCAGGCATGTTGTGGTACTTTTGCGCTCTTCTTGGCTAGTCCTTCGCAGCTGCTGTGTTCTTGGAACTCAGGGCTTTCTGGTTAATAGACCCTTACCCTAGGCGTAACTCAAACCTTAACCCTAGGAAGGAAAATCAGCCTATGGTTTGGGATGGTCTCATGGAAATATCAGTGGTGGCAGCCAAGTTGCATCACTTTTGCGCTCCCCTTGGGATGCCTTTCGCAGCTGCAGTGTGCCTGGAGCCCAGGGCTTCCTGGTTTTAAAAGTCCTAGGCCTAAGCCTAACAGTAACCCTAGGAAGGTAAATCAGCCGGGTATTAGGGTTCTTCCTAAGGGAAAAGCCGTGAAAGCAGCCATGTTGTGGCACTTCTGCACTCCCTTTGGGATGCCTTTGGCAGATGAAGTAAGCCTGGAACTCAGGGCTTCCTGGTTAAAGAAATCCGAGCCCTAGGCTGAACCCTAACCCTAACCCTAGGCAGATAAATCAGCCTAGGTATAGGGATGGTGCCAAGGAAAAAGCTGAGAAAGCTGCCATGTTGTTGCACTTTTGTACTCCCCTTGGGATGCCTTGAACAGCTGCAGTGTGCCTGGAGCTAAGGGCTTCCTAGTTTTAAAAATCCTAGCCCTAGGCCTAAGCCTAACAGTAACCCTCGGAAGGTCAATCAGCCTGGTGTTAGGCGTCTTGCCAAGGAAAAAGCCGTGAAAGCAGCCATGTTGTGGCACTTTTGCACTCCCTTTTGAATGCCTTTCACAGCTCCAGTGTGCCTGGAACTGAGGGCTTCCTGATTTTAAAAATCCTAGCCCTAGGCCGAACCCCAACCCTAAGACGAGAAAGGCAAATCAGCCAGGAATTAGGCATGTCCCCAAGGAAAAAGCTGTGGAGGCAGGCATGTTGTGGTACTTTTGCGCTCTTCTTGGCTAGTCCTTCGCAGCTGCTGTGTTCTTGGAACTCAGGGCTTTCTGGTTAATAGACCCTTACCCTAGGCGTAACTCAAACCTTAACCCTAGGAAGGAAAATCAGCCTATGGTTCGGGATGGTCTCATGGAAATATCAGTGGTGGCAGCCAAGTTGCGTCACTTTTGCGCTCCCCTTGGGATGCCTTTCGCAGCTGCAGTGTGCCTGGAGCCCAGGGCTTCCTGGTTTTAAAAGTCCTAGGCCTAAGCCTAACAGTAACCCTAGGAAGGTAAATCAGCCGGGTATTAGGGTTCTTCCTAAGGGAAAAGCCGTGAAAGCAGCCATGTTGTGGCACTTCTGCACTCCCTTTGGGATGCCTTTGGCAGATGAAGTAAGCCTGGAACTCAGGGCTTCCTGGTTAAAGAATTCCGAGCCCTACGCTGAACCCTAACCCTAACCCTAGGCAGATAAATCAGCCTAGGTATAGGGATGGTGCCAAGGAAAAAGCTGTGAAAGCTGCCATGTTGTTGCACTTTTGTACTCCCCTTGGGATGCCTTGAACAGCTGCAGTGTGCCTGGAGCTAAGGGCTTCCTAGTTTTAAAAATCCTAGCCCTAGGCCTAAGCCTAACAGTAACCCTGGGAAGGTAAATCAGCCTGGTGTTAGGCTTCTTGCCAAGGAAAAAGCCGTGAAAGCAGCCATGTTGTGGCACTTTTGCACTCCCTTTTGGATGCCTTTCACAGCTCCAGTGTGCCTGGAACTCAGGGCTTCCTGCTTTTGAAAATCCTAGCCCTAGGCCGAACCCCAACCCTAAGACGAGAAAGGCAAATCAGCCAGGAATTAGGCATGTCCCCAAGGAAAAAGCTGTGGAGGCAGGCATGTTGTGGTACTTTTGCGCTCTTCTTGGCTAGTCCTTCGCAGCTGCTGTGTTCTTGGAACTCAGGGCTTTCTGGTTAATAGACCCTTACCCTAGGCGTAACTCAAACCTTAACCCTAGGAAGGAAAATCAGCCTATGGTTTGGGATGGTCTCATGGAAATATCAGTGGTGGCAGCCAAGTTGCATCACTTTTGCGCTCCCCTTGGGATGCCTTTCGCAGCTGCAGTGTGCCTGGAGCCCAGGGCTTCCTGGTTTTAAAAGTCCTAGGCCTAAGCCTAACAGTAACCCTAGGAAGGTAAATCAGCCGGGTATTAGGGTTCTTCCTAAGGGAAAAGCCGTGAAAGCAGCCATGTTGTGGCACTTCTGCACTCCCTTTGGGATGCCTTTGGCAGATGAAGTAAGCCTGGAACTCAGGGCTTCCTGGTTAAAGAAATCCGAGCCCTAGGCTGAACCCTAACCCTAACCCTAGGCAGATAAATCAGCCTAGGTATAGGGATGGTGCCAAGGAAAAAGCTGAGAAAGCTGCCATGTTGTTGCACTTTTGTACTCCCCTTGGGATGCCTTGAACAGCTGCAGTGTGCCTGGAGCTAAGGGCTTCCTAGTTTTAAAAATCCTAGCCCTAGGCCTAAGCCTAACAGTAACCCTGGGAAGGGAAATCAGCCTGGTGTTAGGCGTCTTGCCAAGGAAAAAGCCGTGAAAGCAGCCATGTTGTGGCACTTTTGCACTCCCTTTTGAATGCCTTTCACAGCTCCAGTGTGCCTGGAACTGAGGGCTTCCTGATTTTAAAAATCCTAGCCCTAGGCCGAACCCCAACCCTAAGACGAGAAAGGCAAATCAGCCAGGAATTAGGCATGTCCCCAAGGAAAAAGCTGTGGAGGCAGGCATGTTGTGGTACTTTTGCGCTCTTCTTGGCTAGTCCTTCGCAGCTGCTGTGTTCTTGGAACTCAGGGCTTTCTGGTTAATAGACCCTTACCCTAGGCGTAACTCAAACCTTAACCCTAGGAAGGAAAATCAGCCTATGGTTCGGGATGGTCTCATGGAAATATCAGTGGTGGCAGCCAAGTTGCGTCACTTTTGCGCTCCCCTTGGGATGCCTTTCGCAGCTGCAGTGTGCCTGGAGCCCAGGGCTTCCTGGTTTTAAAAGTCCTAGGCCTAAGCCTAACAGTAACCCTAGGAAGGTAAATCAGCCGGGTATTAGGGTTCTTCCTAAGGGAAAAGCCGTGAAAGCAGCCATGTTGTGGCACTTCTGCACTCCCTTTGGGATGCCTTTGGCAGATGAAGTAAGCCTGGAACTCAGGGCTTCCTGGTTAAAGAATTCCGAGCCCTACGCTGAACCCTAACCCTAACCCTAGGCAGATAAATCAGCCTAGGTATAGGGATGGTGCCAAGGAAAAAGCTGTGAAAGCTGCCATGTTGTTGCACTTTTGTACTCCCCTTGGGATGCCTTGAACAGCTGCAGTGTGCCTGGAGCTAAGGGCTTCCTAGTTTTAAAAATCCTAGCCCTAGGCCTAAGCCTAACAGTAACCCTGGGAAGGTAAATCAGCCTGGTGTTAGGCTTCTTGCCAAGGAAAAAGCCGTGAAAGCAGCCATGTTGTGGCACTTTTGCACTCGCTTTTGGATGCCTTTCACAGCTCCAGTGTGCCTGGAACTCAGGGCTTCCTGCTTTTGAAAATCCTAGCCCTAGGCCGAACCCCAACCCTAAGACGAGAAAGGCAAATCAGCCAGGAATTAGGCATGTCCCCAAGGAAAAAGCTGTGGAGGCAGGCATGTTGTGGTACTTTTGCGCTCTTCTTGGCTAGTCCTTCGCAGCTGCTGTGTTCTTGGAACTCAGGGCTTTCTGGTTAATAGACCCTTACCCTAGGCGTAACTCAAACCTTAACCCTAGGAAGGAAAATCAGCCTATGGTTTGGGATGGTCTCATGGAAATATCAGTGGTGGCAGCCAAGTTGCATCACTTTTGCGCTCCCCTTGGGATGCCTTTCGCAGCTGCAGTGTGCCTGGAGCCCAGGGCTTCCTGGTTTTAAAAGTCCTAGGCCTAAGCCTAACAGTAACCCTAGGAAGGTAAATCAGCCGGGTATTAGGGTTCTTCCTAAGGGAAAAGCCGTGAAAGCAGCCATGTTGTGGCACTTCTGCACTCCCTTTGGGATGCCTTTGGCAGATGAAGTAAGCCTGGAACTCAGGGCTTCCTGGTTAAAGAAATCCAAGCCCTAGGCTGAACCCTAACCCTAACCCTAGGCAGATAAATCAGCCTAGGTATAGGGATGGTGCCAAGGAAAAAGCTGTGAAAGCTGCCATGTTGTTGCACTTTTGTACTCCCCTTGGGATGCCTTGAACAGCTGCAGTGTGCCTGGAGCTAAGGGCTTCCTAGTTTTAAAAATCCTAGCCCTAGGCCTAAGCCTAACAGTAACCCTGGGAAGGGAAATCAGCCTGGTGTTAGGCGTCTTGCCAAGGAAAAAGCCGTGAAAGCAGCCATGTTGTGGCACTTTTGCACTCCCTTTTGAATGCCTTTCACAGCTCCAGTGTGCCTGGAACTCAGGGCTTCCTGCTTTTAAAAATCCTAGCCCTAGGCCGAACCCCAACCCTAAGACGAGAAAGGCAAATCAGCCAGGAATTAGGCATGTCCCCAAGGAAAAAGCTGTGGAGGCAGGCATGTTGTGGTACTTTTGCGCTCTTCTTGGCTAGTCCTTCGCAGCTGCTGTGTTCTTGGAACTCAGGGCTTTCTGGTTAATAGACCCTTACCCTAGGCGTAACTCAAACCTTAACCCTAGGAAGGAAAATCAGCCTATGGTTCGGGATGGTCTCATGGAAATATCAGTGGTGGCAGCCAAGTTGCGTCACTTTTGCGCTCCCCTTGGGATGCCTTTCGCAGCTGCAGTGTGCCTGGAGCCCAGGGCTTCCTGGTTTTAAAAGTCCTAGGCCTAAGCCTAACAGTAACCCTAGGAAGGTAAATCAGCCGGGTATTAGGGTTCTTCCTAAGGGAAAAGCCGTGAAAGCAGCCATGTTGTGGCACTTCTGCACTCCCTTTGGGATGCCTTTGGCAGATGAAGTAAGCCTGGAACTCAGGGCTTCCTGGTTAAAGAATTCCGAGCCCTACGCTGAACCCTAACCCTAACCCTAGGCAGATAAATCAGCCTAGGTATAGGGATGGTGCCAAGGAAAAAGCTGTGAAAGCTGCCATGTTGTTGCACTTTTGTACTCCCCTTGGGATGCCTTGAACAGCTGCAGTGTGCCTGGAGCTAAGGGCTTCCTAGTTTTAAAAATCCTAGCCCTAGGCCTAAGCCTAACAGTAACCCTGGGAAGGTAAATCAGCCTGGTGTTAGGCTTCTTGCCAAGGAAAAAGCCGTGAAAGCAGCCATGTTGTGGCACTTTTGCACTCCCTTTTGGATGCCTTTCACAGCTCCAGTGTGCCTGGAACTCAGGGCTTCCTGCTTTTGAAAATCCTAGCCCTAGGCCGAACCCCAACCCTAAGACGAGAAAGGCAAATCAGCCAGGAATTAGGCATGTCCCCAAGGAAAAAGCTGTGGAGGCAGGCATGTTGTGGTACTTTTGCGCTCTTCTTGGCTAGTCCTTCGCAGCTGCTGTGTTCTTGGAACTCAGGGCTTTCTGGTTAATAGACCCTTACCCTAGGCGTAACTCAAACCTTAACCCTAGGAAGGAAAATCAGCCTATGGTTCGGGATGGTCTCATGGAAATATCAGTGGTGGCAGCCAAGTTGCGTCACTTTTGCGCTCCCCTTGGGATGCCTTTCGCAGCTGCAGTGTGCCTGGAGCCCAGGGCTTCCTGGTTTTAAAAGTCCTAGGCCTAAGCCTAAGAGTAACCCTAGGAAGGTAAATCAGCCGGGTATTAGGGTTCTTCCTAAGGGAAAAGCCGTGAAAGCAGCCATGTTGTGGCACTTCTGCACTCCCTTTGGGATGCCTTTGGCAGATGAAGTAAGCCTGGAACTCAGGGCTTCCTGGTTAAAGAAATCCAAGCCCTAGGCTGAACCCTAACCCTAGGCAGATAAATCAGCCTAGGTATAGGGATGGTGCCAAGGAAAAAGCTGTGAAAGCTGCCATGTTGTTGCACTTTTGTACTCCCCTTGGGATGCCTTGAACAGCTGCAGTGTGCCTGGAGCTAAGGGCTTCCTAGTTTTAAAAATCCTAGCCCTAGGCCTAAGCCTAACAGTAACCCTGGGAAGGTAAATCAGCCTGGTGTTAGGCGTCTTGCCAAGGAAAAAGCCGTGAAAGCAGCCATGTTGTGGCACTTTTGCACTCCCTTTTGGATGCCTTTCACAGCTCCAGTGTGCCTGGAACTCAGGGCTTCCTGATTTTAAAAATCCTAGCCCTAGGCCGAACCCCAACCCTAAGACGAGAAAGGCAAATCAGCCAGGAATTAGGCATGTCCCCAAGGAAAAAGCTGTGGAGGCAGGCATGTTGTGGTACTTTTGCGCTCTTCTTGGCTAGTCCTTCGCAGCTGCTGTGTTCTTGGAACTCAGGGCTTTCTGGTTAATAGACCCTTACCCTAGGCGTAACTCAAACCTTAACCCTAGGAAGGAAAATCAGCCTATGGTTCGGGATGCTCTCATGGAAATATCAGTGGTGGCAGCCATGTTGCGTCACTTTTGCGCTCCCCTTGGGATGCCTTTCACAGCTGCAGTGTGCCTGGAGCCCAGGGCTTCCTGGTTTTAAAAGTCCTAGGCCTAAGCCTAACAGTAACCCTAGGAAGGTAAATCAGCCGGGTATTAGGGTTCTTCCTAAGGGAAAAGCCGTGAAAGCAGCCATGTTGTGGCACTTCTGCACTCCCTTTGGGATGCCTTTGGCAGATGAAGTAAGCCTGGAACTCAGGGCTTCCTGGTTAAAGAAATCCAAGCCCTAGGCTGAACCCTAACCCTAGGCAGATAAATCAGCCTAGGTATAGGGATGGTGCCAAGGAAAAAGCTGTGAAAGCTGCCATGTTGTTGCACTTTTGTACTCCCCTTGGGATGCCTTGAACAGCTGCAGTGTGCCTGGAGCTAAGGGCTTCCTAGTTTTAAAAATCCTAGCCCTAGGCCTAAGCCTAACAGTAACCCTGGGAAGGTCAATCAGCCTGGTGTTAGGCGTCTTGCCAAGGAAAAAGCCGTGAAAGCAGCCATGTTGTGGCACTTTTGCACTCCCTTTTGGATGCCTTTCACAGCTCCAGTGTGCCTGGAACTCAGGGCTTCCTGATTTTAAAAATCCTAGCCCTAGGCCGAACCCCAACCCTAAGACGAGAAAGGCAAATCAGCCAGGAATTAGGCATGTCCCCAAGGAAAAAGCTGTGGAGGCAGGCATGTTGTGGTACTTTTGCGCTCTTCTTGGCTAGTCCTTCGCAGCTGCTGTGTTCTTGGAACTCAGGGCTTTCTGGTTAATAGACCCTTACCCTAGGCGTAACTCAAACCTTAACCCTAGGAAGGAAAATCAGCCTATGGTTCGGGATGGTCTCTAGGAAATATCAGTGGTGGCAGCCAAGTTGCGTCACTTTTGCGCTCCCCTTGGGATGCCTTTTGCAGCTGCAGTGTGCCTGGAGCCCAGGGCTTCCTGGTTTTAAAAGTCCTAGGCCTAAGCCTAACAGTAACCCTAGGAAGGTAAATCAGCCGGGTATTAGGGTTCTTCCTAAGGGAAAAGCCGTGAAAGCAGCCATGTTGTGGCACTTCTGCACTCCCTTTGGGATGCCTTTGGCAGATGAAGTAAGCCTGGAACTCAGGGCTTCCTGGTTAAAGAAATCCGAGCCCTAGGCTGAACCCTAACCCTAACCCTAGGCAGATAAATCAGCCTAGGTATAGGGATGGTGCCAAGGAAAAAGCTGAGAAAGCTGCCATGTTGTTGCACTTTTGTACTCCCCTTGGGATGCCTTGAACAGCTGCAGTGTGCCTGGAGCTAAGGGCTTCCTAGTTTTAAAAATCCTAGCCCTAGGCCTAAGCCTAACAGTAACCCTGGGAAGGCAAATCAGCCTGGTGTTAGGCGTCTTGCCAAGGAAAAAGGCGTGAAAGCAGCCATGTTGTGGCACTTTTGCACTCCCTTTTGAATGCCTTTCACAGCTCCAGTGTGCCTGGAACTCAGGGCTTCCTGATTTTAAAAATCCTAGCCCTAGGCCGAACCCCAACCCTAAGACGAGAAAGGCAAATCAGCCAGGAATTAGGCATGTCCCCAAGGAAAAAGCTGTGGAGGCAGGCATGTTGTGGTACTTTTGCGCTCTTCTTGGCTAGTCCTTCGCAGCTGCTGTGTTCTTGGAACTCAGGGCTTTCTGGTTAATAGACCCTTACCCTAGGCGTAACTCAAACCTTAACCCTAGGAAGGAAAATCAGCCTATGGTTCGGGATGGTCTCATGGAAATATCAGTGGTGGCAGCCAAGTTGCGTCACTTTTGCGCTCCCCTTGGGATGCCTTTCGCAGCTGCAGTGTGCCTGGAGCCCAGGGCTTCCTGGTTTTAAAAGTCCTAGGCCTAAGCCTAACAGTAACCCTAGGAAGGTAAATCAGCCGGGTATTAGGGTTCTTCCTAAGGGAAAAGCCGTGAAAGCAGCCATGTTGTGGCACTTCTGCACTCCCTTTGGGATGCCTTTGGCAGATGAAGTAAGCCTGGAACTCAGGGCTTCCTGGTTAAAGAATTCCGAGCCCTAGGCTGAAGCCTAACCCTAACCCTAGGCAGATAAATCAGCCTAGGTATAGGGATGGTGCCAAGGAAAAAGCTGTGAAAGCTGCCATGTTGTTGCACTTTTGTACTCCCCTTGGGATGCCTTGAACAGCTGCAGTGTGCCTGGAGCTAAGGGCTTCCTAGTTTTAAAAATCCTAGCCCTAGGCCTAAGCCTAACAGTAACCCTGGGAAGGTAAATCAGCCTGGTGTTAGGCTTCTTGCCAAGGAAAAAGCCGTGAAAGCAGCCATGTTGTGGCACTTTTGCACTCCCTTTTGGATGCCTTTCACAGCTCCAGTGTGCCTGGAACTCAGGGCTTCCTGCTTTTAAAAATCCTAGCCCTAGGCCGAACCCCAACCCTAAGACGAGAAAGGCAAATCAGCCAGGAATTAGGCATGTCCCCAAGGAAAAAGCTGTGGAGGCAGGCATGTTGTGGTACTTTTGCGCTCTTCTTGGCTAGTCCTTCGCAGCTGCTGTGTTCTTGGAACTCAGGGCTTTCTGGTTAATAGACCCTTACCCTAGGCGTAACTCAAACCTTAACCCTAGGAAGGAAAATCAGCCTATGGTTCGGGATGGTCTCATGGAAATATCAGTGGTGGCAGCCAAGTTGCGTCACTTTTGCGCTCCCCTTGGGATGCCTTTCGCAGCTGCAGTGTGCCTGGAGCCCAGGGCTTCCTGGTTTTAAAAGTCCTAGGCCTAAGCCTAACAGTAACCCTAGGAAGGTAAATCAGCCGGGTATTAGGGTTCTTCCTAAGGGAAAAGCCGTGAAAGCAGCCATGTTGTGGCACTTCTGCACTCCCTTTGGGATGCCTTTGGCAGATGAAGTAAGCCTGGAACTCAGGGCTTCCTGGTTAAAGAAATCCAAGCCCTAGGCTGAACCCTAACCCTGGGCAGATAAATCAGCCTAGGTATAGGGATGGTGCCAAGGAAAAAGCTGTGAAAGCTGCCATGTTGTTGCACTTTTGTACTCCCCTTGGGATGCCTTGAACAGCTGCAGTGTGCCTGGAGCTAAGGGCTTCCTAGTTTTAAAAATCCTAGCCCTAGGCCTAAGCCTAACAGTAACCCTGGGAAGGTAAATCAGCCTGGTGTTAGGCTTCTTGCCAAGGAAAAAGCCGTGAAAGCAGCCATGTTGTGGCACTTTTGCACTCCCTTTTGGATGCCTTTCACAGCTCCAGTGTGCCTGGAACTCAGGGCTTCCTGCTTTTAAAAATCCTAGCCCTAGGCCGAACCCCAACCCTAAGACGAGAAAGGCAAATCAGCCAGGAATTAGGCATGTCCCCAAGGAAAAAGCTGTGGAGGCAGGCATGTTGTGGTACTTTTGCGCTCTTCTTGGGTAGTCCTTAGCAGCTGCTGTGTTCTTGGAACTCAGGGCTTTCTGGTTAATAGACCCTTACCCTAGGCGTAACTCAAACCTTAACCCTAGGAAGGAAAATCAGCCTATGGTTCGGGATGGTCTCATGGAAATATCAGTGGTGGCAGCCAAGTTGCGTCACTTTTGCGCTCCCCTTGGGATGCCTTTCGCAGCTGCAGTGTGCCTGGAGCACAGGGCTTCCTGGTTTTAAAAGTCCTAGGCCTAAGCCTAACAGTAACCCTAGGAAGGTAAATCAGCCGGGTATTAGGGTTCTTCCTAAGGGAAAAGCCGTGAAAGCAGCCATGTTGTGGCACTTCTGCACTCCCTTTGGGATGCCTTTGGCAGATGAAGTAAGCCTGGAACTCAGGGCTTCCTGGTTAAAGAAATCCAAGCCCTAGGCTGAACCCTAACCCTGGGCAGATAAATCAGCCTAGGTATAGGGATGGTGCCAAGGAAAAAGCTGTGAAAGCTGCCATGTTGTTGCACTTTTGTACTCCCCTTGGGATGCCTTGAACAGCTGCAGTGTGCCTGGAGCTAAGGGCTTCCTAGTTTTAAAAATCCTAGCCCTAGGCCTAAGCCTAACAGTAACCCTGGGAAGGTAAATCAGCCTGGTGTTAGGCGTCTTGCCAAGGAAAAAGCCGTGAAAGCAGCCATGTTGTGGCACTTTTGCACTCCCTTTTGGATGCCTTTCACAGCTCCAGTGTGCCTGGAACTCAGGGCTTCCTGATTTTAAAAATCCTAGCCCTAGGCCGAACCCCAACCCTAAGACGAGAAAGGCAAATCAGCCAGGAATTAGGCATGTCCACAAGGAAAAAGCTGTGGAGGCAGGCATGTTGTGGTACTTTTGCGCTCTTCTTGGCTAGTCCTTCGCAGCTGCTGTGTTCTTGGAACTCAGGGCTTTCTGGTTAATAGACCCTTACCCTAGGCGTAACTCAAACCTTAACCCTAGGAAGGAAAATCAGCCTATGGTTCGGGATGCAATCATGGAAATATCAGTGGTGGCAGCCATGTTGCGTCACTTTTGCGCTCCCCTTGGGATGCCTTTCGCAGCTGCAGTGTGCCTGGAGCACAGGGCTTCCTGGTTTTAAAAGTCCTAGGCCTAAGCCTAACAGTAACCCTAGGAAGGTAAATCAGCCGGGTATTAGGGTTCTTCCTAAGGGAAAAGCCGTGAAAGCAGCCATGTTGTGGCACTTCTGCACTCCCTTTGGGATGCCTTTGGCAGATGAAGTAAGCCTGGAACTCAGGGCTTCCTGGTTAAAGAAATCCAAGCCCTAGGCTGAACCCTAACCCTAACCCTAGGCAGATAAATCAGCCTAGGTATAGGGATGGTGCCAAGGAAAAAGCTGTGAAAGCTGCCATGTTGTTGCACTTTTGTACTCCCCTTGGGATGCCTTGAACAGCTGCAGTGTGCCTGGAGCTAAGGGCTTCCTAGTTTTAAAAATCCTAGCCCTAGGCCTAAGCCTAACAGTAACCCTGGGAAGGTCAATCAGCCTGGTGTTAGGCGTCTTGTCAAGGAAAAAGCCGTGAAAGCAGCCATGTTGTGGCACTTTTGCACTCCCTTTTGGATGCCTTTCACAGCTCCAGTGTGCCTGGAACTCAGGGCTTCCTGCTTTTAAAAATCCTAGCCCTAGGCCGAACCGCAACCCTAAGACGAGAAAGGCAAATCAGCCAGGAATTAGGCATGTCCCCAAGGAAAAAGCTGTGGAGGAAGGCATGTTGTGGTACTTTTGCGCTCTTCTTGGCTAGTCCTTTGCAGCTGCTGTGTTCTTGGAACTCAGGGCTTTCTGGTTAATAGACCCTTACCCTAGGCGTAACTCAAACCTTAACCCTAGGAAGGAAAATCAGCCTATGGTTCGGGATGCTCTCATGGAAATATCAGTGGTGGCAGCCAAGTTGCGTCACTTTTGCGCTCCCCTTGGGATGCCTTTCGCAGCTGCAGTGTGCCTGGAGCCCAGGGCTTCCTGGTTTTAAAAGTCCTAGGCCTAAGCCTAACAGTAACCCTAGGAAGGTAAATCAGCCGGGTATTAGGGTTCTTCCTAAGGGAAAAGCCGTGAAAGCAGCCATGTTGTGGCACTTCTGCACTCCCTTTGGGATGCCTTTGGCAGATGAAGTAAGCCTGGAACTCAGGGCTTCCTGGTTAAAGAATTCCGAGCCCTAGGCTGAACCCTAACCCTAACCCTAGGCAGATAAATCAACCTAGGTATAGGGATGGTGCCAAGGAAAAAGCTGAGAAAGCTGCCATGTTGTTGCACTTTTGTACTCCCCTTGGGATGCCTTGAACAGCTGCAGTGTGCCTGGAGCCCAGGGCTTCCTAGTTTTAAAAATCCTAGCCCTAGGCCTAAGCCTAACAGTAACCCTGGGAAGGTAAATCAGCCTGGTGTTAGGCGTCTTGCCAAGGAAAAAGCCGTGAAAGCAGCCATGTTGTGGCACTTTTGCACTCCCTTTTGGATGCCTTTCACAGCTCCAGTGTGCCTGGAACTCAGGGCTTCCTGCTTTTAAAAATCCTAGCCCTAGGCCGAACCCCAACCCTAAGACGAGAAAGGCAAATCAGCCAGGAATTAGGCATGTCCCCAAGGAAAAAGCTGTGGAGGCAGGCATGTTGTGGTACTTTTGCGCTCTTCTTGGCTAGTCCTTCGCAGCTGCTGTGTTCTTGGAACTCAGGGCTTTCTGGTTAATAGACCCTTACCCTAGGCGTAACTCAAACCTTAACCCTAGGAAGGAAAATCAGCCTATGGTTCGGGATGGTCTCATGGAAATATCAGTGGTGGCAGCCAAGTTGCGTCACTTTTGCGCTCCCCTTGGGATGCCTTTCGCAGCTGCAGTGTGCCTGGAGCCCAGGGCTTCCTGGTTTTAAAAGTCCTAGGCCTAAGCCTAACAGTAACCCTAGGAAGGTAAATCAGCCGGGTATTAGGGTTCTTCCTAAGGGAAAAGCCGTGAAAGCAGCCATGTTGTGGCACTTCTGCACTCCCTTTGGGATGCCTTTGGCAGATGAAGTAAGCCTGGAACTCAGGGCTTCCTGGTTAAAGAAATCCAAGCCCTAGGCTGAACCCTAACCCTAACCCTAGGCAGATAAATCAGCCTAGGTATAGGGATGGTGCCAAGGAAAAAGCTGTGAAAGCTGCCATGTTGTTGCACTTTTGTACTCCCCTTGGGATGCCTTGAACAGCTGCAGTGTGCCTGGAGCTAAGGGCTTCCTAGTTTTAAAAATCCTAGCCCTAGGCCTAAGCCTAACAGTAACCCTGGGAAGGTAAATCAGCCTGGTGTTAGGCGTCTTGCCAAGGAAAAAGCCGTGAAAGCAGCCATGTTGTGGCACTTTTGCACTCCCTTTTGGATGCCTTTAACAGCTCCAGTGTGCCTGGAACTCAGGGCTTCCTGCTTTTGAAAATCCTAGCCCTAGGCCGAACCCCAACCCTAAGACGAGAAAGGCAAATCAGCCAGGAATTAGGCATGTCCCCAAGGAAAAAGCTGTGGAGGCAGGCATGTTGTGGTACTTTTGCGCTCTTCTTGGCTAGTCCTTCGCAGCTGCTGTGTTCTTGGAACTCAGGGCTTTCTGGTTAATAGACCCTTACCCTAGGCGTAACTCAAACCTTAACCCTAGGAAGGAAAATCAGCCTATGGTTCGTTATGGTCTCATGGAAATATCAGTGGTGGCAGCCATGTTGCGTCACTTTTGCGCTCCCCTTGGGATGCCTTTCGCAGCTGCAGTGTGCCTGGAGCCCAGGGCTTCCTGGTTTTAAAAGTCCTAGGCCTAAGCCTAACAGTAACCCTAGGAAGGTAAATCAGCCGGGTATTAGGGTTCTTCCTAAGGGAAAAGCCGTGAAAGCAGCCATGTTGTGGCACTTCTGCACTCCCTTTGGGATGCCTTTGGCAGATGAAGTAAGCCTGGAACTCAGGGCTTCCTGGTTAAAGAAATCCGAGCCCTAGGCTGAACCCTAACCCTAACCCTAGGCAGATAAATCAGCCTAGGTATAGGGATGGTGCCAAGGAAAAAGCTGTGAAAGCTGCCATGTTGTTGCACTTTTGTACTCCCCTTGGGATGCCTTGAACAGCTGCAGTGTGCCTGGAGCTAAGGGCTTCCTAGTATAAAAAATCCTAGCCCTAGGCCTAAGCCTAACAGTAACCCTGGGAAGGTAAATCAGCCTGGTGTTAGGCGTCTTGCCAAGGAAAAAGCCGTGAAAGCAGCCATGTTGTGGCACTTTTGCACTCCCTTTTGGATGCCTTTCACAGCTCCAGTGTGCCTGGAACTCAGGGCTTCCTGCTTTTGAAAATCCTAGCCCTAGGCCGAACCCCAACCCTAAGACGAGAAAGGCAAATCAGCCAGGAATTAGGCATGTCCCCAAGGAAAAAGCTGTGGAGGCAGGCATGTTGTGGTACTTTTGCGCTCTTCTTGGGTAGTCCTTCGCAGCTGCTGTGTTCTTGGAACTCAGGGCTTTCTGGTTAATAGACCCTTACCCTAGGCGTAACTCAAACCTTAACCCTAGGAAGGAAAATCAGCCTATGGTTCCGGATGGTCTCATGGAAATATCAGTGGTGGCAGGCATGTTGCGTCACTTTTGCGCTCCCCTTGGGATGCCTTTCGCAGCTGCAGTGTGCCTGGAGCCCAGGGCTTCCTGGTTTTAAAAGTCCTAGGCCTAAGCCTAACAGTAACCCTAGGAAGGTAAATCAGCCGGGTATTAGGGTTCTTCCTAAGGGAAAAGCCGTGAAAGCAGCCATGTTGTGGCACTTCTGCACTCCCTTTGGGATGCCTTTGGCAGATGAAGTAAGCCTGGAACTCAGGGCTTCCTGGTTAAAGAATTCCGAGCCCTAGGCTGAACCCTAACCCTAACCCTAGGCAGATAAATCAACCTAGGTATAGGGATGGTGCCAAGGAAAAAGCTGAGAAAGCTGCCATGTTGTTGCACTTTTGTACTCCCCTTGGGATGCCTTGAACAGCTGCAGTGTGCCTGGAGCCCAGGGCTTCCTAGTTTTAAAAATCCTAGCCCTAGGCCTAAGCCTAACAGTAACCCTGGGAAGGTAAATCAGCCTGGTGTTAGGCGTCTTGCCAAGGAAAAAGCCGTGAAAGCAGCCATGTTGTGGCACTTTTGCACTCCCTTTTGGATGCCTTTTACAGCTGCAGTGTGCCTGGAACTCAGGGCTTCCTGCTTTTAAAAATCCTAGCCCTAGGCCGAACCCCAACCCTAAGACGAGAAAGGCAAATCAGCCAGGAATTAGGCATGTCCCCAAGGAAAAAGCTGTGGAGGCAGGCATGTTGTGGTACTTTTGCGCTCTTCTTGGCTAGTCCTTCGCAGCTGCTGTGTTCTTGGAACTCAGGGCTTTCTGGTTAATAGACCCTTACCCTAGGCGTAACTCAAACCTTAACCCTAGGAAGGAAAATCAGCCTATGGTTCGGGATGGTCTCATGGAAATATCAGTGGTGGCAGCCAAGTTGCGTCACTTTTGCGCTCCCCTTGGGATGCCTTTCGCAGCTGCAGTGTGCCTGGAGCCCAGGGCTTCCTGGTTTTAAAAGTCCTAGACCTAAGCCTAACAGTAACCCTAGGAAGGTAAATCAGCCGGGTATTAGGGTTCTTCCTAAGGGAAAAGCCGTGAAAGCAGCCATGTTGTGGCACTTCTGCACTCCCTTTGGGATGCCTTTGGCAGATGAAGTAAGCCTGGAACTCAGGGCTTCCTGGTTAAAGAAATCCGAGCCCTAGGCTGAACCCTAACCCTAGGCAGATAAATCAACCTAGGTATAGGGATGGTGCCAAGGAAAAAGCTGAGAAAGCTGCCATGTTGTTGCACTTTTGTACTCCCCTTGGGATGCCTTGAACAGCTGCAGTGTGCCTGGAGCTAAGGGCTTCCTAGTTTTAAAAATCCTAGCCCTAGGCCTAAGCCTAACAGTAACCCTGGGAAGGTCAATCAGCCTGGTGTTAGGCGTCTTGCCAAGGAAAAAGCCGTGAAAGCAGCCATGTTGTGGCACTTTTGCACTCCCTTTTGAATGCCTTTCACAGCTCCAGTGTGCCTGGAACTCAGGGCTTCCTGCTTTTAAAAATCCTAGCCCTAGGCCGAACCCCAACCCTAAGACGAGAAAGGCAAATCAGCCAGGAATTAGGCATGTCCCCAAGGAAAAAGCTGTGGAGGCAGGCATGTTGTGGTACTTTTGCGCTCTTCTTGGCTAGTCCTTCGCAGCTGCTGTGTTCTTGGAACTCAGGGCTTTCTGGTTAATAGACCCTTACCCTAGGCGTAACTCAAACCTTAACCCTAGGAAGGAAAATCAGCCTATGGTTCGGGATGGTCTCATGGAAATATCAGTGGTGGCAGCCAAGTTGCGTCACTTTTGCGCTCCCCTTGGGATGCCTTTCGCAGCTGCAGTGTGCCTGGAGCCCAGGGCTTCCTGGTTTTAAAAGTCCTAGGCCTAAGCCTAACAGTAACCCTAGGAAGGTAAATCAGCCGGGTATTAGGGTTCTTCCTAAGGGAAAAGCCGTGAAAGCAGCCATGTTGTGGCACTTCTGCACTCCCTTTGGGATGCCTTTGGCAGATGAAGTAAGCCTGGAACTCAGGGCTTCCTGGTTAAAGAAATCCAAGCCCTAGGCTGAACCCTAACCCTAACCCTAGGCAGATAAATCAGCCTAGGTATAGGGATGGTGCCAAGGAAAAAGCTGTGAAAGCTGCCATGTTGTTGCACTTTTGTACTCCCCTTGGGATGCCTTGAACAGCTGCAGTGTGCCTGGAGCTAAGGGCTTCCTAGTTTTAAAAATCCTAGCCCTAGGCCTAAGCCTAACAGTAACCCTGGGAAGGTAAATCAGCCTGGTGTTAGGCGTCTTGCCAAGGAAAAAGCCGTGAAAGCAGCCATGTTGTGGCACTTTTGCACTCCCTTTTGAATGCCTTTCACAGCTCCAGTGTGCCTGGAACTCAGGGCTTCCTGCTTTTAAAAATCCTAGCCCTAGGCCGAACCCCAACCCTAAGACGAGAAAGGCAAATCAGCCAGGAATTAGGCATGTCCCCAAGGAAAAAGCTGTGGAGGCAGGCATGTTGTGGTACTTTTGCGCTCTTCTTGGCTAGTCCTTTGCAGCTGCTGTGTTCTTGGAACTCAGGGCTTTCTGGTTAATAGACCCTTACCCTAGGCGTAACTCAAACCTTAACCGTAGGAAGGAAAATCAGCCTATGGTTCGGGATGGTCTCATGGAAATATCAGTGGTGGCAGCCAAGTTGCATCACTTTTGCGCTCCCCTTGGGATGCCTTTCGCAGCTGCAGTGTGCCTGGAGCCCAGGGCTTCCTGGTTTTAAAAGTCCTAGGCCTAAGCCTAACAGTAACCCTAGGAAGGTAAATCAGCCGGGTATTAGGGTTCTTCCTAAGGGAAAAGCCGTGAAAGCAGCCATGTTGTGGCACTTCTGCACTCCCTTTGGGATGCCTTTGGCAGATGAAGTAAGCCTGGAACTCAGGGCTTCCTGGTTAAAGAAATCCAAGCCCTAGGCTGAACCCTAACCCTAACCCTAGGCAGATAAATCAGCCTAGGTATAGGGATGGTGCCAAGGAAAAAGCTGTGAAAGCTGCCATGTTGTTGCACTTTTGTACTCCCCTTGGGATGCCTTGAACAGCTGCAGTGTGCCTGGAGCTAAGGGCTTCCTAGTTTTAAAAATCCTAGCCCTAGGCCTAAGCCTAACAGTAACCCTGGGAAGGTAAATCAGCCTGGTGTTAGGCGTCTTGCCAAGGAAAAAGCCGTGAAAGCAGCCATGTTGTGGCACTTTTGCACTCCCTTTTGGATGCCTTTAACAGCTCCAGTGTGCCTGGAACTCAGGGCTTCCTGCTTTTGAAAATCCTAGCCCTAGGCCGAACCCCAACCCTAAGACGAGAAAGGCAAATCAGCCAGGAATTAGGCATGTCCCCAAGGAAAAAGCTGTGGAGGCAGGCATGTTGTGGTACTTTTGCGCTCTTCTTGGCTAGTCCTTCGCAGCTGCTGTGTTCTTGGAACTCAGGGCTTTCTGGTTAATAGACCCTTACCCTAGGCGTAACTCAAACCTTAACCCTAGGAAGGAAAATCAGCCTATGGTTCGTTATGGTCTCATGGAAATATCAGTGGTGGCAGCCATGTTGCGTCACTTTTGCGCTCCCCTTGGGATGCCTTTTGCAGCTGCAGTGTGCCTGGAGCCCAGGGCTTCCTGGTTTTAAAAGTCCTAGGCCTAAGCCTAACAGTAACCCTAGGAAGGTAAATCAGCCGGGTATTAGGGTTCTTCCTAAGGGAAAAGCCGTGAAAGCAGCCATGTTGTGGCACTTCTGCACTCCCTTTGGGATGCCTTTGGCAGATGAAGTAAGCCTGGAACTCAGGGCTTCCTGGTTAAAGAAATCCAAGCCCTAGGCTGAACCCTAACCCTAACCCTAGGCAGATAAATCAGCCTAGGTATAGGGATGGTGCCAAGGAAAAAGCTGTGAAAGCTGCCATGTTGTTGCACTTTTGTACTCCCCTTGGGATGCCTTGAACAGCTGCAGTGTGCCTGGAGCTAAGGGCTTCCTAGTATAAAAAATCCTAGCCCTAGGCCTAAGCCTAACAGTAACCCTGGGAAGGTAAATCAGCCTGGTGTTAGGCGTCTTGCCAAGGAAAAAGCCGTGAAAGCAGCCATGTTGTGGCACTTTTGCACTCCCTTTTGGATGCCTTTCACAGCTGCAGTGTGCCTGGAACTCAGGGCTTCCTGCTTTTAAAAATCCTAGCCCTAGGCCGAACCCCAACCCTAAGACGAGAAAGGCAAATCAGCCAGGAATTAGGCATGTCCACAAGGAAAAAGCTGTGGAGGCAGGCATGTTGTGGTACTTTTGCGCTCTTCTTGGCTAGTCCTTCGCAGCTGCTGTGTTCTTGGAACTCAGGGCTTTCTGGTTAATAGACCCTTACCCTAGGCGTAACTCAAACCTTAACCCTAGGAAGGAAAATCAGCCTATGGTTCGGGATGGTCTCATGGAAATATCAGTGGTGGCAGGCATGTTGCGTCACTTCTGCGCTCCCCTTGGGATGCCTTTCGCAGCTGCAGTGTGCCTGGAGCCCAGGGCTTCCTGGTTTTAAAAGTCCTAGGCCTAAGCCTAACAGTAACCCTAGGAAGGTAAATCAGCCGGGTATTAGGGTTCTTCCTAAGGGAAAAGCCGTGAAAGCAGCCATGTTGTGGCACTTCTGCACTCCCTTTGGGATGCCTTTGGCAGATGAAGTAAGCCTGGAACTCAGGGCTTCCTGGTTAAAGAAATCCAAGCCCTAGGCTGAACCCTAACCCTAGGCAGATAAATCAGCCTAGGTATAGGGATGGTGCCAAGGAAAAAGCTGTGAAAGCTGCCATGTTGTTGCACTTTTGTACTCCCCTTGGGATGCCTTGAACAGCTGCAGTGTGCCTGGAGCCCAGGGCTTCCTAGTTTTAAAAATCCAAGCCCTAGGCCTAAGCCTAACAGTAACCCTGGGAAGGTAAATCAGCCTGGTGTTAGGCGTCTTGCCAAGGAACAAGCCGTGAAAGCAGCCATGTTGTGGCACTTTTGCACTCCCTTTTGGATGCCTTTCACAGCTCCAGTGTGCCTGGAACTCAGGGCTTCCTGATTTTAAAAATCCTAGCCCTAGGCCGAACCCCAACCCTAAGACGAGAAAGGCAAATCAGCCAGGAATTAGGCATGTCCCCAAGGAAAAAGCTGTGGAGGCAGGCATGTTGTGGTACTTTTGCGCTCTTCTTGGGTAGTCCTTCGCAGCTGCTGTGTTCTTGGAACTCAGGGCTTTCTGGTTAATAGACCCTTACCCTAGGCGTAACTCAAACCTTAACCCTAGGAAGGAAAATCAGCCTATGGTTCGGGATGGTCTCATGGAAATATCAGTGGTGGCAGGCATGTTGCGTCACTTCTGCGCTCCCCTTGGGATGCCTTTCGCAGCTGCAGTGTGCCTGGAGCCCAGGGCTTCCTGGTTTTAAAAGTCCTAGGCCTAAGCCTAACAGTAACCCTAGGAAGGTAAATCAGCCGGGTATTAGGGTTCTTCCTAAGGGAAAAGCCGTGAAAGCAGCCATGTTGTGGCACTTCTGCACTCCCTTTGGGATGCCTTTGGCAGATGAAGTAAGCCTGGAACTCAGGGCTTCGTGGTTAAAAAAATCCAAGCCCTAGGCTGAACCCTAACCCTAACCCTAGGCAGATAAATCAGCCTAGGTATAGGGATGGTGCCAAGGAAAAAGCTGTGAAAGCTGCCATGTTGTTGCACTTTTGTACTCCCCTTGGGATGCCTTGAACAGCTGCAGTGTGCCTGGAGCTAAGGGCTTCCTAGTTTTAAAAATCCTAGCCCTAGGCCTAAGCCTAACAGTAACCCTGGGAAGGCAAATCAGCCTGGTGTTAGGCGTCTTGCCAAGGAAAAAGCCGTGAAAGCAGCCATGTTGTGGCACTTTTGCACTCCCTTTTGGATGCCTTTCACAGCTCCAGTGTGCCTGGAACTCAGGGATTCCTGATTTTGAAAATCCTAGCCCTAGGCCGAACCCCAACCCTAAGACGAGAAAGGCAAATCAGCCAGGAATTAGGCATGTCCCCAAGGAAAAAGCTGTGGAGGCAGGCATGTTGTGGTACTTTTGCGCTCTTCTTGGCTAGTCCTTCGCAGCTGCTGTGTTCTTGGAACTCAGGGCTTTCTGGTTAATAGACCCTTACCCTAGGCGTAACTCAAACCTTAACCCTAGGAAGGAAAATCAGCCTATGGTTCGGGATGGTCTCATGGAAATATCAGTGGTGGCAGCCAAGTTGCGTCACTTTTGCGCTCCCCTTGGGATGCCTTTCGCAGCTGCAGTGTGCCTGGAGCCCAGGGCTTCCTGGTTTTAAAAGTCCTAGGCCTAAGCCTAACAGTAACCCTAGGAAGGTAAATCAGCCGGGTATTAGGGTTCTTCCTAAGGGAAAAGCCATGAAAGCAGCCATGTTGTGGCACTTCTGCACTCCCTTTGGGATGCCTTTGGCAGATGAAGTAAGCCTGGAACTCAGGGCTTCCTGGTTAAAGAAATCCAAGCCCTAGGCTGAACCCTAACCCTAACCCTAGGCAGATAAATCAGCCTAGGTATAGGGATGGTGCCAAGGAAAAAGCTGAGAAAGCTGCCATGTTGTTGCACTTTTGTACTCCCCTTGGGATGCCTTGAACAGCTGCAGTGTGCCTGGAGCTAAGGGCTTCCTAGTTTTAAAAATCCTAGCCCTAGGCCTAAGCCTAACAGTAACCCTGGGAAGGTAAATCAGCCTGGTGTTAGGCGTCTTGCCAAGGAAAAAGCCGTGAAAGCAGCCATGTTGTGGCACTTTTGCACTCCCTTTTGGATGCCTTTCACAGCTCCAGTGTGCCTGGAACTCAGGGCTTCCTGCTTTTAAAAATCCTAGCCCTAGGCCGAACCCCAACCCTAAGACGAGAAAGGCAAATCAGCCAGGAATTAGGCATGTCCCCAAGGAAAAAGCTGTGGAGGCAGGCATGTTGTGGTACTTTTGCGCTCTTCTTGGCTAGTCCTTCGCAGCTGCTGTGTTCTTGGAACTCAGGGCTTTCTGGTTAATAGACCCTTACCCTAGGCGTAACTCAAACCTTAACCCTAGGAAGGAAAATCAGCCTATGGTTCGGGATGGTCTCATGGAAATATCAGTGGTGGCAGGCATGTTGCGTCACTTCTGCGCTCCCCTTGGGATGCCTTTCGCAGCTGCAGTGTGCCTGGAGCCCAGGGCTTCCTGGTTTTAAAAGTCCTAGGCCTAAGCCTAACAGTAACCCTAGGAAGGTAAATCAGCCGGGTATTAGGGTTCTTCCTAAGGGAAAAGCCGTGAAAGCAGCCATGTTGTGGCACTTCTGCACTCCCTTTGGGATGCCTTTGGCAGATGAAGTAAGCCTGGAACTCAGGGCTTCCTGGTTAAAGAAATCCAAGCCCTAGGCTGAACCCTAACCCTAGGCAGATAAATCAGCCTAGGTATAGGGATGGTGCCAAGGAAAAAGCTGTGAAAGCTGCCATGTTGTTGCACTTTTGTACTCCCCTTGGGATGCCTTGAACAGCTGCAGTGTGCCTGGAGCCCAGGGCTTCCTAGTTTTAAAAATCCAAGCCCTAGGCCTAAGCCTAACAGTAACCCTGGGAAGGTAAATCAGCCTGGTGTTAGGCGTCTTGCCAAGGAAAAAGCCGTGAAAGCAGCCATGTTGTGGCACTTTTGCACTCCCTTTTGGATGCCTTTCACAGCTCCAGTGTGCCTGGAACTCAGGGCTTCCTGATTTTAAAAATCCTAGCCCTAGGCCGAACCCCAACCCTAAGACGAGAAAGGCAAATCAGCCAGGAATTAGGCATGTCCCCAAGGAAAAAGCTGTGGAGGCAGGCATGTTGTGGTACTTTTGCGCTCTTCTTGGGTAGTCCTTCGCAGCTGCTGTGTTCTTGGAACTCAGGGCTTTCTGGTTAATAGACCCTTACCCTAGGCGTAACTCAAACCTTAACCCTAGGAAGGAAAATCAGCCTATGGTTCGGGATGGTCTCATGGAAATATCAGTGGTGGCAGGCATGTTGCGTCACTTTTGCGCTCCCCTTGGGATGCCTTTCGCAGCTGCAGTGTGCCTGGAGCCCAGGGCTTCCTGGTTTTAAAAGTCCTAGGCCTAAGCCTAACAGTAACCCTAGGAAGGTAAATCAGCCGGGTATTAGGGTTCTTCCTAAGGGAAAAGCCGTGAAAGCAGCCATGTTGTGGCACTTCTGCACTCCCTTTGGGATGCCTTTGGCAGATGAAGTAAGCCTGGAACTCAGGGCTTCCTGGTTAAAAAAATCCAAGCCCTAGGCTGAACCCTAACCCTAACCCTAGGCAGATAAATCAGCCTAGGTATAGGGATGGTGCCAAGGAAAAAGCTGTGAAAGCTGCCATGTTGTTGCACTTTTGTACTCCCCTTGGGATGCCTTGAACAGCTGCAGTGTGCCTGGAGCTAAGGGCTTCCTAGTTTTAAAAATCCTAGCCCTAGGCCTAAGCCTAACAGTAACCCTGGGAAGGCAAATCAGCCTGGTGTTAGGCGTCTTGCCAAGGAAAAAGCCGTGAAAGCAGCCATGTTGTGGCACTTTTGCACTCCCTTTTGGATGCCTTTCACAGCTCCAGTGTGCCTGGAACTCAGGGCTTCCTGATTTTGAAAATCCTAGCCCTAGGCCGAACCCCAACCCTAAGACGAGAAAGGCAAATCAGCCAGGAATTA
The DNA here is from genome assembly GCF_027579445.1 of Ammospiza nelsoni. Taxonomy (NCBI): domain Eukaryota; kingdom Metazoa; phylum Chordata; class Aves; order Passeriformes; family Passerellidae; genus Ammospiza; species Ammospiza nelsoni. The sequence goes on along the minus strand of NW_026683219.1, from coordinate 87,673 downwards.
GGCATGTCCCCAAGGAAAAAGCTGTGGAGGCAGGCATGTTGTGGTACTTTTGCGCTCTTCTTGGCTAGTCCTTCGCAGCTGCTGTGTTCTTGGAACTCAGGGCTTTCTGGTTAATAGACCCTTACCCTAGGCGTAACTCAAACCTTAACCCTAGGAAGGAAAATCAGCCTATGGTTCGGGATGGTCTCATGGAAATATCAGTGGTGGCAGCCAAGTTGCGTCACTTTTGCGCTCCCCTTGGGATGCCTTTCGCAGCTGCAGTGTGCCTGGAGCACAGGGCTTCCTGGTTTTAAAAGTCCTAGGCCTAAGCCTAACAGTAACCCTAGGAAGGTAAATCAGCCGCCGGGTATTAGGGTTCTTCCTAAGGGAAAAGCCGTGAAAGCAGCCATGTTGTGGCACTTCTGCACTCCCTTTGGGATGCCTTTGGCAGATGAAGTAAGCCTGGAACTCAGGGCTTCCTGGTTAAAGAAATCCAAGCCCTAGGCTGAACCCTAACCCTAACCCTAGGCAGATAAATCAGCCTAGTTATAGGGATGGTGCCAAGGAAAAAGCTGTGAAAGCTGCCATGTTGTTGCACTTTTGTACTCCCCTTGGGATGCCTTGAACAGCTGCAGTGTGCCTGTAGCCACGGGCTTCCTAGTTTTAAAAATCCTAGCCCTAGGCCTAAGCCTAACAGTAACCCTGGGAAGGTAAATCAGCCTGGTGTTAGGCGTCTTGCCAAGGAAAAAGCCGTGAAAGCAGCCATGTTGTGGCACTTTTGCACTCCCTTTTGGATGCCTTTCACAGCTGCAGTGTGCCTGGAACTCAGGGCTTCCTGCTTTTAAAAATCCTAGCCCTAGGCCGAACCCCAACCCTAAGACGAGAAAGGCAAATCAGCCAGGAATTAGGCATGTCCCCAAGGAAAAAGCTGTGGAGGCAGGCATGTTGTGGTACTTTTGCGCTCTTCTTGGCTAGTCCTTCGCAGCTGCTGTGTTCTTGGAACTCAGGGCTTTCTGGTTAATAGACCCTTACCCTAGGCGTAACTCAAACCTTAACCCTAGGAAGGAAAATCAGCCTATGGTTCGGGATGCTCTCATGGAAATATCAGTGGTGGCAGGCATGTTGCGTCACTTTTGCGCTCCCCTTGGGATGCCTTTCGCAGCTGCAGTGTGCCTGGAGCCCAGGGCTTCCTGGTTTTAAAAGTCCTAGGCCTAAGCCTAACAGTAACCCTAGGAAGGTAAATCAGCCGGGTATTAGGGTTCTTCCTAAGGGAAAAGCCGTGAAAGCAGCCATGTTGTGGCACTTCTGCACTCCCTTTGGGATGCCTTTGGCAGATGAAGTAAGCCTGGAACTCAGGGCTTCCTGGTTAAAAAAATTCAAGCCCTAGGCTGAACCCTAACCCTAACCCTAGGCAGATAAATCAGCCTAGGTAAAGGGATGGTGCCAAGGAAAAAGCTGTGAAAGCTGCCATGTTGTTGCACTTTTGTACTCCCCTTGGGATGCCTTGAACAGCTGCAGTGTGCCTGGAGCTAAGGGCTTCCTAGTTTTAAAAATCCTAGCCCTAGGCCTAAGCCTAACAGTAACCCTGGGAAGGTAAATCAGCCTGGTGTTAGGCGTCTTGCCAAGGAAAAAGCCGTGAAAGCAGCCATGTTGTGGCACTTTTGCACTCCCTTTTGGATGCCTTTCACAGCTGCAGTGTGCCTGGAACTCAGGGCTTCCTGCTTTTAAAAATCCTAGCCCTAGGCCGAACCCCAACCCTAAGACGAGAAAGGCAAATCAGCCAGGAATTAGGCATGTCCCCAAGGAAAAAGCTGTGGAGGCAGGCATGTTGTGGTACTTTTGCGCTCTTCTTGGCTAGTCCTTCGCAGCTGCTGTGTTCTTGGAACTCAGGGCTTTCTGGTTAATAGACCCTTACCCTAGGCGTAACTCAAACCTTAACCGTAGGAAGGAAAATCAGCCTATGGTTCGGGATGCTCTCATGGAAATATCAGTGGTGGCAGGCATGTTGCGTCACTTTTGCGCTCCCCTTGGGATGCCTTTCGCAGCTGCAGTGTGCCTGGAGCCCAGGGCTTCCTGGTTTTAAAAGTCCTAGGCCTAAGCCTAACAGTAACCCTAGGAAGGTAAATCAGCCGGGTATTAGGGTTCTTCCTAAGGGAAAAGCCGTGAAAGCAGCCATGTTGTGGCACTTCTGCACTCCCTTTGGGATGCCTTTGGCAGATGAAGTAAGCCTGGAACTCAGGGCTTCCTGGTTAAAGAAATCCAAGCCCTAGGCTGAAGCCTAACCCTAACCCTAGGCAGATAAATCAGCCTAGTTATAGGGATGGTGCCAAGGAAAAAGCTGTGAAAGCTGCCATGTTGTTGCACTTTTGTACTCCCCTTGGGATGCCTTGAACAGCTGCAGTGTGCCTGTAGCCACGGGCTTCCTAGTTTTAAAAATCCTAGCCCTAGGCCTAAGCCTAACAGTAACCCTGGGAAGGTAAATCAGCCTGGTGTTAGGCGTCTTGCCAAGGAAAAAGCCGTGAAAGCAGCCATGTTGTGGCACTTTTGCACTCCCTTTTGGATGCCTTTCACAGCTCCAGTGTGCCTGGAACTCAGGGCTTCCTGATTTTAAAAATCCTAGCCCTAGGCCGAACCCCAACCCTAAGACGAGAAAGGCAAATCAGCCAGGAATTAGGCATGTCCCCAAGGAAAAAGCTGTGGAGGCAGGCATGTTGTGGTACTTTTGCGCTCTTCTTGGCTAGTCCTTCGCAGCTGCTGTGTTCTTGGAACTCAGGGCTTTCTGGTTAATAGACCCTTACCCTAGGCGTAACTCAAACCTTAACCGTAGGAAGGAAAATCAGCCTATGGTTCGGGATGGTCTCATGGAAATATCAGTGGTGGCAGCCAAGTTGCATCACTTTTGCGCTCCCCTTGGGATGCCTTTTGCAGCTGCAGTGTGCCTGGAGCCCAGGGCTTCCTGGTTTTAAAAGTCCTAGGCCTAAGCCTAACAGTAACCCTAGGAAGGTAAATCAGCCGGGTATTAGGGTTCTTCCTAAGGGAAAAGCCGTGAAAGCAGCCATGTTGTGGCACTTCTGCACTCCCTTTGGGATGCCTTTGGCAGATGAAGTAAGCCTGGAACTCAGGGCTTCCTGGTTAAAGAAATCCAAGCCCTAGGCTGAACCCTAACCCTAACCCTAGGCAGATAAATCAGCCTAGGTATAGGGATGGTGCCAAGGAAAAAGCTGTGAAAGCTGCCATGTTGCTGCATTTTTGTACTCCCCTTGGGATGCCTTGAACAGCTGCAGTGTGCCTGGAGCTAAGGGCTTCCTAGTTTTAAAAATCCTAGCCCTAGGCCTAAGCCTAACGGTAACCCTGGGAAGGTAAATCAGCCTGTTGTTAGGCTTCTTGCCAAGGAAAAAGCCGTGAAAGCAGCCATGTTGTGGCACTTTTGCACTCCCTTTTGGATGCCTTTCACAGCTCCAGTGTGCCTGGAACTCAGGGCTTCCTGCTTTTAAAAATCCTAGCCCTAGGCCGAACCGCAACCCTAAGACGAGAAAGGCAAATCAGCCAGGAATTAGGCATGTCCCCAAGGAAAAAGCTGTGGAGGCAGGCATGTTGTGGTACTTTTGCGCTCTTCTTGGCTAGTCCTTTGCAGCTGCTGTGTTCTTGGAACTCAGGGCTTTCTGGTTAATAGACCCTTACCCTAGGCGTAACTCAAACCTTAACCCTAGGAAGGAAAATCAGCCTATGGTTCGGGATGCTCTCATGGAAATATCAGTGGTGGCAGCCATGTTGCGTCACTTTTGCGCTCCCCTTGGGATGCCTTTCGCAGCTGCAGTGTGCCTGGAGCCCAGGGCTTCCTGGTTTTAAAAGTCCTAGGCCTAAGCCTAACAGTAACCCTAGGAAGGTAAATCAGCCGGGTATTAGGGTTCTTCCTAAGGGAAAAGCCGTGAAAGCAGCCATGTTGTGGCACTTCTGCACTCCCTTTGGGATGCCTTTGGCAGATGAAGTAAGCCTGGAACTCAGGGCTTCCTGGTTAAAGAAATCACAGCCCTAGGCTGAACCCTAACCCTAACCCTAGGCAGATAAATCAACCTAGGTATAGGGATGGTGCCAAGGAAAAAGCTGAGAAAGCTGCCATGTTGTTGCACTTTTGTACTCCCCTGGGGATGCCTTGAACAGCTGCAGTGTGCCTGGAGCTAAGGGCTTCCTAGTTTTAAAAATCCTAGCCCTAGGCCTAAGCCTAACAGTAACCCTGGGAAGGTAAATCAGCCTGGTGTTAGGCGTCTTGCCAAGGAAAAAGCCGTGAAAGCAGCCATGTTGTGGCACTTTTGCACTCCCTTTTGGATGCCTTTCACAGCTGCAGTGTGCCTGTAACTCAGGGCTTCCTGCTTTTAAAAATCTTAGCCCTAGGCCGAACCCCAACCCTAAGACGAGAAAGGCAAATCAGCCAGGAATTAGGCATGTCCCCAAGGAAAAAGCTGTGGAGGCAGGCATGTTGTGGTACTTTTGCGCTCTTCTTGGCTAGTCCTTCGCAGCTGTTGTGTTCTTGGAACTCAGGGCTTTCTGGTTAATAGACCCATACCCTAGGCGTAACTCAAACCTTAACCCTAGGAAGGAAAATCAGCCTATGGTTCGGGATGGTCTCATGGAAATATCAGTGGTGGCAGCCAAGTTGCATCACTTTTGCGCTCCCCTTGGGATGCCTTTCGCAGCTGCAGTGTGCCTGGAGCCCAGGGCTTCCTGGTTTTAAAAGTCCTAGGCCTAAGCCTAACAGTAACCCTAGGAAGGTAAATCAGCCGGGTATTAGGGTTCTTCCTAAGGGAAAAGCCATGAAAGCAGCCATGTTGTGGCACTTCTGCACTCCCTTTGGGATGCCTTTGGCAGATGAAGTAAGCCTGGAACTCAGGGCTTCCTGGTTAAAGAAATCCAAGCCCTAGGCTGAACGCTAACCCTAACCCTAGGCAGATAAATCAGCCTAGGTATAGGGATGGTGCCAAGGAAAAAGCTGAGAAAGCTGCCATGTTGTTGCACTTTTGTACTCCCCTTGGGATGCCTTGAACAGCTGCAGTGTGCCTGGAGCTAAGGGCTTCCTAGTTTTAAAAATCCTAGCCCTAGGCCTAAGCCTAACAGTAACCCTGGGAAGGTAAATCAGCCTGGTGTTAGGCGTCTTGCCAAGGAAAAAGCCGTGAAAGCAGCCATGTTGTGGCACTTTTGCACTCCCTTTTGGATGCCTTTCACAGCTCCAGTGTGCCTGGAACTCAGGGCTTCCTGCTTTTAAAAATCCTAGCCCTAGGCCGAACCCCAACCCTAAGACGAGAAAGGCAAATCAGCCAGGAATTAGGCATGTCCCCAAGGAAAAAGCTGTGGAGGCAGGCATGTTGTGCTACTTTTGCGCTCTTCTTGGCTAGTCCTTCGCAGCTGCTGTGTTCTTGGAACTCAGGGCTTTCTGGTTAATAGACCCTTACCCTAGGCGTAACTCAAACCTTAACCCTAGGAAGGAAAATCAGCCTATGGTTCCGGATGGTCTCATGGAAATATCAGTGGTGGCAGGCATGTTGCGTCACTTTTGCGCTCCCCTTGGGATGCCTTTCGCAGCTGCAGTGTGCCTGGAGCCCAGGGCTTCCTGGTTTTAAAAGTCCTAGGCCTAAGCCTAACAGTAACCCTAGGAAGGTAAATCAGCCGGGTATTAGGGTTCTTCCTAAGGGAAAAGCCGTGAAAGCAGCCATGTTGTGGCACTTCTGCACTCCCTTTGGGATGCCTTTGGCAGATGAAGTAAGCCTGGAACTCAGGGCTTCCTGGTTAAAGAATTCCGAGCCCTAGGCTGAACCCTAACCCTAACCCTAGGCAGATAAATCAACCTAGGTATAGGGATGGTGCCAAGGAAAAAGCTGAGAAAGCTGCCATGTTGTTGCACTTTTGTACTCCCCTTGGGATGCCTTGAACAGCTGCAGTGTGCCTGGAGCTAAGGGCTTCCTAGTTTTAAAAATCCTAGCCCTAGGCCTAAGCCTAACAGTAACCCTGGGAAGGTAAATCAGCCTGGTGTTAGGCTTCTTGCCAAGGAAAAAGCCGTGAAAGCAGCCATGTTGTGGCACTTTTGCACTCCCTTTTGGATGCCTTTCACAGCTCCAGTGTGCCTGGAACTCAGGGCTTCCTGCTTTTAAAAATCCTAGCCCTAGGCCGAACCCCAACCCTAAGACGAGAAAGGCAAATCAGCCAGGAATTAGGCATGTCCCCAAGGAAAAAGCTGTGGAGGCAGGCATGTTGTGGTACTTTTGCGCTCTTCTTGGCTAGTCCTTCGCAGCTGCTGTGTTCTTGGAACTCAGGGCTTTCTGGTTAATAGACCCTTACCCTAGGCGTAACTCAAACCTTAACCGTAGGAAGGAAAATCAGCCTATGGTTCGGGATGCTCTCATGGAAATATCAGTGGTGGCAGGCATGTTGCGTCACTTTTGCGCTCCCCTTGGGATGCCTTTCGCAGCTGCAGTGTGCCTGGAGCCCAGGGCTTCCTGGTTTTAAAAGTCCTAGGCCTAAGCCTAACAGTAACCCTAGGAAGGTAAATCAGCCGGGTATTAGGGTTCTTCCTAAGGGAAAAGCCGTGAAAGCAGCCATGTTGTGGCACTTCTGCACTCCCTTTGGGATGCCTTTGGCAGATGAAGTAAGCCTGGAACTCAGGGCTTCCTGGTTAAAGAAATCCAAGCCCTAGGCTGAACCCTAACCCTAACCCTAGGCAGATAAATCAGCCTAGGTATAGGGATGGTGCCAAGGAAAAAGCTGAGAAAGCTGCCATGTTGTTGCACTTTTGTACTCCCCTTGGGATGCCTTGAACAGCTGCAGTGTGCCTGGAGCTAAGGGCTTCCTAGTTTTAAAAATCCTAGCCCTAGGCCTAAGCCTAACAGTAACCCTGGGAAGGTCAATCAGCCTGGTGTTAGGCGTCTTGCCAAGGAAAAAGCCGTGAAAGCAGCCATGTTGTGGCACTTTTGCACTCCCTTTTGAATGCCTTTCACTGCTCCAGTGTGCCTGGAACTCAGGGCTTCCTGCTTTTAAAAATCCTAGCCCTAGGCCGAACCCCAACCCTAAGACGAGAAAGGCAAATCAGCCAGGAATTAGGCATGTCCCCAAGGAAAAAGCTGTGGAGGCAGGCATGTTGTGGTACTTTTGCGCTCTTCTTGGCTAGTCCTTTGCAGCTGCTGTGTTCTTGGAACTCAGGGCTTTCTGGTTAATAGACCCTTACCCTAGGCGTAACTCAAACCTTAACCCTAGGAAGGAAAATCAGCCTATGGTTCCGGATGGTCTCATGGAAATATCAGTGGTGGCAGGCATGTTGCGTCACTTTTGCGCTCCCCTTGGGATGCCTTTCGCAGCTGCAGTGTGCCTGGAGCCCAGGGCTTCCTGGTTTTAAAAGTCCTAGGCCTAAGCCTAACAGTAACCCTAGGAAGGTAAATCAGCCGGGTATTAGGGTTCTTCCTAAGGGAAAAGCCGTGAAAGCAGCCATGTTGTGGCACTTCTGCACTCCCTTTGGGATGCCTTTGGCAGATGAAGTAAGCCTGGAACTCAGGGCTTCCTGGTTAAAGAATTCCGAGCCCTAGGCTGAACCCTAACCCTAACCCTAGGCAGATAAATCAACCTAGGTATAGGGATGGTGCCAAGGAAAAAGCTGAGAAAGCTGCCATGTTGTTGCACTTTTGTACTCCCCTGGGGATGCCTTGAACAGCTGCAGTGTGCCTGGAGCTAAGGGCTTCCTAGTTTTAAAAATCCTAGCCCTAGGCCTAAGCCTAACAGTAACCCTGGGAAGGTAAATCAGCCTGGTGTTAGGCGTCTTGCCAAGGAAAAAGCCGTGAAAGCAGCCATGTTGTGGCACTTTTGCACTCCCTTTTGGATGCCTTTCACAGCTGCAGTGTGCCTGTAACTCAGGGCTTCCTGCTTTTAAAAATCTTAGCCCTAGGCCGAACCCCAACCCTAAGACGAGAAAGGCAAATCAGCCAGGAATTAGGCATGTCCCCAAGGAAAAAGCTGTGGAGGCAGGCATGTTGTGGTACTTTTGCGCTCTTCTTGGCTAGTCCTTCGCAGCTGTTGTGTTCTTGGAACTCAGGGCTTTCTGGTTAATAGACCCATACCCTAGGCGTAACTCAAACCTTAACCCTAGGAAGGAAAATCAGCCTATGGTTCGGGATGGTCTCATGGAAATATCAGTGGTGGCAGCCAAGTTGCATCACTTTTGCGCTCCCCTTGGGATGCCTTTCGCAGCTGCAGTGTGCCTGGAGCCCAGGGCTTCCTGGTTTTAAAAGTCCTAGGCCTAAGCCTAACAGTAACCCTAGGAAGGTAAATCAGCCGGGTATTAGGGTTCTTCCTAAGGGAAAAGCCATGAAAGCAGCCATGTTGTGGCACTTCTGCACTCCCTTTGGGATGCCTTTGGCAGATGAAGTAAGCCTGGAACTCAGGGCTTCCTGGTTAAAGAAATCCAAGCCCTAGGCTGAACGCTAACCCTAACCCTAGGCAGATAAATCAGCCTAGGTATAGGGATGGTGCCAAGGAAAATGCTGAGAAAGCTGCCATGTTGTTGCACTTTTGTACTCCCCTTGGGATGCCTTGAACAGCTGCAGTGTGCCTGGAGCTAAGGGCTTCCTAGTTTTAAAAATCCTAGCCCTAGGCCTAAGCCTAACAGTAACCCTGGGAAGGTAAATCAGCCTGGTGTTAGGCGTCTTGCCAAGGAAAAAGCCGTGAAAGCAGCCATGTTGTGGCACTTTTGCACTCCCTTTTGGATGCCTTTCACAGCTCCAGTGTGCCTGGAACTCAGGGCTTCCTGCTTTTAAAAATCCTAGCCCTAGGCCGAACCCCAACCCTAAGACGAGAAAGGCAAATCAGCCAGGAATTAGGCATGTCCCCAAGGAAAAAGCTGTGGAGGCAGGCATGTTGTGCTACTTTTGCGCTCTTCTTGGCTAGTCCTTCGCAGCTGCTGTGTTCTTGGAACTCAGGGCTTTCTGGTTAATAGACCCTTACCCTAGGCGTAACTCAAACCTTAACCCTAGGAAGGAAAATCAGCCTATGGTTCCGGATGGTCTCATGGAAATATCAGTGGTGGCAGGCATGTTGCGTCACTTTTGCGCTCCCCTTGGGATGCCTTTCGCAGCTGCAGTGTGCCTGGAGCCCAGGGCTTCCTGGTTTTAAAAGTCCTAGGCCTAAGCCTAACAGTAACCCTAGGAAGGTAAATCAGCCGGGTATTAGGGTTCTTCCTAAGGGAAAAGCCGTGAAAGCAGCCATGTTGTGGCACTTCTGCACTCCCTTTGGGATGCCTTTGGCAGATGAAGTAAGCCTGGAACTCAGGGCTTCCTGGTTAAAGAATTCCGAGCCCTAGGCTGAACCCTAACCCTAACCCTAGGCAGATAAATCAACCTAGGTATAGGGATGGTGCCAAGGAAAAAGCTGAGAAAGCTGCCATGTTGTTGCACTTTTGTACTCCCCTTGGGATGCCTTGAACAGCTGCAGTGTGCCTGGAGCTAAGGGCTTCCTAGTTTTAAAAATCCTAGCCCTAGGCCTAAGCCTAACAGTAACCCTGGGAAGGTAAATCAGCCTGGTGTTAGGCTTCTTGCCAAGGAAAAAGCCGTGAAAGCAGCCATGTTGTGGCACTTTTGCACTCCCTTTTGGATGCCTTTCACAGCTCCAGTGTGCCTGGAACTCAGGGCTTCCTGCTTTTAAAAATCCTAGCCCTAGGCCGAACCCCAACCCTAAGACGAGAAAGGCAAATCAGCCAGGAATTAGGCATGTCCCCAAGGAAAAAGCTGTGGAGGCAGGCATGTTGTGGTACTTTTGCGCTCTTCTTGGCTAGTCCTTCGCAGCTGCTGTGTTCTTGGAACTCAGGGCTTTCTGGTTAATAGACCCTTACCCTAGGCGTAACTCAAACCTTAACCGTAGGAAGGAAAATCAGCCTATGGTTCGGGATGCTCTCATGGAAATATCAGTGGTGGCAGGCATGTTGCGTCACTTTTGCGCTCCCCTTGGGATGCCTTTCGCAGCTGCAGTGTGCCTGGAGCACAGGGCTTCCTGGTTTTAAAAGTCCTAGGCCTAAGCCTAACAGTAACCCTAGGAAGGTAAATCAGCCGGGTATTAGGGTTCTTCCTAAGGGAAAAGCCGTGAAAGCAGCCATGTTGTGGCACTTCTGCACTCCCTTTGGGATGCCTTTGGCAGATGAAGTAAGCCTGGAACTCAGGGCTTCCTGGTTAAAGAAATCCAAGCCCTAGGCTGAACCCTAACCCTAACCCTAGGCAGATAAATCAGCCTAGGTATAGGGATGGTGCCAAGGAAAAAGCTGAGAAAGCTGCCATGTTGTTGCACTTTTGTACTCCCCTTGGGATGCCTTGAACAGCTGCAGTGTGCCTGGAGCTAAGGGCTTCCTAGTTTTAAAAATCCTAGCCCTAGGCCTAAGCCTAACAGTAACCCTGGGAAGGTCAATCAGCCTGGTGTTAGGCGTCTTGCCAAGGAAAAAGCCGTGAAAGCAGCCATGTTGTGGCACTTTTGCACTCCCTTTTGAATGCCTTTCAGTGCTCCAGTGTGCCTGGAACTCAGGGCTTCCTGATTTTAAAAATCCTAGCCCTAGGCCGAACCCCAACCCTAAGACGAGAAAGGCAAATCAGCCAGGAATTAGGCATGTCCCCAAGGAAAAAGCTGTGGAGGCAGGCATGTTGTGGTACTTTTGCGCTCTTCTTGGCTAGTCCTTTGCAGCTGCTGTGTTCTTGGAACTCAGGGCTTTCTGGTTAATAGACCCTTACCCTAGGCGTAACTCAAACCTTAACCCTAGGAAGGAAAATCAGCCTATGGTTCCGGATGGTCTCATGGAAATATCAGTGGTGGCAGGCATGTTGCGTCACTTTTGCGCTCCCCTTGGGATGCCTTTCGCAGCTGCAGTGTGCCTGGAGCCCAGGGCTTCCTGGTTTTAAAAGTCCTAGGCCTAAGCCTAACAGTAACCCTAGGAAGGTAAATCAGCCGGGTATTAGGGTTCTTCCTAAGGGAAAAGCCGTGAAAGCAGCCATGTTGTGGCACTTCTGCACTCCCTTTGGGATGCCTTTGGCAGATGAAGTAAGCCTGGAACTCAGGGCTTCCTGGTTAAAGAATTCCGAGCCCTAGGCTGAACCCTAACCCTAACCCTAGGCAGATAAATCAGCCTAGGTATAGGGATGGTGCCAAGGAAAAAGCTGAGAAAGCTGCCATGTTGTTGCACTTTTGTACTCCCCTTGGGATGCCTTGAACAGCTGCAGTGTGCCTGGAGCTAAGGGCTTCCTAGTTTTAAAAATCCTAGCCCTAGGCCTAAGCCTAACAGTAACCCTGGGAAGGTAAATCAGCCTGGTGTTAGGCGTCTTGCCAAGGAAAAAGCCGTGAAAGCAGCCATGTTGTGGCACTTTTGCACTCCCCTTTGGATGCCTTTCACAGCTCCAGTGTGCCTGGAACTCAGGGCTTCCTGATTTTAAAAATCCTAGCCCTAGGCCGAACCCCAACCCTAAGACGAGAAAGGCAAATCAGCCAGGAATTAGGCATGTCCCCAAGGAAAAAGCTGTGGAGGCAGGCATGTTGTGGTACTTTTGCGCTCTTCTTGGCTAGTCCTTCGCAGCTGCTGTGTTCTTGGAACTCAGGGCTTTCTGGTTAATAGACCCTTACCCTAGGCGTAACTCAAACCTTAACCCTAGGAAGGAAAATCAGCCTATGGTTCGGGATGCTCTCATGGAAATATCAGTGGTGGCAGCCATGTTGCGTCACTTTTGCGCTCCCCTTGGGATGCCTTTCGCAGCTGCAGTGTGCCTGGAGCCCAGGGCTTCCTGGTTTTAAAAGTCCTAGGCCTAAGCCTAACAGTAACCCTAGGAAGGTAAATCAGCCGGGTATTAGGGTTCTTCCTAAGGGAAAAGCCGTGAAAGCAGCCATGTTGTGGCACTTCTGCACTCCCTTTGGGATGCCTTTGGCAGATGAAGTAAGCCTGGAACTCAGGGCTTCCTGGTTAAAGAAATCACAGCCCTAGGCTGAACCCTAACCCTAACCCTAGGCAGATAATTCAACCTAGGTATAGGGATGGTGCCAAGGAAAAAGCTGAGAATGCTGCCATGTTGTTGCACTTTTGTACTCCCCTGGGGATGCCTTGAACAGCTGCAGTGTGCCTGGAGCTAAGGGCTTCCTAGTTTTAAAAATCCTAGCCCTAGGCCTAAGCCTAACAGTAACCCTGGGAAGGTAAATCAGCCTGGTGTTAGGCGTCTTGCCAAGGAAAAAGCCGTGAAAGCAGCCATGTTGTGGCACTTTTGCACTCCCTTTTGGATGCCTTTCACAGCTCCAGTGTGCCTGGAACTCAGGGCTTCCTGCTTTTAAAAATCTTAGCCCTAGGCCGAACCCCAACCCTAAGACGAGAAAGGCAAATCAGCCAGGAATTAGGCATGTCCCCAAGGAAAAAGCTGTGGAGGCAGGCATGTTGTGCTACTTTTGCGCTCTTCTTGGCTAGTCCTTCGCAGCTGCTGTGTTCTTGGAACTCAGGGCTTTCTGGTTAATAGACCCTTACCCTAGGCGTAACTCAAACCTTAACCCTAGGAAGGAAAATCAGCCTATGGTTCGGGATGGTCTCATGGAAATATCAGTGGTGGCAGCCATGTTGCGTCACTTTTGCGCTCCCCTTGGGATGCCTTTCGCAGCTGCAGTGTGCCTGGAGCCCAGGGCTTCCTGGTTTTAAAAGTCCTAGGCCTAAGCCTAACAGTAACCCTAGGAAGGTAAATCAGCCGGGTATTAGGGTTCTTCCTAAGGGAAAAGCCGTGAAAGCAGCCATGTTGTGGCACTTCTGCACTCCCTTTGGGATGCCTTTGGCAGATGAAGTAAGCCTGGAACTCAGGGCTTCCTGGTTAAAGAAATCACAGCCCTAGGCTGAACCCTAACCCTAACCCTAGGCAGATAATTCAACCTAGGTATAGGGATGGTGCCAAGGAAAAAGCTGAGAAAGCTGCCATGTTGTTGCACTTTTGTACTCCCCTTGGGATGCCTTGAACAGCTGCAGTGTGCCTGGAGCTAAGGGCTTCCTAGTTTTAAAAATCCTAGCCCTAGGCCTAAGCCTAACAGTAACCCTGGGAAGGGAAATCAGCCTGGTGTTAGGCTTCTTGCCAAGGAAAAAGCCGTGAAAGCAGCCATGTTGTGGCACTTTTGCACTCCCTTTTGGATGCATTTCACAGCTGCAGTGTGCCTGGAACTCAGGGCTTCCTGCTTTTAAAAATCCTAGCCCTAGGCCGAACCCCAACCCTAAGACGAGAAAGGCAAATCAGCCAGGAATTAGGCATGTCCCCAAGGAAAAAGCTGTGGAGGCAGGCATGTTGTGGTACTTTTGCGCTCTTCTTGGCTAGTCCTTCGCAGCTGCTGTGTTCTTGGAACTCAGGGCTTTCTGGTTAATAGACCCTTACCCTAGGCGTAACTCAAACCTTAACCCTAGGAAGGAAAATCAGCCTATGGTTCGGGATGGTCTCATGGAAATATCAGTGGTGGCAGCCATGTTGCGTCACTTTTGCGCTCCCCTTGGGATGCCTTTCGCAGCTGCAGTGTGCCTGGAGCCCAGGGCTTCCTGGTTTTAAAAGTCCTAGGCCTAAGCCTAACAGTAACCCTAGGAAGGTAAATCAGCCGGGTATTAGGGTTCTTCCTAAGGGAAAAGCCGTGAAAGCAGCCATGTTGTGGCACTTCTGCACTCCCTTTGGGATGCCTTTGGCAGATGAAGTAAGCCTGGAACTCAGGGCTTCCTGGTTAAAGAAATCACAGCCCTAGGCTGAACCCTAACCCTAACCCTAGGCAGATAATTCAACCTAGGTATAGGGATGGTGCCAAGGAAAAAGCTGAGAAAGCTGCCATGTTGTTGCACTTTTGTACTCCCCTTGGGATGCCTTGAACAGCTGCAGTGTGCCTGGAGCTAAGGGCTTCCTAGTTTTAAAAATCCTAGCCCTAGGCCTAAGCCTAACAGTAACCCTGGGAAGGGAAATCAGCCTGGTGTTAGGCTTCTTGCCAAGGAAAAAGCCGTGAAAGCAGCCATGTTGTGGCACTTTTGCACTCCCTTTTGGATGCATTTCACAGCTGCAGTGTGCCTGGAACTCAGGGCTTCCTGCTTTTAAAAATCCTAGCCCTAGGCCGAACCCCAACCCTAAGACGAGAAAGGCAAATCAGCCAGGAATTAGGCATGTCCCCAAGGAAAAAGCTGTGGAGGCAGGCATGTTGTGGTACTTTTGCGCTCTTCTTGGCTAGTCCTTCGCAGCTGCTGTGTTCTTGGAACTCAGGGCTTTCTGGTTAATAGACCCTTACCCTAGGCGTAACTCAAACCTTAACCCTAGGAAGGAAAATCAGCCTATGGTTCGGGATGCTCTCATGGAAATATCAGTGGTGGCAGGCATGTTGCGTCACTTTTGCGCTCCCCTTGGGATGCCTTTCGCAGCTGCAGTGTGCCTGGAGCCCAGGGCTTCCTGGTTTTAAAAGTCCTAGGCCTAAGCCTAACAGTAACCCTAGGAAGGTAAATCAGCCGGGTATTAGGGTTCTTCCTAAGGGAAAAGCCGTGAAAGCAGCCATGTTGTGGCACTTCTGCACTCCCTTTGGGATGCCTTTGGCAGATGAAGTAAGCCTGGAACTCAGGGCTTCCTGGTTAAAGAAATCCAAGCCCTAGGCTGAACCCTAACCCTAACCCTAGGCAGATAAATCAGCCTAGGTATAGGGATGGTGCCAAGGAAAAAGCTGAGAAAGCTGCCATGTTGTTGCACTTTTGTACTCCCCTTGGGATGCCTTGAACAGCTGCAGTGTGCCTGGAGCTAAGGGCTTCCTAGTTTTAAAAATCCTAGCCCTAGGCCTAAGCCTAACAGTAACCCTGGGAAGGTCAATCAGCCTGGTGTTAGGCGTCTTGCCAAGGAAAAAGCCGTGAAAGCAGCCATGTTGTGGCACTTTTGCACTCCCTTTTGAATGCCTTTCACTGCTCCAGTGTGCCTGGAACTCAGGGCTTCCTGCTTTTAAAAATCCTAGCCCTAGGCCGAACCCCAACCCTAAGACGAGAAAGGCAAATCAGCCAGGAATTAGGCATGTCCCCAAGGAAAAAGCTGTGGAGGCAGGCATGTTGTGGTACTTTTGCGCTCTTCTTGGCTAGTCCTTCGCAGCTGCTGTGTTCTTGGAACTCAGGGCTTTCTGGTTAATAGACCCTTACCCTAGGCGTAACTCAAACCTTAACCCTAGGAAGGAAAATCAGCCTATGGTTCCGGATGGTCTCATGGAAATATCAGTGGTGGCAGGCATGTTGCGTCACTTTTGCGCTCCCCTTGGGATGCCTTTCGCAGCTGCAGTGTGCCTGGAGCCCAGGGCTTCCTGGTTTTAAAAGTCCTAGGCCTAAGCCTAACAGTAACCCTAGGAAGGTAAATCAGCCGGGTATTAGGGTTCTTCCTAAGGGAAAAGCCGTGAAAGCAGCCATGTTGTGGCACTTCTGCACTCCCTTTGGGATGCCTTTGGCAGATGAAGTAAGCCTGGAACTCAGGGCTTCCTGGTTAAAGAATTCCGAGCCCTAGGCTGAACCCTAACCCTAACCCTAGGCAGATAAATCAGCCTAGGTATAGGGATGGTGCCAAGGAAAAAGCTGAGAAAGCTGCCATGTTGTTGCACTTTTGTACTCCCCTTGGGATGCCTTGAACAGCTGCAGTGTGCCTGGAGCTAAGGGCTTCCTAGTTTTAAAAATCCTAGCCCTAGGCCTAAGCCTAACAGTAACCCTGGGAAGGTAAATCAGCCTGGTGTTAGGCGTCTTGCCAAGGAAAAAGCCGTGAAAGCAGCCATGTTGTGGCACTTTTGCACTCCCCTTTGGATGCCTTTCACAGCTCCAGTGTGCCTGGAACTCAGGGCTTCCTGATTTTAAAAATCCTAGCCCTAGGCCGAACCGCAACCCTAAGACGAGAAAGGCAAATCAGCCAGGAATTAGGCATGTCCCCAAGGAAAAAGCTGTGGAGGCAGGCATGTTGTGGTACTTTTGCGCTCTTCTTGGCTAGTCCTTCGCAGCTGCTGTGTTCTTGGAACTCAGGGCTTTCTGGTTAATAGACCCTTACCCTAGGCGTAACTCAAACCTTAACCCTAGGAAGGAAAATCAGCCTATGGTTCGGGATGCTCTCATGGAAATATCAGTGGTGGCAGCCATGTTGCGTCACTTTTGCGCTCCCCTTGGGATGCCTTTCGCAGCTGCAGTGTGCCTGGAGCCCAGGGCTTCCTGGTTTTAAAAGTCCTAGGCCTAAGCCTAACAGTAACCCTAGGAAGGTAAATGAGCCGGGTATTAGGGTTCTTCCTAAGGGAAAAGCCGTGAAAGCAGCCATGTTGTGGCACTTCTGCACTCCCTTTGGGATGCCTTTGGCAGATGAAGTAAGCCTGGAACTCAGGGCTTCCTGGTTAAAGAAATCACAGCCCTAGGCTGAACCCTAACCCTAACCCTAGGCAGATAATTCAACCTAGGTATAGGGATGGTGCCAAGGAAAAAGCTGAGAATGCTGCCATGTTGTTGCACTTTTGTACTCCCCTGGGGATGCCTTGAACAGCTGCAGTGTGCCTGGAGCTAAGGGCTTCCTAGTTTTAAAAATCCTAGCCCTAGGCCTAAGCCTAACAGTAACCCTGGGAAGGTCAATCAGCCTGGTGTTAGGCGTCTTGCCAAGGAAAAAGCCGTGAAAGCAGCCATGTTGTGGCACTTTTGCACTCCCTTTTGGATGCCTTTCACAGCTCCAGTGTGCCTGGAACTCAGGGCTTCCTGCTTTTAAAAATCTTAGCCCTAGGCCGAACCCCAACCCTAAGACGAGAAAGGCAAATCAGCCAGGAATTAGGCATGTCCCCAAGGAAAAAGCTGTGGAGGCAGGCATGTTGTGGTACTTTTGCGCTCTTCTTGGCTAGTCCTTCGCAGCTGCTGTGTTCTTGGAACTCAGGGCTTTCTGGTTAATAGACCCTTACCCTAGGCGTAACTCAAACCTTAACCCTAGGAAGGAAAATCAGCCTATGGTTCGGGATGGTCTCATGGAAATATCAGTGGTGGCAGGCATGTTGCGTCACTTTTGCGCTCCCCTTGGGATGCCTTTCGCAGCTGCAGTGTGCCTGGAGCCCAGGGCTTCCTGGTTTTAAAAGTCCTAGGCCTAAGCCTAACAGTAACCCTAGGAAGGTAAATCAGCCGGGTATTAGGGTTCTTCCTAAGGGAAAAGCCGTGAAAGCAGCCATGTTGTGGCACTTCTGCACTCCCTTTGGGATGCCTTTGGCAGATGAAGTAAGCCTGGAACTCAGGGCTTCCTGGTTAAAGAAATCACAGCCCTAGGCTGAACCCTAACCCTAACCCTAGGCAGATAATTCAACCTAGGTATAGGGATGGTGCCAAGGAAAAAGCTGAGAAAGCTGCCATGTTGTTGCACTTTTGTACTCCCCTTGGGATGCCTTGAACAGCTGCAGTGTGCCTGGAGCTAAGGGCTTCCTAGTTTTAAAAATCCTAGCCCTAGGCCTAAGCCTAACAGTAACCCTGGGAAGGGAAATCAGCCTGGTGTTAGGCTTCTTGCCAAGGAAAAAGCCGTGAAAGCAGCCATGTTGTGGCACTTTTGCACTCCCTTTTGGATGCATTTCACAGCTGCAGTGTGCCTGGAACTCAGGGCTTCCTGCTTTTAAAAATCCTAGCCCTAGGCCGAACCCCAACCCTAAGACGAGAAAGGCAAATCAGCCAGGAATTAGGCATGTCCCCAAGGAAAAAGCTGTGGAGGCAGGCATGTTGTGGTACTTTTGCGCTCTTCTTGGCTAGTCCTTCGCAGCTGCTGTGTTCTTGGAACTCAGGGCTTTCTGGTTAATAGACCCTTACCCTAGGCGTAACTCAAACCTTAACCGTAGGAAGGAAAATCAGCCTATGGTTCGGGATGCTCTCATGGAAATATCAGTGGTGGCAGGCATGTTGCGTCACTTTTGCGCTCCCCTTGGGATGCCTTTCGCAGCTGCAGTGTGCCTGGAGCCCAGGGCTTCCTGGTTTTAAAAGTCCTAGGCCTAAGCCTAACAGTAACCCTAGGAAGGTAAATCAGCCGGGTATTAGGGTTCTTCCTAAGGGAAAAGCCGTGAAAGCAGCCATGTTGTGGCACTTCTGCACTCCCTTTGGGATGCCTTTGGCAGATGAAGTAAGCCTGGAACTCAGGGCTTCCTGGTTAAAGAATTCCGAGCCCTAGGCTGAACCCTAACCCTAACCCTAGGCAGATAAATCAGCCTAGGTATAGGGATGGTGCCAAGGAAAAAGCTGAGAAAGCTGCCATGTTGTTGCACTTTTGTACTCCCCTTGGGATGCCTTGAACAGCTGCAGTGTGCCTGGAGCTAAGGGCTTCCTAGTTTTAAAAATCCTAGCCCTAGGCCTAAGCCTAACAGTAACCCTGGGAAGGTAAATCAGCCTGGTGTTAGGCGTCTTGCCAAGGAAAAAGCCGTGAAAGCAGCCATGTTGTGGCACTTTTGCACTCCCCTTTGGATGCCTTTCACAGCTCCAGTGTGCCTGGAACTCAAGGCTTCCTGATTTTAAAAATCCTAGCCCTAGGCCGAACCGCAACCCTAAGACGAGAAAGGCAAATCAGCCAGGAATTAGGCATGTCCCCAAGGAAAAAGCTGTGGAGGCAGGCATGTTGTGGTACTTTTGCGCTCTTCTTGGCTAGTCCTTCGCAGCTGCTGTGTTCTTGGAACTCAGGGCTTTCTGGTTAATAGACCCTTACCCTAGGCGTAACTCAAACCTTAACCCTAGGAAGGAAAATCAGCCTATGGTTCGGGATGCTCTCATCGAAATATCAGTGGTGGCAGCCATGTTGCGTCACTTTTGCGCTCCCCTTGGGATGCCTTTCGCAGCTGCAGTGTGCCTGGAGCCCAGGGCTTCCTGGTTTTAAAAGTCCTAGGCCTAAGCCTAACAGTAACCCTAGGAAGGTAAATGAGCCGGGTATTAGGGTTCTTCCTAAGGGAAAAGCCGTGAAAGCAGCCATGTTGTGGCACTTCTGCACTCCCTTTGGGATGCCTTTGGCAGATGAAGTAAGCCTGGAACTCAGGGCTTCCTGGTTAAAGAAATCACAGCCCTAGGCTGAACCCTAACCCTAACCCTAGGCAGATAATTCAACCTAGGTATAGGGATGGTGCCAAGGAAAAAGCTGAGAATGCTGCCATGTTGTTGCACTTTTGTACTCCCCTGGGGATGCCTTGAACAGCTGCAGTGTGCCTGGAGCTAAGGGCTTCCTAGTTTTAAAAATCCTAGCCCTAGGCCTAAGCCTAACAGTAACCCTGGGAAGGTAAATCAGCCTGGTGTTAGGCTTCTTGCCAAGGAAAAAGCCGTGAAAGCAGCCATGTTGTGGCACTTTTGCACTCCCTTTTGGATGCATTTCACAGCTGCAGTGTGCCTGGAACTCAGGGCTTCCTGCTTTTAAAAATCCTAGCCCTAGGCCGAACCCCAACCCTAAGACGAGAAAGGCAAATCAGCCAGGAATTAGGCATGTCCCCAAGGAAAAAGCTGTGGAGGCAGGCATGTTGTGGTACTTTTGCGCTCTTCTTGGCTAGTCCTTCGCAGCTGCTGTGTTCTTGGAACTCAGGGCTTTCTGGTTAATAGACCCTTACCCTAGGCGTAACTCAAACCTTAACCGTAGGAAGGAAAATCAGCCTATGGTTCGGGATGCTCTCATGGAAATATCAGTGGTGGCAGGCATGTTGCGTCACTTTTGCGCTCCCCTTGGGATGCCTTTCGCAGCTGCAGTGTGCCTGGAGCCCAGGGCTTCCTGGTTTTAAAAGTCCTAGGCCTAAGCCTAACAGTAACCCTAGGAAGGTAAATCAGCCGGGTATTAGGGTTCTTCCTAAGGGAAAAGCCGTGAAAGCAGCCATGTTGTGGCACTTCTGCACTCCCTTTGGGATGCCTTTGGCAGATGAAGTAAGCCTGGAACTCAGGGCTTCCTGGTTAAAGAATTCCGAGCCCTAGGCTGAACCCTAACCCTAACCCTAGGCAGATAAATCAGCCTAGGTATAGGGATGGTGCCAAGGAAAAAGCTGAGAAAGCTGCCATGTTGTTGCACTTTTGTACTCCCCTTGGGATGCCTTGAACAGCTGCAGTGTGCCTGGAGCTAAGGGCTTCCTAGTTTTAAAAATCCTAGCCCTAGGCCTAAGCCTAACAGTAACCCTGGGAAGGTAAATCAGCCTGGTGTTAGGCGTCTTGCCAAGGAAAAAGCCGTGAAAGCAGCCATGTTGTGGCACTTTTGCACTCCCCTTTGGATGCCTTTCACAGCTCCAGTGTGCCTGGAACTCAAGGCTTCCTGATTTTAAAAATCCTAGCCCTAGGCCGAACCGCAACCCTAAGACGAGAAAGGCAAATCAGCCAGGAATTAGGCATGTCCCCAAGGAAAAAGCTGTGGAGGCAGGCATGTTGTGGTACTTTTGCGCTCTTCTTGGCTAGTCCTTCGCAGCTGCTGTGTTCTTGGAACTCAGGGCTTTCTGGTTAATAGACCCTTACCCTAGGCGTAACTCAAACCTTAACCCTAGGAAGGAAAATCAGCCTATGGTTCGGGATGCTCTCATCGAAATATCAGTGGTGGCAGCCATGTTGCGTCACTTTTGCGCTCCCCTTGGGATGCCTTTCGCAGCTGCAGTGTGCCTGGAGCCCAGGGCTTCCTGGTTTTAAAAGTCCTAGGCCTAAGCCTAACAGTAACCCTAGGAAGGTAAATGAGCCGGGTATTAGGGTTCTTCCTAAGGGAAAAGCCGTGAAAGCAGCCATGTTGTGGCACTTCTGCACTCCCTTTGGGATGCCTTTGGCAGATGAAGTAAGCCTGGAACTCAGGGCTTCCTGGTTAAAGAAATCACAGCCCTAGGCTGAACCCTAACCCTAACCCTAGGCAGATAAATCAACCTAGGTATAGGGATGGTGCCAAGGAAAAAGCTGAGAATGCTGCCATGTTGTTGCACTTTTGTACTCCCCTGGGGATGCCTTGAACAGCTGCAGTGTGCCTGGAGCTAAGGGCTTCCTAGTTTTAAAAATCCTAGCCCTAGGCCTAAGCCTAACAGTAACCCTGGGAAGGTAAATCAGCCTGGTGTTAGGCGTCTTGCCAAGGAAAAAGCCGTGAAAGCAGCCATGTTGTGGCACTTTTGCACTCCCTTTTGGATGCCTTTCACAGCTCCAGTGTGCCTGGAACTCAGGGCTTCCTGCTTTTAAAAATCTTAGCCCTAGGCCGAACCCCAACCCTAAGACGAGAAAGGCAAATCAGCCAGGAATTAGGCATGTCCCCAAGGAAAAAGCTGTGGAGGCAGGCATGTTGTGGTACTTTTGCGCTCTTCTTGGCTAGTCCTTCGCAGCTGTTGTGTTCTTGGAACTCAGGGCTTTCTGGTTAATAGACCCTTACCCTAGGCGTAACTCAAACCTTAACCCTAGGAAGGAAAATCAGCCTATGGTTCAGGATGGTCTCATGGAAATATCAGTGGTGGCAGCCAAGTTGCATCACTTTTGCGCTCCCCTTGGGATGCCTTTCGCAGCTGCAGTGTGCCTGGAGCCCAGGGCTTCCTGGTTTTAAAAGTCCTAGGCCTAAGCCTAACAGTAACCCTAGGAAGGTAAATCAGCCGGGTATTAGGGTTCTTCCTAAGGGAAAAGCCATGAAAGCAGCCATGTTGTGGCACTTCTGCACTCCCTTTGGGATGCCTTTGGCAGATGAAGTAAGCCTGGAACTCAGGGCTTCCTGGTTAAAGAAATCCAAGCCCTAGGCTGAACGCTAACCCTAACCCTAGGCAGATAAATCAGCCTAGGTATAGGGATGGTGCCAAGGAAAAAGCTGAGAAAGCTGCCATGTTGTTGCACTTTTGTACTCCCCTTGGGATGCCTTGAACAGCTGCAGTGTGCCTGGAGCTAAGGGCTTCCTAGTTTTAAAAATCCTAGCCCTAGGCCTAAGCCTAACAGTAACCCTGGGAAGGTAAATCAGCCTGGTGTTAGGCGTCTTGCCAAGGAAAAAGCCGTGAAAGCAGCCATGTTGTGGCACTTTTGCACTCCCTTTTGGATGCCTTTTACAGCTGCAGTGTGCCTGGAACTCAGGGCTTCCTGCTTTTAAAAATCCTAGCCCTAGGCCGAACCCCAACCCTAAGACGAGAAAGGCAAATCAGCCAGGAATTAGGCATGTCCCCAAGGAAAAAGCTGTGGAGGCAGGCATGTTGTGGTACTTTTGCGCTCTTCTTGGCTAGTCCTTCGCAGCTGCTGTGTTCTTGGAACTCAGGGCTTTCTGGTTAATAGACCCTTACCCTAGGCGTAACTCAAACCTTAACCCTAGGAAGGAAAATCAGCCTATGGTTCGGGATGCTCTCATGGAAATATCAGTGGTGGCAGCCAAGTTGCATCACTTTTGCGCTCCCCTTGGGATGCCTTGAACAGCTGCAGTGTGCCTGGAGCCCAGGGCTTCCTGGTTTTAAAAGTCCTAGGCCTAAGCCTAACAGTAACCCTAGGAAGGTAAATCAGCCGGGTATTAGGGTTCTTCCTAAGGGAAAAGCCGTGAAAGCAGCCATGTTGTGGCACTTCTGCACTCCCTTTGGGATGCCTTTGGCAGATGAAGTAAGCCTGGAACTCAGGGCTTCCTGGTTAAAGAATTCCGAGCCCTAGGCTGAACCCTAACCCTAACCCTAGGCAGATAAATCAACCTAGGTATAGGGATGGTGCCAAGGAAAAAGCTGAGAAAGCTGCCATGTTGTTGCACTTTTGTACTCCCCTTGGGATGCCTTGAACAGCTGCAGTGTGCCTGGAGCTAAGGGCTTCCTAGTTTTAAAAATCCTAGTCCTAGGCCTAAGCCTAACAGTAACCCTGGGAAGGTAAATCAGCCTGGTGTTAGGCTTCTTGCCAAGGAAAAAGCCGTGAAAGCAGCCATGTTGTGGCACTTTTGCACTCCCTTTTGGATGCATTTCACAGCTGCAGTGTGCCTGGAACTCAGGGCTTCCTGCTTTTAAAAATCCTAGCCCTAGGCCGAACCCCAACCCTAAGACGAGAAAGGCAAATCAGCCAGGAATTAGGCATGTCCCCAAGGAAAAAGCTGTGGAGGCAGGCATGTTGTGGTACTTTTGCGCTCTTCTTGGCTAGTCCTTCGCAGCTGCTGTGTTCTTGGAACTCAGGGCTTTCTGGTTAATAGACCCTTACCCTAGGCGTAACTCAAACCTTAACCCTAGGAAGGAAAATCAGCCTATGGTTCGGGATGCTCTCATGGAAATATCAGTGGTGGCAGGCATGTTGCGTCACTTTTGCGCTCCCCTTGGGATGCCTTTCGCAGCTGCAGTGTGCCTGGAGCCCAGGGCTTCCTGGTTTTAAAAGTCCTAGGCCTAAGCCTAACAGTAACCCTAGGAAGGTAAATCAGCCGGGTATTAGGGTTCTTCCTAAGGGAAAAGCCGTGAAAGCAGCCATGTTGTGGCACTTCTGCACTCCCTTTGGGATGCCTTTGGCAGATGAAGTAAGCCTGGAACTCAGGGCTTCCTGGTTAAAGAAATCCGAGCCCTAGGCTGAACCCTAACCCTAACCCTAGGCAGATAAATCAGCCTAGGTATAGGGATGGTGCCAAGGAAAAAGCTGAGAAAGCTGCCATGTTGTTGCACTTTTGTACTCCCCTTGGGATGCCTTGAACAGCTGCAGTGTGCCTGGAGCCCAGGGCTTCCTAGTTTTAAAAATCCTAGCCCTAGGCCTAAGCCTAACAGTAACCCTGGGAAGGGAAGTCAGCCTGGTGTTAGGCTTCTTGCCAAGGAAAAAGCCGTCAAAGCAGCCATGTTGTGGCACTTTTGCACTCCCTTTTGGATGCATTTCACAGCTGCAGTGTGCCTGGAACTCAGGGCTTCCTGCTTTTAAAAATCCTAGCCCTAGGCCGAACCCCAACCCTAAGACGAGAAAGGCAAATCAGCCAGGAATTAGGCATGTCCCCAAGGAAAAAGCTGTGGAGGCAGGCATGTTGTGGTACTTTTGCGCCCTTCTTGGCTAGTCCTTCGCAGCTGCTGTGTTCTTGGAACTCAGGGCTTTCTGGTTAATAGACCCTTACCCTAGGCGTAACTCAAACCTTAACCCTAGGAAGGAAAATCAGCCTATGGTTCGGGATGCTCTCATGGAAATATCAGTGGTGGCAGCCATGTTGCGTCACTTTTGCGCTCCCCTTGGGATGCCTTTCGCAGCTGCAGTGTGCCTGGAGCACAGGGCTTCCTGGTTTTAAAAGTCCTAGGCCTAAGCCTAACAGTAACCCTAGGAAGGTAAATCAGCCGGGTATTAGGGTTCTTCCTAAGGGAAAAGCCGTGAAAGCAGCCATGTTGTGGCACTTCTGCACTCCCTTTGGGATGCCTTTGGCAGATGAAGTAAGCCTGGAACTCAGGGCTTCCTGGTTAAAGAAATCCAAGCCCTAGGCTGAACCCTAACCCTAACCCTAGGCAGATAAATCAGCCTAGGTATAGGGATGGTGCCAAGGAAAAAGCTGAGAAAGCTGCCATGTTGTTGCACTTTTGTACTCCCCTTGGGATGCCTTGAACAGCTGCAGTGTGCCTGGAGCTAAGGGCTTCCTAGTTTTAAAAATCCTAGCCCTAGGCCTAAGCCTAACAGTAACCCTGGGAAGGTCAATCAGCCTGGTGTTAGGCGTCTTGCCAAGGAAAAAGCCGTGAAAGCAGCCATGTTGTGGCACTTTTGCACTCCCTTTTGAATGCCTTTCACTGCTCCAGTGTGCCTGGAACTCAGGGCTTCCTGCTTTTAAAAATCCTAGCCCTAGGCCGAACCCCAACCCTAAGACGAGAAAGGCAAATCAGCCAGGAATTAGGCATGTCCCCAAGGAAAAAGCTGTGGAGGCAGGCATGTTGTGGTACTTTT
The DNA here is from genome assembly GCF_027579445.1 of Ammospiza nelsoni. NCBI lineage: Eukaryota > Metazoa > Chordata > Aves > Passeriformes > Passerellidae > Ammospiza > Ammospiza nelsoni. Next base: position 62,895 of record NW_026683219.1, on the reverse strand, counting down.
GCGCTCTTCTTGGCTAGTCCTTTGCAGCTGCTGTGTTCTTGGAACTCAGGGCTTTCTGGTTAATAGACCCTTACCCTAGGCGTAACTCAAACCTTAACCCTAGGAAGGAAAATCAGCCTATGGTTCGGGATGCTCTCATGGAAATATCAGTGGTGGCAGCCATGTTGCGTCACTTTTGCGCTCCCCTTGGGATGCCTTTCGCAGCTGCAGTGTGCCTGGAGCACAGGGCTTCCTGGTTTTAAAAGTCCTAGGCCTAAGCCTAACAGTAACCCTAGGAAGGTAAATCAGCCGGGTATTAGGGTTCTTCCTAAGGGAAAAGCCGTGAAAGCAGCCATGTTGTGGCACTTCTGCACTCCCTTTGGGATGCCTTTGGCAGATGAAGTAAGCCTGGAACTCAGGGCTTCCTGGTTAAAGAAATCCAAGCCCTAGGCTGAACCCTAACCCTAACCCTAGGCAGATAAATCAGCCTAGGTATAGGGATGGTGCCAAGGAAAAAGCTGAGAAAGCTGCCATGTTGTTGCACTTTTGTACTCCCCTTGGGATGCCTTGAACAGCTGCAGTGTGCCTGGAGCTAAGGGCTTCCTAGTTTTAAAAATCCTAGCCCTAGGCCTAAGCCTAACAGTAACCCTGGGAAGGTAAATCAGCCTGGTGTTAGGCGTCTTGCCAAGGAAAAAGCCGTGAAAGCAGCCATGTTGTGGCACTTTTGCACTCCCTTTTGAATGCCTTTCACTGCTCCAGTGTGCCTGGAACTCAGGGCTTCCTGCTTTTAAAAATCCTAGCCCTAGGCCGAACCCCAACCCTAAGACGAGAAAGGCAAATCAGCCAGGAATTAGGCATGTCCCCAAGGAAAAAGCTGTGGAGGCAGGCATGTTGTGGTACTTTTGCGCTCTTCTTGGCTAGTCCTTCGCAGCTGCTGTGTTCTTGGAACTCAGGGCTTTCTGGTTAATAGACCCTTACCCTAGGCGTAACTCAAACCTTAACCCTAGGAAGGAAAATCAGCCTATGGTTCCGGATGGTCTCATGGAAATATCAGTGGTGGCAGGCATGTTGCGTCACTTTTGCGCTCCCCTTGGGATGCCTTTCGCAGCTGCAGTGTGCCTGGAGCCCAGGGCTTCCTGGTTTTAAAAGTCCTAGGCCTAAGCCTAACAGTAACCCTAGGAAGGTAAATCAGCCGGGTATTAGGGTTCTTCCTAAGGGAAAAGCCGTGAAAGCAGCCATGTTGTGGCACTTCTGCACTCCCTTTGGGATGCCTTTGGCAGATGAAGTAAGCCTGGAACTCAGGGCTTCCTGGTTAAAGAATTCCGAGCCCTAGGCTGAACCCTAACCCTAACCCTAGGCAGATAAATCAGCCTAGGTATAGGGATGGTGCCAAGGAAAAAGCTGTGAAAGCTGCCATGTTGTTGCACTTTTGTACTCCCCTTGGGATGCCTTGAACAGCTGCAGTGTGCCTGGAGCTAAGGGCTTCCTAGTTTTAAAAATCCTAGCCCTAGGCCTAAGCCTAACAGTAACCCTGGGAAGGTAAATCAGCCTGGTGTTAGGCGTCTTGCCAAGGAAAAAGCCGTGAAAGCAGCCATGTTGTGGCACTTTTGCACTCCCCTTTGGATGCCTTTCACAGCTCCAGTGTGCCTGGAACTCAGGGCTTCCTGATTTTAAAAATCCTAGCCCTAGGCCGAACCCCAACCCTAAGACGAGAAAGGCAAATCAGCCAGGAATTAGGCATGTCCCCAAGGAAAAAGCTGTGGAGGCAGGCATGTTGTGGTACTTTTGCGCTCTTCTTGGCTAGTCCTTCGCAGCTGCTGTGTTCTTGGAACTCAGGGCTTTCTGGTTAATAGACCCTTACCCTAGGCGTAACTCAAACCTTAACCCTAGGAAGGAAAATCAGCCTATGGTTCCGGATGGTCTCATGGAAATATCAGTGGTGGCAGGCATGTTGCGTCACTTTTGCGCTCCCCTTGGGATGCCTTTCGCAGCTGCAGTGTGCCTGGAGCCCAGGGCTTCCTGGTTTTAAAAGTCCTAGGCCTAAGCCTAACAGTAACCCTAGGAAGGTAAATCAGCCGGGTATTAGGGTTCTTCCTAAGGGAAAAGCCGTGAAAGCAGCCATGTTGTGGCACTTCTGCACTCCCTTTGGGATGCCTTTGGCAGATGAAGTAAGCCTGGAACTCAGGGCTTCCTGGTTAAAGAAATCCGAGCCCTAGGCTGAACCCTAACCCTAACCCTAGGCAGATAAATCAGCCTAGGTATAGGGATGGTGCCAAGGAAAAAGCTGAGAAAGCTGCCATGTTGTTGCACTTTTGTACTCCCCTTGGGATGCCTTGAACAGCTGCAGTGTGCCTGGAGCTAAGGGCTTCCTAGTTTTAAAAATCCTAGCCCTAGGCCTAAGCCTAACAGTAACCCTGGGAAGGGAAGTCAGCCTGGTGTTAGGCTTCTTGCCAAGGAAAAAGCCGTGAAAGCAGCCATGTTGTGGCACTTTTGCACTCCCTTTTGGATGCATTTCACAGCTGCAGTGTGCCTGGAACTCAGGGCTTCCTGCTTTTAAAAATCCTAGCCCTAGGCCGAACCCCAACCCTAAGACGAGAAAGGCAAATCAGCCAGGAATTAGGCATGTCCCCAAGGAAAAAGCTGTGGAGGCAGGCATGTTGTGGTACTTTTGCGCTCTTCTTGGCTAGTCCTTCGCAGCTGCTGTGTTCTTGGAACTCAGGGCTTTCTGGTTAATAGACCCTTACCCTAGGCGTAACTCAAACCTTAACCCTAGGAAGGAAAATCAGCCTATGGTTCGGGATGCTCTCATGGAAATATCAGTGGTGGCAGCCATGTTGCGTCACTTTTGCGCTCCCCTTGGGATGCCTTTCGCAGCTGCAGTGTGCCTGGAGCACAGGGCTTCCTGGTTTTAAAAGTCCTAGGCCTAAGCCTAACAGTAACCCTAGGAAGGTAAATCAGCCGGGTATTAGGGTTCTTCCTAAGGGAAAAGCCGTGAAAGCAGCCATGTTGTGGCACTTTTGCACTCCCTTTTGAATGCCTTTCACTGCTCCAGTGTGCCTGGAACTCAGGGCTTCCTGCTTTTAAAAATCCTAGCCCTAGGCCGAACCCCAACCCTAAGACGAGAAAGGCAAATCAGCCAGGAATTAGGCATGTCCCCAAGGAAAAAGCTGTGGAGGCAGGCATGTTGTGGTACTTTTGCGCTCTTCTTGGCTAGTCCTTTGCAGCTGCTGTGTTCTTGGAACTCAGGGCTTTCTGGTTAATAGACCCTTACCCTAGGCGTAACTCAAACCTTAACCCTAGGAAGGAAAATCAGCCTATGGTTCGGGATGCTCTCATGGAAATATCAGTGGTGGCAGCCATGTTGCGTCACTTTTGCGCTCCCCTTGGGATGCCTTTCGCAGCTGCAGTGTGCCTGGAGCACAGGGCTTCCTGGTTTTAAAAGTCCTAGGCCTAAGCCTAACAGTAACCCTAGGAAGGTAAATCAGCCGGGTATTAGGGTTCTTCCTAAGGGAAAAGCCGTGAAAGCAGCCATGTTGTGGCACTTCTGCACTCCCTTTGGGATGCCTTTGGCAGATGAAGTAAGCCTGGAACTCAGGGCTTCCTGGTTAAAGAAATCCGAGCCCTAGGCTGAACCCTAACCCTAACCCTAGGCAGATAAATCAGCCTAGGTATAGGGATGGTGCCAAGGAAAAAGCTGAGAAAGCTGCCATGTTGTTGCACTTTTGTACTCCCCTTGGGATGCCTTGAACAGCTGCAGTGTGCCTGGAGCTAAGGGCTTCCTAGTTTTAAAAATCCTAGCCCTAGGCCTAAGCCTAACAGTAACCCTGGGAAGGGAAATCAGCCTGGTGTTAGGCGTCTTGCCAAGGAAAAAGCCGTGAAAGCAGCCATGTTGTGGCACTTTTGCACTCCCTTTTGAATGCCTTTCACAGCTCCAGTGTGCCTGGAACTCAGGGCTTCCTGATTTTAAAAATCCTAGCCCTAGGCCGAACCCCAACCCTAAGACGAGAAAGGCAAATCAGCCAGGAATTAGGCATGTCCCCAAGGAAAAAGCTGTGGAGGCAGGCATGTTGTGGTACTTTTGCGCTCTTCTTGGCTAGTCCTTCGCAGCTGCTGTGTTCTTGGAACTCAGGGCTTTCTGGTTAATAGACCCTTACCCTAGGCGTAACTCAAACCTTAACCCTAGGAAGGAAAATCAGCCTATGGTTCCGGATGGTCTCATGGAAATATCAGTGGTGGCAGCCAAGTTGCGTCACTTTTGCGCTCCCCTTGGGATGCCTTTCGCAGCTGCAGTGTGCCTGGAGCCCAGGGCTTCCTGGTTTTAAAAGTCCTAGGCCTAAGCCTAACAGTAACCCTAGGAAGGTAAATCAGCCGGGTATTAGGGTTCTTCCTAAGGGAAAAGCCGTGAAAGCAGCCATGTTGTGGCACTTCTGCACTCCCTTTGGGATGCCTTTGGCAGATGAAGTAAGCCTGGAACTCAGGGCTTCCTGGTTAAAGAATTCCGAGCCCTACGCTGAACCCTAACCCTAACCCTAGGCAGATAAATCAGCCTAGGTATAGGGATGGTGCCAAGGAAAAAGCTGTGAAAGCTGCCATGTTGTTGCACTTTTGTACTCCCCTTGGGATGCCTTGAACAGCTGCAGTGTGCCTGGAGCTAAGGGCTTCCTAGTTTTAAAAATCCTAGCCCTAGGCCTAAGCCTAACAGTAACCCTGGGAAAGTATGTCAGCCTGGTGTTAGGCTTCTTGCCAAGGAAAAAGCCGTGAAAGCAGCCATGTTGTGGCACTTTTGCACTCCCTTTTGGATGCCTTTCACAGCTCCAGTGTGCCTGGAACTCAGGGCTTCCTGCTTTTGAAAATCCTAGCCCTAGGCCGAACCCCAACCCTAAGACGAGAAAGGCAAATCAGCCAGGAATTAGGCATGTCCCCAAGGAAAAAGCTGTGGAGGCAGGCATGTTGTGGTACTTTTGCGCTCTTCTTGGCTAGTCCTTCGCAGCTGCTGTGTTCTTGGAACTCAGGGCTTTCTGGTTAATAGACCCTTACCCTAGGCGTAACTCAAACCTTAACCCTAGGAAGGAAAATCAGCCTATGGTTCCGGATGGTCTCATGGAAATATCAGTGGTGGCAGCCAAGTTGCGTCACTTTTGCGCTCCCCTTGGGATGCCTTTCGCAGCTGCAGTGTGCCTGGAGCCCAGGGCTTCCTGGTTTTAAAAGTCCTAGGCCTAAGCCTAAGAGTAACCCTAGGAAGGTAAATCAGCCGGGTATTAGGGTTCTTCCTAAGGGAAAAGCCGTGAAAGCAGCCATGTTGTGGCACTTCTGCACTCCCTTTGGGATGCCTTTGGCAGATGAAGTAAGCCTGGAACTCAGGGCTTCCTGGTTAAAGAAATCCAAGCCCTAGGCTGAACCCTAACCCTAACCCTAGGCAGATAAATCAGCCTAGGTATAGGGATGGTGCCAAGGAAAAAGCTGTGAAAGCTGCCATGTTGTTGCACTTTTGTACTCCCCTTGGGATGCCTTGAACAGCTGCAGTGTGCCTGGAGCTAAGGGCTTCCTAGTTTTAAAAATCCTAGCCCTAGGCCTAAGCCTAACAGTAACCCTGGGAAGGTAAATCAGCCTGGTGTTAGGCGTCTTGCCAAGGAAAAAGCCGTGAAAGCAGCCATGTTGTGGCACTTTTGCACTCCCTTTTGGATGCCTTTCACAGCTCCAGTGTGCCTGGAACTCAGGGCTTCCTGATTTTAAAAATCCTAGCCCTAGGCCGAACCCCAACCCTAAGACGAGAAAGGCAAATCAGCCAGGAATTAGGCATGTCCCCAAGGAAAAAGCTGTGGAGGCAGGCATGTTGTGGTACTTTTGCGCTCTTCTTGGCTAGTCCTTCGCAGCTGCTGTGTTCTTGGAACTCAGGGCTTTCTGGTTAATAGACCCTTACCCTAGGCGTAACTCAAACCTTAACCCTAGGAAGGAAAATCAGCCTATGGTTCGGGATGCTCTCATGGAAATATCAGTGGTGGCAGCCATGTTGCGTCACTTTTGCGCTCCCCTTGGGATGCCTTTCACAGCTGCAGTGTGCCTGGAGCCCAGGGCTTCCTGGTTTTAAAAGTCCTAGGCCTAAGCCTAACAGTAACCCTAGGAAGGTAAATCAGCCGGGTATTAGGGTTCTTCCTAAGGGAAAAGCCGTGAAAGCAGCCATGTTGTGGCACTTCTGCACTCCCTTTGGGATGCCTTTGGCAGATGAAGTAAGCCTGGAACTCAGGGCTTCCTGGTTAAAGAAATCCAAGCCCTAGGCTGAACCCTAACCCTAGGCAGATAAATCAGCCTAGGTATAGGGATGGTGCCAAGGAAAAAGCTGTGAAAGCTGCCATGTTGTTGCACTTTTGTACTCCCCTTGGGATGCCTTGAACAGCTGCAGTGTGCCTGGAGCTAAGGGCTTCCTAGTTTTAAAAATCCTAGCCCTAGGCCTAAGCCTAACAGTAACCCTGGGAAGGTCAATCAGCCTGGTGTTAGGCGTCTTGCCAAGGAAAAAGCCGTGAAAGCAGCCATGTTGTGGCACTTTTGCACTCCCTTTTGGATGCCTTTCACAGCTCCAGTGTGCCTGGAACTCAGGGCTTCCTGATTTTAAAAATCCTAGCCCTAGGCCGAACCCCAACCCTAAGACGAGAAAGGCAAATCAGCCAGGAATTAGGCATGTCCCCAAGGAAAAAGCTGTGGAGGCAGGCATGTTGTGGTACTTTTGCGCTCTTCTTGGCTAGTCCTTCGCAGCTGCTGTGTTCTTGGAACTCAGGGCTTTCTGGTTAATAGACCCTTACCCTAGGCGTAACTCAAACCTTAACCCTAGGAAGGAAAATCAGCCTATGGTTCGGGATGGTCTCTAGGAAATATCAGTGGTGGCAGCCAAGTTGCGTCACTTTTGCGCTCCCCTTGGGATGCCTTTCGCAGCTGCAGTGTGCCTGGAGCCCAGGGCTTCCTGGTTTTAAAAGTCCTAGGCCTAAGCCTAACAGTAACCCTAGGAAGGTAAATCAGCCGGGTATTAGGGTTCTTCCTAAGGGAAAAGCCGTGAAAGCAGCCATGTTGTGGCACTTCTGCACTCCCTTTGGGATGCCTTTGGCAGATGAAGTAAGCCTGGAACTCAGGGCTTCCTGGTTAAAGAAATCCGAGCCCTAGGCTGAACCCTAACCCTAACCCTAGGCAGATAAATCAGCCTAGGTATAGGGATGGTGCCAAGGAAAAAGCTGAGAAAGCTGCCATGTTGTTGCACTTTTGTACTCCCCTTGGGATGCCTTGAACAGCTGCAGTGTGCCTGGAGCTAAGGGCTTCCTAGTTTTAAAAATCCTAGCCCTAGGCCTAAGCCTAACAGTAACCCTGGGAAGGCAAATCAGCCTGGTGTTAGGCGTCTTGCCAAGGAAAAAGGCGTGAAAGCAGCCATGTTGTGGCACTTTTGCACTCCCTTTTGAATGCCTTTCACAGCTCCAGTGTGCCTGGAACTGAGGGCTTCCTGATTTTAAAAATCCTAGCCCTAGGCCGAACCCCAACCCTAAGACGAGAAAGGCAAATCAGCCAGGAATTAGGCATGTCCCCAAGGAAAAAGCTGTGGAGGCAGGCATGTTGTGGTACTTTTGCGCTCTTCTTGGCTAGTCCTTCGCAGCTGCTGTGTTCTTGGAACTCAGGGCTTTCTGGTTAATAGACCCTTACCCTAGGCGTAACTCAAACCTTAACCCTAGGAAGGAAAATCAGCCTATGGTTCCGGATGGTCTCATGGAAATATCAGTGGTGGCAGCCAAGTTGCGTCACTTTTGCGCTCCCCTTGGGATGCCTTTCGCAGCTGCAGTGTGCCTGGAGCCCAGGGCTTCCTGGTTTTAAAAGTCCTAGGCCTAAGCCTAAGAGTAACCCTAGGAAGGTAAATCAGCCGGGTATTAGGGTTCTTCCTAAGGGAAAAGCCGTGAAAGCAGCCATGTTGTGGCACTTCTGCACTCCCTTTGGGATGCCTTTGGCAGATGAAGTAAGCCTGGAACTCAGGGCTTCCTGGTTAAAGAAATCCAAGCCCTAGGCTGAACCCTAACCCTAGGCAGATAAATCAGCCTAGGTATAGGGATGGTGCCAAGGAAAAAGCTGTGAAAGCTGCCATGTTGTTGCACTTTTGTACTCCCCTTGGGATGCCTTGAACAGCTGCAGTGTGCCTGGAGCTAAGGGCTTCCTAGTTTTAAAAATCCTAGCCCTAGGCCTAAGCCTAACAGTAACCCTGGGAAGGTCAATCAGCCTGGTGTTAGGCGTCTTGCCAAGGAAAAAGCCGTGAAAGCAGCCATGTTGTGGCACTTTTGCACTCCCTTTTGGATGCCTTTCACAGCTCCAGTGTGCCTGGAACTCAGGGCTTCCTGATTTTAAAAATCCTAGCCCTAGGCCGAACCCCAACCCTAAGACGAGAAAGGCAAATCAGCCAGGAATTAGGCATGTCCCCAAGGAAAAAGCTGTGGAGGCAGGCATGTTGTGGTACTTTTGCGCTCTTCTTGGCTAGTCCTTCGCAGCTGCTGTGTTCTTGGAACTCAGGGCTTTCTGGTTAATAGACCCTTACCCTAGGCGTAACTCAAACCTTAACCCTAGGAAGGAAAATCAGCCTATGGTTCGGGATGGTCTCTAGGAAATATCAGTGGTGGCAGCCAAGTTGCGTCACTTTTGCGCTCCCCTTGGGATGCCTTTCGCAGCTGCAGTGTGCCTGGAGCCCAGGGCTTCCTGGTTTTAAAAGTCCTAGGCCTAAGCCTAACAGTAACCCTAGGAAGGTAAATCAGCCGGGTATTAGGGTTCTTCCTAAGGGAAAAGCCGTGAAAGCAGCCATGTTGTGGCACTTCTGCACTCCCTTTGGGATGCCTTTGGCAGATGAAGTAAGCCTGGAACTCAGGGCTTCCTGGTTAAAGAAATCCGAGCCCTAGGCTGAACCCTAACCCTAACCCTAGGCAGATAAATCAGCCTAGGTATAGGGATGGTGCCAAGGAAAAAGCTGAGAAAGCTGCCATGTTGTTGCACTTTTGTACTCCCCTGGGGATGCCTTGAACAGCTGCAGTGTGCCTGGAGCTAAGGGCTTCCTAGTTTTAAAAATCCTAGCCCTAGGCCTAAGCCTAACAGTAACCCTGGGAAGGCAAATCAGCCTGGTGTTAGGCGTCTTGCCAAGGAAAAAGGCGTGAAAGCAGCCATGTTGTGGCACTTTTGCACTCCCTTTTGGATGCCTTTCACAGCTCCAGTGTGCCTGGAACTGAGGGCTTCCTGATTTTAAAAATCCTAGCCCTAGGCCGAACCCCAACCCTAAGACGAGAAAGGCAAATCAGCCAGGAATTAGGCATGTCCCCAAGGAAAAAGCTGTGGAGGCAGGCATGTTGTGGTACTTTTGCGCTCTTCTTGGCTAGTCCTTCGCAGCTGCTGTGTTCTTGGAACTCAGGGCTTTCTGGTTAATAGACCCTTACCCTAGGCGTAACTCAAACCTTAACCCTAGGAAGGAAAATCAGCCTATGGTTCCGGATGGTCTCATGGAAATATCAGTGGTGGCAGCCAAGTTGCGTCACTTTTGCGCTCCCCTTGGGATGCCTTTCGCAGCTGCAGTGTGCCTGGAGCCCAGGGCTTCCTGGTTTTAAAAGTCCTAGGCCTAAGCCTAAGAGTAACCCTAGGAAGGTAAATCAGCCGGGTATTAGGGTTCTTCCTAAGGGAAAAGCCGTGAAAGCAGCCATGTTGTGGCACTTCTGCACTCCCTTTGGGATGCCTTTGGCAGATGAAGTAAGCCTGGAACTCAGGGCTTCCTGGTTAAAGAAATCCAAGCCCTAGGCTGAACCCTAACCCTAACCCTAGGCAGATAAATCAGCCTAGGTATAGGGATGGTGCCAAGGAAAAAGCTGTGAAAGCTGCCATGTTGTTGCACTTTTGTACTCCCCTTGGGATGCCTTGAACAGCTGCAGTGTGCCTGGAGCTAAGGGCTTCCTAGTTTTAAAAATCCTAGCCCTAGGCCTAAGCCTAACAGTAACCCTGGGAAGGTAAATCAGCCTGGTGTTAGGCGTCTTGCCAAGGAAAAAGCCGTGAAAGCAGCCATGTTGTGGCACTTTTGCACTCCCTTTTGGATGCCTTTCACAGCTCCAGTGTGCCTGGAACTCAGGGCTTCCTGATTTTAAAAATCCTAGCCCTAGGCCGAACCCCAACCCTAAGACGAGAAAGGCAAATCAGCCAGGAATTAGGCATGTCCCCAAGGAAAAAGCTGTGGAGGCAGGCATGTTGTGGTACTTTTGCGCTCTTCTTGGCTAGTCCTTCGCAGCTGCTGTGTTCTTGGAACTCAGGGCTTTCTGGTTAATAGACCCTTACCCTAGGCGTAACTCAAACCTTAACCCTAGGAAGGAAAATCAGCCTATGGTTCGGGATGCTCTCATGGAAATATCAGTGGTGGCAGCCATGTTGCGTCACTTTTGCGCTCCCCTTGGGATGCCTTTCACAGCTGCAGTGTGCCTGGAGCCCAGGGCTTCCTGGTTTTAAAAGTCCTAGGCCTAAGCCTAACAGTAACCCTAGGAAGGTAAATCAGCCGGGTATTAGGGTTCTTCCTAAGGGAAAAGCCGTGAAAGCAGCCATGTTGTGGCACTTCTGCACTCCCTTTGGGATGCCTTTGGCAGATGAAGTAAGCCTGGAACTCAGGGCTTCCTGGTTAAAGAAATCCAAGCCCTAGGCTGAACCCTAACCCTAGGCAGATAAATCAGCCTAGGTATAGGGATGGTGCCAAGGAAAAAGCTGTGAAAGCTGCCATGTTGTTGCACTTTTGTACTCCCCTTGGGATGCCTTGAACAGCTGCAGTGTGCCTGGAGCTAAGGGCTTCCTAGTTTTAAAAATCCTAGCCCTAGGCCTAAGCCTAACAGTAACCCTGGGAAGGTCAATCAGCCTGGTGTTAGGCGTCTTGCCAAGGAAAAAGCCGTGAAAGCAGCCATGTTGTGGCACTTTTGCACTCCCTTTTGGATGCCTTTCACAGCTCCAGTGTGCCTGGAACTCAGGGCTTCCTGATTTTAAAAATCCTAGCCCTAGGCCGAACCCCAACCCTAAGACGAGAAAGGCAAATCAGCCAGGAATTAGGCATGTCCCCAAGGAAAAAGCTGTGGAGGCAGGCATGTTGTGGTACTTTTGCGCTCTTCTTGGCTAGTCCTTCGCAGCTGCTGTGTTCTTGGAACTCAGGGCTTTCTGGTTAATAGACCCTTACCCTAGGCGTAACTCAAACCTTAACCCTAGGAAGGAAAATCAGCCTATGGTTCGGGATGCTCTCATGGAAATATCAGTGGTGGCAGCCAAGTTGCGTCACTTTTGCGCTCCCCTTGGGATGCCTTTCGCAGCTGCAGTGTGCCTGGAGCCCAGGGCTTCCTGGTTTTAAAAGTCCTAGGCCTAAGCCTAACAGTAACCCTAGGAAGGTAAATCAGCCGGGTATTAGGGTTCTTCCTAAGGGAAAAGCCGTGAAAGCAGCCATGTTGTGGCACTTCTGCACTCCCTTTGGGATGCCTTTGGCAGATGAAGTAAGCCTGGAACTCAGGGCTTCCTGGTTAAAGAAATCCGAGCCCTAGGCTGAACCCTAACCCTAACCCTAGGCAGATAAATCAGCCTAGGTATAGGGATGGTGCCAAGGAAAAAGCTGAGAAAGCTGCCATGTTGTTGCACTTTTGTACTCCCCTTGGGATGCCTTGAACAGCTGCAGTGTGCCTGGAGCTAAGGGCTTCCTAGTTTTAAAAATCCTAGCCCTAGGCCTAAGCCTAACAGTAACCCTGGGAAGGCAAATCAGCCTGGTGTTAGGCGTCTTGCCAAGGAAAAAGCCGTGAAAGCAGCCATGTTGTGGCACTTTTGCACTCCCTTTTGAATGCCTTTCACAGCTCCAGTGTGCCTGGAACTGAGGGCTTCCTGATTTTAAAAATCCTAGCCCTAGGCCGAACCCCAACCCTAAGACGAGAAAGGCAAATCAGCCAGGAATTAGGCATGTCCCCAAGGAAAAAGCTGTGGAGGCAGGCATGTTGTGGTACTTTTGCGCTCTTCTTGGCTAGTCCTTCGCAGCTGCTGTGTTCTTGGAACTCAGGGCTTTCTGGTTAATAGACCCTTACCCTAGGCGTAACTCAAACCTTAACCCTAGGAAGGAAAATCAGCCTATGGTTCGGGATGGTCTCATGGAAATATCAGTGGTGGCAGCCAAGTTGCGTCACTTTTGCGCTCCCCTTGGGATGCCTTTCGCAGCTGCAGTGTGCCTGGAGCCCAGGGCTTCCTGGTTTTAAAAGTCCTAGGCCTAAGCCTAACAGTAACCCTAGGAAGGTAAATCAGCCGGGTATTAGGGTTCTTCCTAAGGGAAAAGCCGTGAAAGCAGCCATGTTGTGGCACTTCTGCACTCCCTTTGGGATGCCTTTGGCAGATGAAGTAAGCCTGGAACTCAGGGCTTCCTGGTTAAAGAATTCCGAGCCCTAGGCTGAAGCCTAACCCTAACCCTAGGCAGATAAATCAGCCTAGGTATAGGGATGGTGCCAAGGAAAAAGCTGTGAAAGCTGCCATGTTGTTGCACTTTTGTACTCCCCTTGGGATGCCTTGAACAGCTGCAGTGTGCCTGGAGCTAAGGGCTTCCTAGTTTTAAAAATCCTAGCCCTAGGCCTAAGCCTAACAGTAACCCTGGGAAGGTAAATCAGCCTGGTGTTAGGCTTCTTGCCAAGGAAAAAGCCGTGAAAGCAGCCATGTTGTGGCACTTTTGCACTCCCTTTTGGATGCCTTTCACAGCTCCAGTGTGCCTGGAACTCAGGGCTTCCTGCTTTTAAAAATCCTAGCCCTAGGCCGAACCCCAACCCTAAGACGAGAAAGGCAAATCAGCCAGGAATTAGGCATGTCCCCAAGGAAAAAGCTGTGGAGGCAGGCATGTTGTGGTACTTTTGCGCTCTTCTTGGGTAGTCCTTAGCAGCTGCTGTGTTCTTGGAACTCAGGGCTTTCTGGTTAATAGACCCTTACCCTAGGCGTAACTCAAACCTTAACCCTAGGAAGGAAAATCAGCCTATGGTTCGGGATGGTCTCATGGAAATATCAGTGGTGGCAGCCAAGTTGCGTCACTTTTGCGCTCCCCTTGGGATGCCTTTCGCAGCTGCAGTGTGCCTGGAGCCCAGGGCTTCCTGGTTTTAAAAGTCCTAGGCCTAAGCCTAAGAGTAACCCTAGGAAGGTAAATCAGCCGGGTATTAGGGTTCTTCCTAAGGGAAAAGCCGTGAAAGCAGCCATGTTGTGGCACTTCTGCACTCCCTTTGGGATGCCTTTGGCAGATGAAGTAAGCCTGGAACTCAGGGCTTCCTGGTTAAAGAAATCCAAGCCCTAGGCTGAACCCTAACCCTGGGCAGATAAATCAGCCTAGGTATAGGGATGGTGCCAAGGAAAAAGCTGTGAAAGCTGCCATGTTGTTGCACTTTTGTACTCCCCTTGGGATGCCTTGAACAGCTGCAGTGTGCCTGGAGCTAAGGGCTTCCTAGTTTTAAAAATCCTAGCCCTAGGCCTAAGCCTAACAGTAACCCTGGGAAGGTAAATCAGCCTGGTGTTAGGCGTCTTGCCAAGGAAAAAGCCGTGAAAGCAGCCATGTTGTGGCACTTTTGCACTCCCTTTTGGATGCCTTTCACAGCTCCAGTGTGCCTGGAACTCAGGGCTTCCTGATTTTAAAAATCCTAGCCCTAGGCCGAACCCCAACCCTAAGACGAGAAAGGCAAATCAGCCAGGAATTAGGCATGTCCACAAGGAAAAAGCTGTGGAGGCAGGCATGTTGTGGTACTTTTGCGCTCTTCTTGGCTAGTCCTTCGCAGCTGCTGTGTTCTTGGAACTCAGGGCTTTCTGGTTAATAGACCCTTACCCTAGGCGTAACTCAAACCTTAACCCTAGGAAGGAAAATCAGCCTATGGTTCGGGATGCAATCATGGAAATATCAGTGGTGGCAGCCATGTTGCGTCACTTTTGCGCTCCCCTTGGGATGCCTTTCGCAGCTGCAGTGTGCCTGGAGCACAGGGCTTCCTGGTTTTAAAAGTCCTAGGCCTAAGCCTAACAGTAACCCTAGGAAGGTAAATCAGCCGGGTATTAGGGTTCTTCCTAAGGGAAAAGCCGTGAAAGCAGCCATGTTGTGGCACTTCTGCACTCCCTTTGGGATGCCTTTGGCAGATGAAGTAAGCCTGGAACTCAGGGCTTCCTGGTTAAAGAAATCCAAGCCCTAGGCTGAACCCTAACCCTAACCCTAGGCAGATAAATCAGCCTAGGTATAGGGATGGTGCCAAGGAAAAAGCTGTGAAAGCTGCCATGTTGTTGCACTTTTGTACTCCCCTTGGGATGCCTTGAACAGCTGCAGTGTGCCTGGAGCTAAGGGCTTCCTAGTTTTAAAAATCCTAGCCCTAGGCCTAAGCCTAACAGTAACCCTGGGAAGGTCAATCAGCCTGGTGTTAGGCGTCTTGTCAAGGAAAATGCCGTGAAAGCAGCCATGTTGTGGCACTTTTGCACTCCCTTTTGGATGCCTTTCACAGCTCCAGTGTGCCTGGAACTCAGGGCTTCCTGCTTTTAAAAATCCTAGCCCTAGGCCGAACCGCAACCCTAAGACGAGAAAGGCAAATCAGCCAGGAATTAGGCATGTCCCCAAGGAAAAAGCTGTGGAGGAAGGCATGTTGTGGTACTTTTGCGCTCTTCTTGGCTAGTCCTTCGCAGCTGCTGTGTTCTTGGAACTCAGGGCTTTCTGGTTAATAGACCCTTACCCTAGGCGTAACTCAAACCTTAACCCTAGGAAGGAAAATCAGCCTATGGTTCGGGATGCTCTCATGGAAATATCAGTGGTGGCAGGCATGTTGCGTCACTTTTGCGCTCCCCTTGGGATGCCTTTCGCAGCTGCAGTGTGCCTGGAGCCCAGGGCTTCCTGGTTTTAAAAGTCCTAGGCCTAAGCCTAACAGTAACCCTAGGAAGGTAAATCAGCCGGGTATTAGGGTTCTTCCTAAGGGAAAAGCCGTGAAAGCAGCCATGTTGTGGCACTTCTGCACTCCCTTTGGGATGCCTTTGGCAGATGAAGTAAGCCTGGAACTCAGGGCTTCCTGGTTAAAGAAATCCAAGCCCTAGGCTGAACCCTAACCCTGGGCAGATAAATCAGCTTAGGTATAGGGATGGTGCCAAGGAAAAAGCTGTGAAAGCTGCCATGTTGTTGCACTTTTGTACTCCCCTTGGGATGCCTTGAACAGCTGCAGTGTGCCTGGAGCTAAGGGCTTCCTAGTTTCAAAAATCCTAGCCCTAGGCCTAAGCCTAACAGTAACCCTGGGAAGGTAAATCAGCCTGGTGTTAGGCGTCTTGCCAAGGAAAAAGCCGTGAAAGCAGCCATGTTGTGGCACTTTTGCACTCCCTTTTGGATGCCTTTCACAGCTCCAGTGTGCCTGGAACTCAGGGCTTCCTGATTTTAAAAATCCTAGCCCTAGGCCGAACCCCAACCCTAAGACGAGAAAGGCAAATCAGCCAGGAATTAGGCATGTCCACAAGGAAAAAGCTGTGGAGGCAGGCATGTTGTGGTACTTTTGCGCTCTTCTTGGCTAGTCCTTCGCAGCTGCTGTGTTCTTGGAACTCAGGGCTTTCTGGTTAATAGACCCTTACCCTAGGCGTAACTCAAACCTTAACCCTAGGAAGGAAAATCAGCCTATGGTTCGGGATGCAATCATGGAAATATCAGTGGTGGCAGCCATGTTGCGTCACTTTTGCGCTCCCCTTGGGATGCCTTTCGCAGCTGCAGTGTGCCTGGAGCACAGGGCTTCCTGGTTTTAAAAGTCCTAGGCCTAAGCCTAACAGTAACCCTAGGAAGGTAAATCAGCCGGGTATTAGGGTTCTTCCTAAGGGAAAAGCCGTGAAAGCAGCCATGTTGTGGCACTTCTGCACTCCCTTTGGGATGCCTTTGGCAGATGAAGTAAGCCTGGAACTCAGGGCTTCCTGGTTAAAGAAATCACAGCCCTAGGCTGAACCCTAACCCTAACCCTAGGCAGATAAATCAGCCTAGGTATAG
Source organism: Ammospiza nelsoni (assembly GCF_027579445.1). NCBI lineage: Eukaryota > Metazoa > Chordata > Aves > Passeriformes > Passerellidae > Ammospiza > Ammospiza nelsoni. The sequence continues at coordinate 46,910 of NW_026683219.1, read as the reverse complement.
GGATGGTGCCAAGGAAAAAGGTGTGAAAGCTGCCATGTTGTTGCACTTTTGTACTCCCCTTGGGATGCCTTGAACAGCTGCAGTGTGCCTGGAGCTAAGGGCTTCCTAGTTTTAAAAATCCTAGCCCTAGGCCTAAGCCTAACAGTAACCCTGGGAAGGTCAATCAGCCTGGTGTTAGGCGTCTTGTCAAGGAAAAAGCCGTGAAAGCAGCCATGTTGTGGCACTTTTGCACTCCCTTTTGGATGCCTTTCACTGCTCCAGTGTGCCTGGAACTCAGGGCTTCCTGCTTTTAAAAATCCTAGCCCTAGGCCGAACCGCAACCCTAAGACGAGAAAGGCAAATCAGCCAGGAATTAGGCATGTCCCCAAGGAAAAAGCTGTGGAGGAAGGCATGTTGTGGTACTTTTGCGCTCTTCTTGGCTAGTCCTTCGCAGCTGCTGTGTTCTTGGAACTCAGGGCTTTCTGGTTAATAGACCCTTACCCTAGGCGTAACTCAAACCTTAACCCTAGGAAGGAAAATCAGCCTATGGTTCGGGATGCTCTCATGGAAATATCAGTGGTGGCAGGCATGTTGCGTCACTTTTGCGCTCCCCTTGGGATGCCTTTCGCAGCTGCAGTGTGCCTGGAGCCCAGGGCTTCCTGGTTTTAAAAGTCCTAGGCCTAAGCCTAACAGTAACCCTAGGAAGGTAAATCAGCCGGGTATTAGGGTTCTTCCTAAGGGAAAAGCCGTGAAAGCAGCCATGTTGTGGCACTTCTGCACTCCCTTTGGGATGCCTTTGGCAGATGAAGTAAGCCTGGAACTCAGGGCTTCCTGGTTAAAGAATTCCGAGCCCTAGGCTGAACCCTAACCCTAACCCTAGGCAGATAAATCAACCTAGGTATAGGGATGGTGCCAAGGAAAAAGCTGAGAAAGCTGCCATGTTGTTGCACTTTTGTACTCCCCTTGGGATGCCTTGAACAGCTGCAGTGTGCCTGGAGCTAAGGGCTTCCTAGTTTTAAAAATCCTAGCCCTAGGCCTAAGCCTAACAGTAACCCTGGGAAGGGAAATCAGCCTGGTGTTAGGCGTCTTGCCAAGGAAAAAGCCGTGAAAGCAGCCATGTTGTGGCACTTTTGCACTCCCTTTTGGATGCCTTTCACAGCTCCAGTGTGCCTGGAACTCAGGGCTTCCTGCTTTTAAAAATCCTAGCCCTAGGCCGAACCCCAACCCTAAGACGAGAAAGGCAAATCAGCCAGGAATTAGGCATGTCCCCAAGGAAAAAGCTGTGGAGGCAGGCATGTTGTGGTACTTTTGCGCTCTTCTTGGCTAGTCCTTCGCAGCTGCTGTGTTCTTGGAACTCAGGGCTTTCTGGTTAATAGACCCTTACCCTAGGCGTAACTCAAACCTTAACCCTAGGAAGGAAAATCAGCCTATGGTTCGGGATGGTCTCATGGAAATATCAGTGGTGGCAGCCAAGTTGCGTCACTTTTGCGCTCCCCTTGGGATGCCTTTCGCAGCTGCAGTGTGCCTGGAGCCCAGGGCTTCCTGGTTTTAAAAGTCCTAGGCCTAAGCCTAACAGTAACCCTAGGAAGGTAAATCAGCCAGGTATTAGGGTTCTTCCTAAGGGAAAAGCCGTGAAAGCAGCCATGTTGTGGCACTTCTGCACTCCCTTTGGGATGCCTTTGGCAGATGAAGTAAGCCTGGAACTCAGGGCTTCCTGGTTAAAGAAATCCAAGCCCTAGGCTGAACCCTAACCCTAACCCTAGGCAGATAAATCAGCCTAGGTATAGGGATGGTGCCAAGGAAAAAGCTGTGAAAGCTGCCATGTTGTTGCACTTTTGTACTCCCCTTGGGATGCCTTGAACAGCTGCAGTGTGCCTGGAGCTAAGGGCTTCCTAGTTTTAAAAATCCTAGCCCTAGGCCTAAGCCTAACAGTAACCCTGGGAAGGTAAATCAGCCTGGTGTTAGGCGTCTTGCCAAGGAAAAAGCCGTGAAAGCAGCCATGTTGTGGCACTTTTGCACTCCCTTTTGGATGCCTTTAACAGCTCCAGTGTGCCTGGAACTCAGGGCTTCCTGCTTTTGAAAATCCTAGCCCTAGGCCGAACCCCAACCCTAAGACGAGAAAGGCAAATCAGCCAGGAATTAGGCATGTCCCCAAGGAAAAAGCTGTGGAGGCAGGCATGTTGTGGTACTTTTGCGCTCTTCTTGGGTAGTCCTTCGCAGCTGCTGTGTTCTTGGAACTCAGGGCTTTCTGGTTAATAGACCCTTACCCTAGGCGTAACTCAAACCTTAACCCTAGGAAGGAAAATCAGCCTATGGTTCGTTATGGTCTCATGGAAATATCAGTGGTGGCAGCCATGTTGCGTCACTTTTGCGCTCCCCTTGGGATGCCTTTTGCAGCTGCAGTGTGCCTGGAGCCCAGGGCTTCCTGGTTTTAAAAGTCCTAGGCCTAAGCCTAACAGTAACCCTAGGAAGGTAAATCAGCCGGGTATTAGGGTTCTTCCTAAGGGAAAAGCCGTGAAAGCAGCCATGTTGTGGCACTTCTGCACTCCCTTTGGGATGCCTTTGGCAGATGAAGTAAGCCTGGAACTCAGGGCTTCCTGGTTAAAGAAATCACAGCCCTAGGCTGAACCCTAACCCTAACCCTAGGCAGATAAATCAGCCTAGGTATAGGGATGGTGCCAAGGAAAAAGCTGTGAAAGCTGCCATGTTGTTGCACTTTTGTACTCCCCTTGGGATGCCTTGAACAGCTGCAGTGTGCCTGGAGCTAAGGGCTTCCTAGTTTTAAAAATCCTAGCCCTAGGCCTAAGCCTAACAGTAACCCTGGGAAGGTAAATCAGCCTGGTGTTAGGCGTCTTGCCAAGGAAAAAGCCGTGAAAGCAGCCATGTTGTGGCACTTTTGCACTCCCTTTTGGATGCCTTTCACAGCTCCAGTGTGCCTGGAACTCAGGGCTTCCTGCTTTTGAAAATCCTAGCCCTAGGCCGAACCCCAACCCTAAGACGAGAAAGGCAAATCAGCCAGGAATTAGGCATGTCCCCAAGGAAAAAGCTGTGGAGGCAGGCATGTTGTGGTACTTTTGCGCTCTTCTTGGCTAGTCCTTCGCAGCTGCTGTGTTCTTGGAACTCAGGGCTTTCTGGTTAATAGACCCTTACCCTAGGCGTAACTCAAACCTTAACCCTAGGAAGGAAAATCAGCCTATGGTTCGGGATGGTCTCATGGAAATATCAGTGGTGGCAGGCATGTTGCGTCACTTTTGCGCTCCCCTTGGGATGCCTTTCGCAGCTGCAGTGTGCCTGGAGCCCAGGGCTTCCTGGTTTTAAAAGTCCTAGGCCTAAGCCTAACAGTAACCCTAGGAAGGTAAATCAGCCGGGTATTAGGGTTCTTCCTAAGGGAAAAGCCGTGAAAGCAGCCATGTTGTGGCACTTCTGCACTCCCTTTGGGATGCCTTTGGCAGATGAAGTAAGCCTGGAACTCAGGGCTTCCTGGTTAAAGAATTCCGAGCCCTAGGCTGAACCCTAACTTTAACCCTAGGCAGATAAATCAACCTAGGTATAGGGATGGTGCCAAGGAAAAAGCTGTGAAAGCTGCCATGTTGTTGCACTTTTGTACTCCCCTTGGGATGCCTTGAACAGCTGCAGTGTGCCTGGAGCCCAGGGCTTCCTAGTTTTAAAAATCCTAGCCCTAGGCCTAAGCCTAACAGTAACCCTGGGAAGGTAAATCAGCCTGGTGTTAGGCGTCTTGCCAAGGAAAAAGCCGTGAAAGCAGCCATGTTGTGGCACTTTTGCACTCCCTTTTGGATGCCTTTCACAGCTCCAGTGTGCCTGGAACTCAGGGCTTCCTGCTTTTAAAAATCCTAGCCCTAGGCCGAACCCCAACCCTAAGACGAGAAAGGCAAATCAGCCAGGAATTAGGCATGTCCCCAAGGAAAAAGCTGTGGAGGCAGGCATGTTGTGGTACTTTTGCGCTCTTCTTGGCTAGTCCTTCGCAGCTGCTGTGTTCTTGGAACTCAGGGCTTTCTGGTTAATAGACCCTTACCCTAGGCGTAACTCAAACCTTAACCCTAGGAAGGAAAATCAGCCTATGGTTCGGGATGGTCTCATGGAAATATCAGTGGTGGCAGCCAAGTTGCGTCACTTTTGCGCTCCCCTTGGGATGCCTTTCGCAGCTGCAGTGTGCCTGGAGCCCAGGGCTTCCTGGTTTTAAAAGTCCTAGGCCTAAGCCTAACAGTAACCCTAGGAAGGTAAATCAGCCGGGTATTAGGGTTCTTCCTAAGGGAAAAGCCGTGAAAGCAGCCATGTTGTGGCACTTCTGCACTCCCTTTGGGATGCCTTTGGCAGATGAAGTAAGCCTGGAACTCAGGGCTTCCTGGTTAAAGAAATCCAAGCCCTAGGCTGAACCCTAACCCTAACCCTAGGCAGATAAATCAGCCTAGGTATAGGGATGGTGCCAAGGAAAAAGCTGTGAAAGCTGCCATGTTGTTGCACTTTTGTACTCCCCTTGGGATGCCTTGAACAGCTGCAGTGTGCCTGGAGCTAAGGGCTTCCTAGTTTTAAAAATCCTAGCCCTAGGCCTAAGCCTAACAGTAACCCTGGGAAGGTAAATCAGCCTGGTGTTAGGCGTCTTGCCAAGGAAAAAGCCGTGAAAGCAGCCATGTTGTGGCACTTTTGCACTCCCTTTTGGATGCCTTTAACAGCTCCAGTGTGCCTGGAACTCAGGGCTTCCTGCTTTTGAAAATCCTAGCCCTAGGCCGAACCCCAACCCTAAGACGAGAAAGGCAAATCAGCCAGGAATTAGGCATGTCCCCAAGGAAAAAGCTGTGGAGGCAGGCATGTTGTGGTACTTTTGCGCTCTTCTTGGCTAGTCCTTCGCAGCTGCTGTGTTCTTGGAACTCAGGGCTTTCTGGTTAATAGACCCTTACCCTAGGCGTAACTCAAACCTTAACCCTAGGAAGGAAAATCAGCCTATGGTTCGGGATGGTCTCATGGAAATATCAGTGGTGGCAGGCATGTTGCGTCACTTTTGCGCTCCCCTTGGGATGCCTTTCGCAGCTGCAGTGTGCCTGGAGCCCAGGGCTTCCTGGTTTTAAAAGTCCTAGGCCTAAGCCTAACAGTAACCCTAGGAAGGTAAATCAGCCGGGTATTAGGGTTCTTCCTAAGGGAAAAGCCGTGAAAGCAGCCATGTTGTGGCACTTCTGCACTCCCTTTGGGATGCCTTTGGCAGATGAAGTAAGCCTGGAACTCAGGGCTTCCTGGTTAAAGAAATCCGAGCCCTAGGCTGAACCCTAACCCTAGGCAGATAAATCAACCTAGGTATAGGGATGGTGCCAAGGAAAAAGCTGAGAAAGCTGCCATGTTGTTGCACTTTTGTACTCCCCTTGGGATGCCTTGAAGAGCTGCAGTGTGCCTGGAGCTAAGGGCTTCCTAGTTTTAAAAATCCTAGCCCTAGGCCTAAGCCTAACAGTAACCCTGGGAAGGTAAATCAGCCTGGTGTTAGGCGTCTTGCCAAGGAAAAAGCCGTGAAAGCAGCCATGTTGTGGCACTTTTGCACTCCCTTTTGAATGCCTTTCACAGCTCCAGTGTGCCTGGAACTCAGGGCTTCCTGCTTTTAAAAATCCTAGCCCTAGGCCGAACCCCAACCCTAAGACGAGAAAGGCAAATCAGCCAGGAATTAGGCATGTCCCCAAGGAAAAAGCTGTGGAGGCAGGCATGTTGTGGTACTTTTGCGCTCTTCTTGGCTAGTCCTTCGCAGCTGCTGTGTTCTTGGAACTCAGGGCTTTCTGGTTAATAGACCCTTACCCTAGGCGTAACTCAAACCTTAACCCTAGGAAGGAAAATCAGCCTATGGTTCGGGATGGTCTCATGGAAATATCAGTGGTGGCAGCCAAGTTGCGTCACTTTTGCGCTCCCCTTGGGATGCCTTTCGCAGCTGCAGTGTGCCTGGAGCCCAGGGCTTCCTGGTTTTAAAAGTCCTAGGCCTAAGCCTAACAGTAACCCTAGGAAGGTAAATCAGCCGCCGGGTATTAGGGTTCTTCCTAAGGGAAAAGCCGTGAAAGCAGCCATGTTGTGGCACTTCTGCACTCCCTTTGGGATGCCTTTGGCAGATGAAGTAAGCCTGGAACTCAGGGCTTCCTGGTTAAAGAAATCACAGCCCTAGGCTGAACCCTAACCCTAACCCTAGGCAGATAAATCAGCCTAGGTATAGGGATGGTGCCAAGGAAAAAGCTGTGAAAGCTGCCATGTTGTTGCACTTTTGTACTCCCCTTGGGATGCCTTGAACAGCTGCAGTGTGCCTGGAGCTAAGGGCTTCCTAGTTTTAAAAATCCTAGCCCTAGGCCTAAGCCTAACAGTAACCCTGGGAAGGTAAATCAGCCTGGTGTTAGGCGTCTTGCCAAGGAAAAAGCCGTGAAAGCAGCCATGTTGTGGCACTTTTGCACTCCCTTTTGGATGCCTTTCACAGCTGCAGTGTGCCTGGAACTCAGGGCTTCCTGCTTTTAAAAATCCTAGCCCTAGGCCGAACCCCAACCCTAAGACGAGAAAGGCAAATCAGCCAGGAATTAGGCATGTCCCCAAGGAAAAAGCTGTGGAGGCAGGCATGTTGTGGTACTTTTGCGCTCTTCTTGGCTAGTCCTTTGCAGCTGCTGTGTTCTTGGAACTCAGGGCTTTCTGGTTAATAGACCCTTACCCTAGGCGTAACTCAAACCTTAACCCTAGGAAGGAAAATCAGCCTATGGTTCGGGATGGTCTCATGGAAATATCAGTGGTGGCAGCCAAGTTGCGTCACTTTTGCGCTCCCCTTGGGATGCCTTTCGCAGCTGCAGTGTGCCTGGAGCCCAGGGCTTCCTGGTTTTAAAAGTCCTAGGCCTAAGCCTAACAGTAACCCTAGGAAGGTAAATCAGCCGGGTATTAGGGTTCTTCCTAAGGGAAAAGCCGTGAAAGCAGCCATGTTGTGGCACTTCTGCACTCCCTTTGGGATGCCTTTGGCAGATGAAGTAAGCCTGGAACTCAGGGCTTCCTGGTTAAAGAAATCCAAGCCCTAGGCTGAACCCTAACCCTAACCCTAGGCAGATAAATCAGCCTAGGTATAGGGATGGTGCCAAGGAAAAAGCTGTGAAAGCTGCCATGTTGTTGCACTTTTGTACTCCCCTTGGGATGCCTTGAACAGCTGCAGTGTGCCTGGAGCTAAGGGCTTCCTAGTTTTAAAAATCCTAGCCCTAGGCCTAAGCCTAACAGTAACCCTGGGAAGGTAAATCAGCCTGGTGTTAGGCGTCTTGCCAAGGAAAAAGCCGTGAAAGCAGCCATGTTGTGGCACTTTTGCACTCCCTTTTGGATGCCTTTCACAGCTCCAGTGTGCCTGGAACTCAGGGCTTCCTGCTTTTGAAAATCCTAGCCCTAGGCCGAACCCCAACCCTAAGACGAGAAAGGCAAATCAGCCAGGAATTAGGCATGTCCCCAAGGAAAAAGCTGTGGAGGCAGGCATGTTGTGGTACTTTTGCGCTCTTCTTGGCTAGTCCTTCGCAGCTGCTGTGTTCTTGGAACTCAGGGCTTTCTGGTTAATAGACCCTTACCCTAGGCGTAACTCAAACCTTAACCGTAGGAAGGAAAATCAGCCTATGGTTCGGGATGCTCTCATGGAAATATCAGTGGTGGCAGGCATGTTGCGTCACTTTTGCGCTCCCCTTGGGATGCCTTTCGCAGCTGCAGTGTGCCTGGAGCCCAGGGCTTCCTGGTTTTAAAAGTCCTAGGCCTAAGCCTAACAGTAACCCTAGGAAGGTAAATCAGCCGGGTATTAGGGTTCTTCCTAAGGGAAAAGCCGTGAAAGCAGCCATGTTGTGGCACTTCTGCACTCCCTTTGGGATGCCTTTGGCAGATGAAGTAAGCCTGGAACTCAGGGCTTCCTGGTTAAAGAAATCCAAGCCCTAGGCTGAACCCTAACCCTAGGCAGATAAATCAGCCTAGGTATAGGGATGGTGCCAAGGAAAAAGCTGTGAAAGCTGCCATGTTGTTGCACTTTTGTACTCCCCTTGGGATGCCTTGAACAGCTGCAGTGTGCCTGGAGCCCAGGGCTTCCTAGTTTTAAAAATCCAAGCCCTAGGCCTAAGCCTAACAGTAACCCTGGGAAGGTAAATCAGCCTGGTGTTAGGCGTCTTGCCAAGGAAAAAGCCGTGAAAGCAGCCATGTTGTGGCACTTTTGCACTCCCTTTTGGATGCCTTTCACAGCTCCAGTGTGCCTGGAACTCAGGGCTTCCTGATTTTAAAAATCCTAGCCCTAGGCCGAACCCCAACCCTAAGACGAGAAAGGCAAATCAGCCAGGAATTAGGCATGTCCCCAAGGAAAAAGCTGTGGAGGCAGGCATGTTGTGGTACTTTTGCGCTCTTCTTGGGTAGTCCTTCGCAGCTGCTGTGTTCTTGGAACTCAGGGCTTTCTGGTTAATAGACCCTTACCCTAGGCGTAACTCAAACCTTAACCCTAGGAAGGAAAATCAGCCTATGGTTCGGGATGGTCTCATGGAAATATCAGTGGTGGCAGGCATGTTGCGTCACTTCTGCGCTCCCCTTGAGATGCCTTTCGCAGCTGCAGTGTGCCTGGAGCCCAGGGCTTCCTGGTTTTAAAAGTCCTAGGCCTAAGCCTAACAGTAACCCTAGGAAGGTAAATCAGCCGGGTATTAGGGTTCTTCCTAAGGGAAAAGCCGTGAAAGCAGCCATGTTGTGGCACTTCTGCACTCCCTTTGGGATGCCTTTGGCAGATGAAGTAAGCCTGGAACTCAGGGCTTCCTGGTTAAAGAAATCCAAGCCCTAGGCTGAACCCTAACCCTAACCCTAGGCAGATAAATCAGCCTAGGTATAGGGATGGTGCCAAGGAAAAAGCTGTGAAAGCTGCCATGTTGTTGCACTTTTGTACTCCCCTTGGGATGCCTTGAACAGCTGCAGTGTGCCTGGAGCTAAGGGCTTCCTAGTTTTAAAAATCCTAGCCCTAGGCCTAAGCCTAACAGTAACCCTGGGAAGGCAAATCAGCCTGGTGTTAGGCGTCTTGCCAAGGAAAAAGCCGTGAAAGCAGCCATGTTGTGGCACTTTTGCACTCCCTTTTGGATGCCTTTCACAGCTCCAGTGTGCCTGGAACTCAGGGCTTCCTGCTTTTGAAAATCCTAGCCCTAGGCCGAACCCCAACCCTAAGACGAGAAAGGCAAATCAGCCAGGAATTAGGCATGTCCCCAAGGAAAAAGCTGTGGAGGCAGGCATGTTGTGGTACTTTTGCGCTCTTCTTGGCTAGTCCTTCGCAGCTGCTGTGTTCTTGGAACTCAGGGCTTTCTGGTTAATAGACCCTTACCCTAGGCGTAACTCAAACCTTAACCCTAGGAAGGAAAATCAGCCTATGGTTCGGGATGGTCTCATGGAAATATCAGTGGTGGCAGCCAAGTTGCGTCACTTTTGCGCTCCCCTTGGGATGCCTTTCGCAGCTGCAGTGTGCCTGGAGCCCAGGGCTTCCTGGTTTTAAAAGTCCTAGGCCTAAGCCTAACAGTAACCCTAGGAAGGTAAATCAGCCGGGTATTAGGGTTCTTCCTAAGGGAAAAGCCGTGAAAGCAGCCATGTTGTGGCACTTCTGCACTCCCTTTGGGATGCCTTTGGCAGATGAAGTAAGCCTGGAACTCAGGGCTTCCTGGTTAAAGAAATCCAAGCCCTAGGCTGAACCCTAACCCTAACCCTAGGCAGATAAATCAGCCTAGGTATAGGGATGGTGCCAAGGAAAAAGCTGAGAAAGCTGCCATGTTGTTGCACTTTTGTACTCCCCTTGGGATGCCTTGAACAGCTGCAGTGTGCCTGGAGCTAAGGGCTTCCTAGTTTTAAAAATCCTAGCCCTAGGCCTAAGCCTAACAGTAACCCTGGGAAGGTAAATCAGCCTGGTGTTAGGCGTCTTGCCAAGGAAAAAGCCGTGAAAGCAGCCATGTTGTGGCACTTTTGCACTCCCTTTTGGATGCCTTTCACAGCTCCAGTGTGCCTGGAACTCAGGGCTTCCTGCTTTTAAAAATCCTAGCCCTAGGCCGAACCCCAACCCTAAGACGAGAAAGGCAAATCAGCCAGGAATTAGGCATGTCCCCAAGGAAAAAGCTGTGGAGGCAGGCATGTTGTGGTACTTTTGCGCTCTTCTTGGCTAGTCCTTCGCAGCTGCTGTGTTCTTGGAACTCAGGGCTTTCTGGTTAATAGACCCTTACCCTAGGCGTAACTCAAACCTTAACCCTAGGAAGGAAAATCAGCCTATGGTTCGGGATGGTCTCATGGAAATATCAGTGGTGGCAGGCATGTTGCGTCACTTCTGCGCTCCCCTTGGGATGCCTTTCGCAGCTGCAGTGTGCCTGGAGCCCAGGGCTTCCTGGTTTTAAAAGTCCTAGGCCTAAGCCTAACAGTAACCCTAGGAAGGTAAATCAGCCGGGTATTAGGGTTCTTCCTAAGGGAAAAGCCGTGAAAGCAGCCATGTTGTGGCACTTCTGCACTCCCTTTGGGATGCCTTTGGCAGATGAAGTAAGCCTGGAACTCAGGGCTTCCTGGTTAAAAAAATCCAAGCCCTACGCTGAACCCTAACCCTAACCCTAGGCAGATAAATCAGCCTAGGTATAGGGATGGTGCCAAGGAAAAAGCTGTGAAAGCTGCCATGTTGTTGCACTTTTGTACTCCCCTTGGGATGCCTTGAACAGCTGCAGTGTGCCTGGAGCTAAGGGCTTCCTAGTTTTAAAAATCCTAGCCCTAGGCCTAAGCCTAACAGTAACCCTGGGAAGGCAAATCAGCCTGGTGTTAGGCGTCTTGCCAAGGAAAAAGCCGTGAAAGCAGCCATGTTGTGGCACTTTTGCACTCCCTTTTGGATGCCTTTCACAGCTCCAGTGTGCCTGGAACTCAGGGCTTCCTGATTTTGAAAATCCTAGCCCTAGGCCGAACCCCAACCCTAAGACGAGAAAGGCAAATCAGCCAGGAATTAGGCATGTCCCCAAGGAAAAAGCTGTGGAGGCAGGCATGTTGTGGTACTTTTGCGCTCTTCTTGGCTAGTCCTTTGCAGCTGCTGTGTTCTTGGAACTCAGGGCTTTCTGGTTAATAGACCCTTACCCTAGGCGTAACTCAAACCTTAACCCTAGGAAGGAAAATCAGCCTATGGTTCGGGATGGTCTCATGGAAATATCAGTGGTGGCAGCCATGTTGCGTCACTTTTGCGCTCCCCTTGGGATGCCTTTTGCAGCTGCAGTGTGCCTGTAGCCCAGGGCTTCCTGGTTTTAAAAGTCCTAGGCCTAAGCCTAACAGTAACCCTAGGAAGGTAAATCAGCCGCCGGGTATTAGGGTTCTTCCTAAGGGAAAAGCCGTGAAAGCAGCCATGTTGTGGCACTTCTGCACTCCCTTTGGGATGCCTTTGGCAGATGAAGTAAGCCTGGAACTCAGGGCTTCCTGGTTAAAAAAATCCAAGCCCTAGGCTGAACCCTAACCCTAACCCTAGGCAGATAAATCAGCCTAGTTATAGGGATGGTGCCAAGGAAAAAGCTGTGAAAGCTGCCATGTTGTTGCACTTTTGTACTCCCCTTGGGATGCCTTGAACAGCTGCAGTGTGCCTGGAGCTAAGGGCTTCCTAGTTTTAAAAATCCTAGCCCTAGGCCTAAGCCTAACAGTAACCCTGGGAAGGTAAATCAGCCTGGTGTTAGGCGTCTTGCCAAGGAAAAAGCCGTGAAAGCAGCCATGTTGTGGCACTTTTGCACTCCCTTTTGGATGCCTTTCACAGCTGCAGTGTGCCTGGAACTCAGGGCTTCCTGCTTTTAAAAATCCTAGCCCTAGGCCGAACCCCAACCCTAAGACGAGAAAGGCAAATCAGCCAGGAATTAGGCATGTCCCCAAGGAAAAAGCTGTGGAGGCAGGCATGTTGTGCTACTTTTGCGCTCTTCTTGGCTAGTCCTTCGCAGCTGCTGTGTTCTTGGAACTCAGGGCTTTCTGGTTAATAGACCCTTACCCTAGGCGTAACTCAAACCTTAACCGTAGGAAGGAAAATCAGCCTATGGTTCGGGATGCTCTCATGGAAATATCAGTGGTGGCAGGCATGTTGCGTCACTTTTGCGCTCCCCTTGGGATGCCTTTCGCAGCTGCAGTGTGCCTGGAGCCCAGGGCTTCCTGGTTTTAAAAGTCCTAGGCCTAAGCCTAACAGTAACCCTAGGAAGGTAAATCAGCCGGGTATTAGGGTTCTTCCTAAGGGAAAAGCCGTGAAAGCAGCCATGTTGTGGCACTTCTGCACTCCCTTTGGGATGCCTTTGGCAGATGAAGTAAGCCTGGAACTCAGGGCTTCCTGGTTAAAAAAATTCAAGCCCTAGGCTGAACCCTAACCCTAACCCTAGGCAGATAAATCAGCCTAGGTAAAGGGATGGTGCCAAGGAAAAAGCTGTGAAAGCTGCCATGTTGTTGCACTTTTGTACTCCCCTTGGGATGCCTTGAACAGCTGCAGTGTGCCTGGAGCTAAGGGCTTCCTAGTTTTAAAAATCCTAGCCCTAGGCCTAAGCCTAACAGTAACCCTGGGAAGGTAAATCAGCCTGGTGTTAGGCGTCTTGCCAAGGAAAAAGCCGTGAAAGCAGCCATGTTGTGGCACTTTTGCACTCCCTTTTGGATGCCTTTCACAGCTCCAGTGTGCCTGGAACTCAGGGCTTCCTGCTTTTAAAAATCCTAGCCCTAGGCCGAACCCCAACCCTAAGACGAGAAAGGCAAATCAGCCAGGAATTAGGCATGTCCCCAAGGAAAAAGCTGTGGAGGCAGGCATGTTGTGGTACTTTTGCGCTCTTCTTGGCTAGTCCTTCGCAGCTGCTGTGTTCTTGGAACTCAGGGCTTTCTGGTTAATAGACCCTTACCCTAGGCGTAACTCAAACCTTAACCGTAGGAAGGAAAATCAGCCTATGGTTCGGGATGCTCTCATGGAAATATCAGTGGTGGCAGGCATGTTGCGTCACTTTTGCGCTCCCCTTGGGATGCCTTTCGCAGCTGCAGTGTGCCTGGAGCCCAGGGCTTCCTGGTTTTAAAAGTCCTAGGCCTAAGCCTAACAGTAACCCTAGGAAGGTAAATCAGCCGGGTATTAGGGTTCTTCCTAAGGGAAAAGCCGTGAAAGCAGCCATGTTGTGGCACTTCTGCACTCCCTTTGGGATGCCTTTGGCAGATGAAGTAAGCCTGGAACTCAGGGCTTCCTGGTTAAAGAAATCACAGCCCTAGGCTGAACCCTAACCCTAACCCTAGGCAGATAAATCAGCCTAGGTATAGGGATGGTGCCAAGGAAAAAGCTGTGAAAGCTGCCATGTTGTTGCACTTTTGTACTCCCCTTGGGATGCCTTGAAGAGCTGCACTGTGCCTGGAGCTAAGGGCTTCCTAGTTTTAAAAATCCTAGCCCTAGGCCTAAGCCTAACAGTAACCCTGGGAAGGTAAATCAGCCTGGTGTTAGGCGTCTTGCCAAGGAAAAAGCCGTGAAAGCAGCCATGTTGTGGCACTTTTGCACTCCCTTTTGAATGCCTTTCACAGCTCCAGTGTGCCTGGAACTCAGGGCTTCCTGCTTTTAAAAATCCTAGCCCTAGGCCGAACCCCAACCCTAAGACGAGAAAGGCAAATCAGCCAGGAATTAGGCATGTCCCCAAGGAAAAAGCTGTGGAGGCAGGCATGTTGTGGTACTTTTGCGCTCTTCTTGGCTAGTCCTTCGCAGCTGCTGTGTTCTTGGAACTCAGGGCTTTCTGGTTAATAGACCCTTACCCTAGGCGTAACTCAAACCTTAACCCTAGGAAGGAAAATCAGCCTATGGTTCGGGATGGTCTCATGGAAATATCAGTGGTGGCAGCCAAGTTGCGTCACTTTTGCGCTCCCCTTGGGATGCCTTTCGCAGCTGCAGTGTGCCTGGAGCCCAGGGCTTCCTGGTTTTAAAAGTCCTAGGCCTAAGCCTAACAGTAACCCTAGGAAGGTAAATCAGCCGGGTATTAGGGTTCTTCCTAAGGGAAAAGCCGTGAAAGCAGCCATGTTGTGGCACTTCTGCACTCCCTTTGGGATGCCTTTGGCAGATGAAGTAAGCCTGGAACTCAGGGCTTCCTGGTTAAAGAAATCCAAGCCCTAGGCTGAAGCCTAACCCTAACCCTAGGCAGATAAATCAGCCTAGGTATAGGGATGGTGCCAAGGAAAAAGCTGTGAAAGCTGCCATGTTGTTGCACTTTTGTACTCCCCTTGGGATGCCGTGAACAGCTGCAGTGTGCCTGGAGCTAAGGGCCTCCTAGTTTCAAAAGTCATAGCCCTAGGCCTAAGCCTAACAGTAACCCTGGGAAGGTAAATCAGCCAGGTGTTAGGCGTCTTGCCAAGGAAAAAGCCGTGAAAGCAGCCATGTTGTGGCACTTTTGCACTCCCTTTTGGATGCCTTTCACAGCTCCAGTGTGCCTGGAACTCAGGGCTTCCTGATTTTAAAAATCCTAGCCCTAGGCCGAACCCCAACCCTAAGACGAGAAAGGCAAATCAGCCAGGAATTAGGCATGTCCCCAAGGAAAAAGCTGTGGAGGCAGGCATGTTGTGGTACTTTTGCGCTCTTCTTGGCTAGTCCTTCGCAGCTGCTGTGTTCTTGGAACTCAGGGCTTTCTGGTTAATAGACCCTTACCCTAGGCGTAACTCAAACCTTAACCCTAGGAAGGAAAATCAGCCTATGGTTCGGGATGGTCTCATGGAAATATCAGTGGTGGCAGCCAAGTTGCGTCACTTTTGCGCTCCCCTTGGGATGCCTTTCGCAGCTGCAGTGTGCCTGGAGCCCAGGGCTTCCTGGTTTTAAAAGTCCTAGGCCTAAGCCTAACAGTAACCCTAGGAAGGTAAATCAGCCGGGTATTAGGGTTCTTCCTAAGGGAAAAGCCGTGAAAGCAGCCATGTTGTGGCACTTCTGCACTCCCTTTGGGATGCCTTTGGCAGATGAAGTAAGCCTGGAACTCAGGGCTTCCTGGTTAAAGAAATCCAAGCCCTAGGCTGAAGCCTAACCCTAACCCTAGGCAGATAAATCAGCCTAGGTATAGGGATGGTGCCAAGGAAAAAGCTGTGAAAGCTGCCATGTTGTTGCACTTTTGTACTCCCCTTGGGATGCCGTGAACAGCTGCAGTGTGCCTGGAGCTAAGGGCCTCCTAGTTTCAAAAGTCATAGCCCTAGGCCTAAGCCTAACAGTAACCCTGGGAAGGTAAATCAGCCTGGTGTTAGGCGTCTTGCCAAGGAAAAAGCCGTGAAAGCAGCCATGTTGTGGCACTTTTGCACTCCCTTTTGGATGCCTTTCACAGCTCCAGTGTGCCTGGAACTCAGGGCTTCCTGATTTTAAAAATCCTAGCCCTAGGCCGAACCCCAACCCTAAGACGAGAAAGGCAAATCAGCCAGGAATTAGGCATGTCCCCAAGGAAAAAGCTGTGGAGGCAGGCATGTTGTGGTACTTTTGCGCTCTTCTTGGCTAGTCCTTCGCAGCTGCTGTGTTCTTGGAACTCAGGGCTTTCTGGTTAATAGACCCTTACCCTAGGCGTAACTCAAACCTTAACCCTAGGAAGGAAAATCAGCCTATGGTTCGGGATGGTCTCATGGAAATATCAGTGGTGGCAGCCAAGTTGCGTCACTTTTGCGCTCCCCTTGGGATGCCTTTCGCAGCTGCAGTGTGCCTGGAGCCCAGGGCTTCCTGGTTTTAAAAGTCCTAGGCCTAAGCCTAACAGTAACCCTAGGAAGGTAAATCAGCCGGGTTTTAGGGTTCTTCCTAAGGGAAAAGCCGTGAAAGCAGCCATGTTGTGGCACTTCTGCACTCCCTTTGGGATGCCTTTGGCAGATGAAGTAAGCCTGGAACTCAGGGCTTCCTGGTTAAAGAAATCCAAGCCCTAGGCTGAAGCCTAACCCTAACCCTAGGCAGATAAATCAGCCTAGGTATAGGGATGGTGCCAAGGAAAAAGCTGTGAAAGCTGCCATGTTGTTGCACTTTTGTACTCCCCTTGGGATGCCTTGAACAGCTGCAGTGTGCCTGGAGCCCAGGGCTTCCTAGTTTTAAAAATCCAAGCCCTAGGCCTAAGCCTAACAGTAACCCTGGGAAGGTAAATCAGCCTGGTGTTAGGCGTCTTGCCAAGGAAAAAGCCGTGAAAGCAGCCATGTTGTGGCACTTTTGCACTCCCTTTTGAATGCATTTCACAGCTGCAGTGTGCCTGGAACTCAGGGCTTCCTGATTTTAAAAATCCTAGTCTTAGCCGAACCTCAAACCTAAGACGAGAAAGGCAAATCAGCCAGGAATTAGGCATGTCCCCAAGGAAAAAGCTGTGGAGGCAGGCATGTTGTGGTACTTTTGCGCTCTTCTTGGCTAGTCCTTCGCAGCTGCTGTGTTCTTGGAACTCAGGGCTTTCTGGTTAATAGAACCCTTACCCTAGGCGTAACTCAAACCTTAACCCTAGGAAGGAAAATCAGCCTATGGTTCGGGATGGTCTCATGGAAATATCAGTGGTGGCAGCCAAGTTGCGTCACTTTTGCGCTCCCCTTGGGATGCCTTTCGCAGCTGCAGTGTGCCTGGAGCCCAGGGCTTCCTGGTTTTAAAAGTCCTAGGCCTAAGCCTAACAGTAACCCTAGGAAGGTAAATCAGCCGGGTATTAGGGTTCTTCCTAAGGGAAAAGCCGTGAAAGCAGCCATGTTGTGGCACTTCTGCACTCCCTTTGGGATGCCTTTGGCAGATGAAGTAAGCCTGGAACTCAGGGCTTCCTGGTTAAAAAAATCCAAGCCCTAGGCTGAAGCCTAACCCTAACCCTAGGCAGATAAATCAGCCTAGGTATAGGGATGGTGCCAAGGAAAAAGCTGTGAAAGCTGCCATGTTGTTGCACTTTTGTACTCCCCTTGGGATGCCTTGAACAGCTGCAGTGTGCCTGGAGCTAAGGGCTTCCTCGTTTTAAAAATCCTAGACCTAGGCCTAAGCCTAACAGTAACCCTGGGAAGGTAAATCAGCCTGGTGTTAGGCGTCTTGCCAAGGAAAAAGCCGTGAAAGCAGCCATGTTGTGGCACTTTTGCACTCCCTTTTGGATGCCTTTCACAGCTCCAGTGTGCCTGGAACTCAGGGCTTCCTGATTTTAAAAATCCTAGCCCTAGGCCGAACCCCAACCCTAAGACGAGAAAGGCAAATCAGCCAGGAATTAGGCATGTCCCCAAGGAAAAAGCTGTGGAGGCAGGCATGTTGTGGTACTTTTGCGCTCTTCTTGGCTAGTCCTTCGCAGCTGCTGTGTTCTTGGAACTCAGGGCTTTCTGGTTAATAGACCCTTACCCTAGGCGTAACTCAAACCTTAACCCTAGGAAGGAAAATCAGCCTATGGTTCGGGATGGTCTCATGGAAATATCAGTGGTGGCAGCCAAGTTGCGTCACTTTTGCGCTCCCCTTGGGATGCCTTTCGCAGCTGCAGTGTGCCTGGAGCCCAGGGCTTCCTGGTTTTAAAAGTCCTAGGCCTAAGCCTAACAGTAACCCTAGGAAGGTAAATCAGCCGGGTATTAGGGTTCTTCCTAAGGGAAAAGCCGTGAAAGCAGCCATGTTGTGGCACTTCTGCACTCCCTTTGGGATGCCTTTGGCAGATGAAGTAAGCCTGGAACTCAGGGCTTCCTGGTTAAAGAAATCCAAGCCCTAGGCTGAAGCCTAACCCTAACCCTAGGCAGATAAATCAGCCTAGGTATAGGGATGGTGCCAAGGAAAAAGCTGTGAAAGCTGCCATGTTGTTGCACTTTTGTACTCCCCTTGGGATGCCGTGAACAGCTGCAGTGTGCCTGGAGCTAAGGGCCTCCTAGTTTCAAAAGTCATAGCCCTAGGCCTAAGCCTAACAGTAACCCTGGGAAGGTAAATCAGCCAGGTGTTAGGCGTCTTGCCAAGGAAAAAGCCGTGAAAGCAGCCATGTTGTGGCACTTTTGCACTCCCTTTTGGATGCCTTTCACAGCTCCAGTGTGCCTGGAACTCAGGGCTTCCTGATTTTAAAAATCCTAGCCCTAGGCCGAACCCCAACCCTAAGACGAGAAAGGCAAATCAGCCAGGAATTAGGCATGTCCCCAAGGAAAAAGCTGTGGAGGCAGGCATGTTGTGGTACTTTTGCGCTCTTCTTGGCTAGTCCTTCGCAGCTGCTGTGTTCTTGGAACTCAGGGCTTTCTGGTTAATAGACCCTTACCCTAGGCGTAACTCAAACCTTAACCCTAGGAAGGAAAATCAGCCTATGGTTCGGGATGGTCTCATGGAAATATCAGTGGTGGCAGCCAAGTTGCGTCACTTTTGCGCTCCCCTTGGGATGCCTTTCGCAGCTGCTGTGTGCCTGGAGCCCAGGGCTTCCTGGTTTTAAAAGTCCTAGGCCTAAGCCTAACAGTAACCCTAGGAAGGTAAATCAGCCGGGTATTAGGGTTCTTCCTAAGGGAAAAGCCGTGAAAGCAGCCATGTTGTGGCACTTCTGCACTCCCTTTGGGATGCCTTTGGCAGATGAAGTAAGCCTGGAACTCAGGGCTTCCTGGTTAAAGAAATCACAGCCCTAGGCTGAACCCTAACCCTAACCCTAGGCAGATAAATCAGCCTAGGTATAGGGATGGTGCCAAGGAAAAAGCTGTGAAAGCTGCCATGTTGTTGCACTTTTGTACTCCCCTTGGGATGCCGTGAACAGCTGCAGTGTGCCTGGAGCTAAGGGCCTCCTAGTTTCAAAAGTCATAGCCCTAGGCCTAAGCCTAACAGTAACCCTGGGAAGGTAAATCAGCCTGGTGTTAGGCGTCTTGCCAAGGAAAAAGCCGTGAAAGCAGCCATGTTGTGGCACTTTTGCACTCCCTTTTGGATGCCTTTCACAGCTCCAGTGTGCCTGGAACTCAGGGCTTCCTGATTTTAAAAATCCTAGCCCTAGGCCGAACCCCAACCCTAAGACGAGAAAGGCAAATCAGCCAGGAATTAGGCATGTCCCCAAGGAAAAAGCTGTGGAGGCAGGCATGTTGTGGTACTTTTGCGCTCTTCTTGGCTAGTCCTTCGCAGCTGCTGTGTTCTTGGAACTCAGGGCTTTCTGGTTAATAGAACCCTTACCCTAGGCGTAACTCAAACCTTAACCCTAGGAAGGAAAATCAGCCTATGGTTCGGGATGGTCTCATGGAAATATCAGTGGTGGCAGCCAAGTTGCGTCACTTTTGCGCTCCCCTTGGGATGCCTTTCGCAGCTGCAGTGTGCCTGGAGCCCAGGGCTTCCTGGTTTTAAAAGTCCTAGGCCTAAGCCTAACAGTAACCCTAGGAAGGTAAATCAGCCGGGTTTTAGGGTTCTTCCTAAGGGAAAAGCCGTGAAAGCAGCCATGTTGTGGCACTTCTGCACTCCCTTTGGGATGCCTTTGGCAGATGAAGTAAGCCTGGAACTCAGGGCTTCCTGGTTAAAGAAATCCAAGCCCTAGGCTGAAGCCTAACCCTAACCCTAGGCAGATAAATCAGCCTAGGTATAGGGATGGTGCCAAGGAAAAAGCTGTGAAAGCTGCCATGTTGTTGCACTTTTGTACTCCCCTTGGGATGCCTTGAACAGCTGCAGTGTGCCTGGAGCCAAGGGCTTCCTAGTTTTAAAAATCCTAGCCCTAGGCCTAAGCCTAACAGTAACCCTGGGAAGGTAAATCAGCCTGGTGTTAGGCGTCTTGCCAAGGAAAAAGCCGTGAAAGCAGCCATGTTGTGGCACTTTTGCACTCCCTTTTGGATGCCTTTCACAGCTCCAGTGTGCCTGGAACTCAGGGCTTCCTGCTTTTAAAAATCCTAGCCCTAGGCCGAACCCCAACCCTAAGACGAGAAAGGCAAATCAGCCAGGAATTAGGCATGTCCCCAAGGAAAAAGCTGTGGAGGCAGGCATGTTGTGGTACTTTTGCGCTCTTCTTGGCTAGTCCTTCGCAGCTGCTGTGTTCTTGGAACTCAGGGCTTTCTGGTTAATAGACCCTTACCCTAGGCGTAACTCAAACCTTAACCCTAGGAAGGAAAATCAGCCTATGGTTCGGGATGGTCTCATGGAAATATCAGTGGTGGCAGCCAAGTTGCGTCACTTTTGCGCTCCCCTTGGGATGCCTTTCGCAGCTGCAGTGTGCCTGGAGCCCAGGGCTTCCTGGTTTTAAAAGTCCTAGGCCTAAGCCTAACAGTAACCCTAGGAAGGTAAATCAGCCGGGTATTAGGGTTCTTCCTAAGGGAAAAGCCGTGAAAGCAGCCATGTTGTGGCACTTCTGCACTCCCTTTGGGATGCCTTTGGCAGATGAAGTAAGCCTGGAACTCAGGGCTTCCTGGTTAAAAAAATCCAAGCCCTAGGCTGAACCCTAACCCTAACCCTAGGCAGATAAATCAGCCTAGGTATAGGGATGGTGCCAAGGAAAAAGCTGTGAAAGCTGCCATGTTGTTGCACTTTTGTACTCCCCTTGGGATGCCTTGAACAGCTGCAGTGTGCCTGGAGCTAAGGGCTTCCTCATTTTAAAAATCCTAGCCCTAGGCCTAAGCCTAACAGTAACCCTGGGAAGGTAAATCAGCCTGGTGTTAGGCGTCTTGCCAAGGAAAAAGCCGTGAAAGCAGCCATGTTGTGGCACTTTTGCACTCCCTTTTGGATGCCTTTCACAGCTGCAGTGTGCCTGGAACTCAGGGCTTCCTGATTTTAAAAATCCTAGCCCTAGGCCGAACCCCAACCCTAAGACGAGAAAGGCAAATCAGCCAGGAATTAGGCATGTCCCCAAGGAAAAAGCTGTGGAGGCAGGCATGTTGTGGTACTTTTGCGCTCTTCTTGGCTAGTCCTTCGCAGCTGCTGTGTTCTTGGAACTCAGGGCTTTCTGGTTAATAGACCCTTACCCTAGGCGTAACTCAAACCTTAACCCTAGGAAGGAAAATCAGCCTATGGTTCGGGATGGTCTCATGGAAATATCAGTGGTGGCAGCCAAGTTGCGTCACTTTTGCGCTCCCCTTGGGATGCCTTTCGCAGCTGCAGTGTGCCTGGAGCCCAGGGCTTCCTGGTTTTAAAAGTCCTAGGCCTAAGCCTAACAGTAACCCTAGGAAGGTAAATCAGCCGGGTATTAGGGTTCTTCCTAAGGGAAAAGCCGTGAAAGCAGCCATGTTGTGGCACTTCTGCACTCCCTTTGGGATGCCTTTGGCAGATGAAGTAAGCCTGGAACTCAGGGCTTCCTGGTTAAAGAAATCCAAGCCCTACGCTGAACCCTAACCCTAACCCTAGGCAGATAAATCAGCCTAGGTATAGGGATGGTGCCAAGGAAAAAGCTGTGAAAGCTGCCATGTTGTTGCACTTTTGTACTCCCCTTGGGATGCCTTGAACAGCTGCACTGTGCCTGGAGCTAAGGGCTTCCTAGTTTTAAAAATCCTAGCCCTAGGCCTAAGCCTAACAGTAACCCTGGGAAGGTAAATCAGCCTGGTGTTAGGCTTCTTGCCAAGGAAAAAGCCGTGAAAGCAGCCATGTTGTGGCACTTTTGCACTCCCTTTTGAATGCATTTCACAGCTGCAGTGTGCCTGGAACTCAGGGCTTCCTGATTTTAAAAATCCTAGTCTTAGCCGAACCTCAAACCTAAGACGAGAAAGGCAAATCAGCCAGGAATTAGGCATGTCCCCAAGGAAAAAGCTGTGGAGGCAGGCATGTTGTGGTACTTTTGCGCTCTTCTTGGCTAGTCCTTCGCAGCTGCTGTGTTCTTGGAACTCAGGGCTTTCTGGTTAATAGAACCCTTACCCTAGGCGTAACTCAAACCTTAACCCTAGGAAGGAAAATCAGCCTATGGTTCGGGATGGTCTCATGGAAATATCAGTGGTGGCAGCCAAGTTGCGTCACTTTTGCGCTCCCCTTGGGATGCCTTTCGCAGCTGCAGTGTGCCTGGAGCCCAGGGCTTCCTGGTTTTAAAAGTCCTAGGCCTAAGCCTAACAGTAACCCTAGGAAGGTAAATCAGCTGGGTATTAGGGTTCTTCCTAAGGGAAAAGCCGTGAAAGCAGCCATGTTGTGGCACTTCTGCACTCCCTTTGGGATGCCTTTGGCAGATGAAGTAAGCCTGGAACTCAGGGCTTCCTGGTTAAAAAAATCCAAGCCCTAGGCTGAAGCCTAACCCTAACCCTAGGCAGATAAATCAGCCTAGGTATAGGGATGGTGCCAAGGAAAAAGCTGTGAAAGCTGCCATGTTGTTGCACTTTTGTACTCCCCTTGGGATGCCTTGAACAGCTGCAGTGTGCCTGGAGCTAAGGGCTTCCTCGTTTTAAAAATCCTAGACCTAGGCCTAAGCCTAACAGTAACCCTGGGAAGGTAAATCAGCCTGGTGTTAGGCGTCTTGCCAAGGAAAAAGCCGTGAAAGCAGCCATGTTGTGGCACTTTTGCACTCCCTTTTGGATGCCTTTCACAGCTCCAGTGTGCCTGGAACTCAGGGCTTCCTGATTTTAAAAATCCTAGCCCTAGGCCGAACCCCAACCCTAAGACGAGAAAGGCAAATCAGCCAGGAATTAGGCATGTCCCCAAGGAAAAAGCTGTGGAGGCAGGCATGTTGTGGTACTTTTGCGCTCTTCTTGGCTAGTCCTTCGCAGCTGCTGTGTTCTTGGAACTCAGGGCTTTCTGGTTAATAGACCCTTACCCTAGGCGTAACTCAAACCTTAACCCTAGGAAGGAAAATCAGCCTATGGTTCGGGATGGTCTCATGGAAATATCAGTGGTGGCAGCCAAGTTGCGTCACTTTTGCGCTCCCCTTGGGATGCCTTTCGCAGCTGCAGTGTGCCTGGAGCCCAGGGCTTCCTGGTTTTAAAAGTCCTAGGCCTAAGCCTAACAGTAACCCTAGGAAGGTAAATCAGCCGGGTATTAGGGTTCTTCCTAAGGGAAAAGCCGTGAAAGCAGCCATGTTGTGGCACTTCTGCACTCCCTTTGGGATGCCTTTGGCAGATGAAGTAAGCCTGGAACTCAGGGCTTCCTGGTTAAAAAAATCCAAGCCCTAGGCTGAACCCTAACCCTAACCCTAGGCAGATAAATCAGCCTAGGTATAGGGATGGTGCCAAGGAAAAAGCTGTGAAAGCTGCCATGTTGTTGCACTTTTGTACTCCCCTTGGGATGCCTTGAACAGCTGCAGTGTGCCTGGAGCTAAGGGCTTCCTAGTTTTAAAAATCCTAGCCCTAGGCCTAAGCCTAACAGTAACCCTGGGAAGGTAAATCAGCCTGGTGTTAGGCGTCTTGCCAAGGAAAAAGCCGTGAAAGCAGCCATGTTGTGGCACTTTTGCACTCCCTTTTGAATGCCTTTCACAGCTCCAGTGTGCCTGGAACTCAGGGCTTCCTGCTTTTAAAAATCCTAGCCCTAGGCCGAACCCCAACCCTAAGACGAGAAAGGCAAATCAGCCAGGAATTAGGCATGTCCCCAAGGAAAAAGCTGTGGAGGCAGGCATGTTGTGGTACTTTTGCGCTCTTCTTGGCTAGTCCTTCGCAGCTGCTGTGTTCTTGGAACTCAGGGCTTTCTGGTTAATAGACCCTTACCATAGGCGTAACTCAAACCTTAACCCTAGGAAGGAAAATCAGCCTATGGTTCGGGATGGTCTCATGGAAATATCAGTGGTGGCAGCCAAGTTGCGTCACTTTTGCGCTCCCCTTGGGATGCCTTTCGCAGCTGCAGTGTGCCTGGAGCCCAGGGCTTCCTGGTTTTAAAAGTCCTAGGCCTAAGCCTAACAGTAACCCTAGGAAGGTAAATCAGCCGGGTATTAGGGTTCTTCCTAAGGGAAAAGCCGTGAAAGCAGCCATGTTGTGGCACTTCTGCACTCCCTTTGGGATGCCTTTGGCAGATGAAGTAAGCCTGGAACTCAGGGCTTCCTGGTTAAAGAAATCACAGCCCTAGGCTGAACCCTAACCCTAACCCTAGGCAGATAAATCAGCCTAGGTATAGGGATGGTGCCAAGGAAAAAGCTGTGAAAGCTGCCATGTTGTTGCACTTTTGTACTCCCCTTGGGATGCCTTGAACAGCTGCAGTGTGCCTGGAGCTAAGGGCTTCCTAGTTTTAAAAATCCTAGCCCTAGGCCTAAGCCTAACAGTAACCCTGGGAAGGTAAATCAGCCTGGTGTTAGGCTTCTTGCCAAGGAAAAAGCCGTGAAAGCAGCCATGTTGTGGCACTTTTGCACTCCCTTTTGGATGCATTTCACAGCTGCAGTGTGCCTGGAACTCAGGGCTTCCTGATTTTAAAAATCCTAGCCCTAGGCCGAACCCCAACCCTAAGACGAGAAAGGCAAATCAGCCAGGAATTAGGCATGTCCCCAAGGAAAAAGCTGTGGAGGCAGGCATGTTGTGGTACTTTTGCGCTCTTCTTGGCTAGTCCTTCGCAGCTGCTGTGTTCTTGGAACTCAGGGCTTTCTGGTTAATAGAACCCTTACCCTAGGCGTAACTCAAACCTTAACCCTAGGAAGGAAAATCAGCCTATGGTTCGGGATGGTCTCATGGAAATATCAGTGGTGGCAGCCAAGTTGCGTCACTTTTGCGCTCCCCTTGGGATGCCTTTCGCAGCTGCAGTGTGCCTGGAGCCCAGGGCTTCCTGGTTTTAAAAGTCCTAGGCCTAAGCCTAACAGTAACCCTAGGAAGGTAAATCAGCCGGGTATTAGGGTTCTTCCTAAGGGAAAAGCCGTGAAAGCAGCCATGTTGTGGCACTTCTGCACTCCCTTTGGGATGCCTTTGGCAGATGAAGTAAGCCTGGAACTCAGGGCTTCCTGGTTAAAGAAATCCAAGCCCTAGGCTGAACCCTTACCCTAACCCTAGGCAGATAAATCAGCCTAGGTATAGGGATGGTGCCAAGGAAAAAGCTGTGAAAGCTGCCATGTTGTTGCACTTTTGTACTCCCCTTGGGATGCCTTGAACAGCTGCAGTGTGCCTGGAGCTAAGGGCTTCCTTGTTTTAAAAATCCTAGCCCTAGGCCTAAGCCTAACAGTAACCCTGGGAAGGTAAATCAGCCTGGTGTTAGGCGTCTTGCCAAGGAAAAAGCCGTGAAAGCAGCCATGTTGTGGCACTTTTGCACTCCCTTTTGGATGCC
Organism: Ammospiza nelsoni; assembly: GCF_027579445.1. Lineage (NCBI taxonomy): Eukaryota > Metazoa > Chordata > Aves > Passeriformes > Passerellidae > Ammospiza > Ammospiza nelsoni. The sequence goes on along the minus strand of NW_026683219.1, from coordinate 21,943 downwards.
TTTCACAGCTCCAGTGTGCCTGGAACTCAGGGCTTCCTGCTTTTAAAAATCCTAGCCCTAGGCCGAACCCCAACCCTAAGACGAGAAAGGCAAATCAGCCAGGAATTAGGCATGTCCCCAAGGAAAAAGCTGTGGAGGCAGGCATGTTGTGGTACTTTTGCGCTCTTCTTGGCTAGTCCTTTGCAGCTGCTGTGTTCTTGGAACTCAGGGCTTTCTGGTTAATAGACCCTTACCCTAGGCGTAACTCAAACCTTAACCCTAGGAAGGAAAATCAGCCTATGGTTCGGGATGCTCTCATGGAAATATCAGTGGTGGCAGCCAAGTTGCGTCACTTTTGCGCTCCCCTTGGGATGCCTTTCGCAGCTGCAGTGTGCCTGGAGCCCAGGGCTTCCTGGTTTTAAAAGTCCTAGGCCTAAGCCTAACAGTAACCCTAGGAAGGTAAATCAGCCGGGTATTAGGGTTCTTCCTAAGGGAAAAGCCGTGAAAGAAGCCATGTTGTGGCACTTCTGCACTCCCTTTGGGATGCCTTTGGCAGATGAAGTAAGCCTGGAACTCAGGGCTTCCTGGTTAAAGAAATCCAAGCCCTAGGCTGAACCCTAACCCTAACCCTAGGCAGATAAATCAGCCTAGGTATAGGGATGGTGCCAAGGAAAAAGCTGTGAAAGCTGCCATGTTGTTGCACTTTTGTACTCCCCTTGGGATGCCTTGAACAGCTGCAGTGTGCCTGGAGCTAAGGGCTTCCTAGTTTTAAAAATCCTAGCCCTAGGCCTAAGCCTAACAGTAACCCTGGGAAGGTAAATCAGCCTGGTGTTAGGTGTCTTGCCAAGGAAAAAGCCGTGAAAGCAGCCATGTTGTGGCACTTTTGCACTCCCTTTTGGATGCCTTTCACAGCTCCAGTGTGCCTGGAACTCAGGGATTCCTGCTTTTAAAAATCCTAGCCCTAGGCCGAACCCCAACCCTAAGACGAGAAAGGCAAATCAGCCAGGAATTAGGCATGTCCCCAAGGAAAAAGCTGTGGAGGCAGGCATGTTGTGGTACTTTTGCGCTCTTCTTGGCTAGTCCTTCGCAGCTGCTGTGTTCTTGGAACTCAGGGCTTTCTGGTTAATAGACCCTTACCCTAGGCGTAACTCAAACCTTAACCCTAGGAAGGAAAATCAGCCTATGGTTCGGGATGGTCTCATGGAAATATCAGTGGTGGCAGCCAAGTTGCGTCACTTTTGCGCTCCCCTTGGGATGCCTTTCGCAGCTGCAGTGTGCCTGGAGCCCAGGGCTTCCTGGTTTTAAAAGTCCTAGGCCTAAGCCTAACAGTAACCCTAGGAAGGTAAATCAGCCGGGTATTAGGGTTCTTCCTAATGGAAAAGCCGTGAAAGCAGCCATGTTGTGGCACTTCTGCACTCCCTTTGGGATGCCTTTGGCAGATGAAGTAAGCCTGGAACTCAGGGCTTCCTGGTTAAAAAAATCCAAGCCCTAGGCTGAACCCTAACCCTAACCCTAGGCAGATAAATCAGCCTAGGTATAGGGATGGTGCCAAGGAAAAAGCTGTGAAAGCTGCCATGTTGTTGCACTTTTGTACTCCCCTTGGGATGCCTTGAACAGCTGCAGTGTGCCTGGAGCTAAGGGCTTCCTAGTTTCAAAAGTCCTAGCCCTAGGCCTAACCCTAACAGTAACCCTGGGAAGGTAAATCAGCCTGGTGTTAGGCTTCTTGCCAAGGAAAAAGCCGTGAAAGCAGCCATGTTGTGGCACTTTTGCACTCCCTTTTGGATGCCTTTCACAGCTCCAGTGTGCCTGGAACTCAGGGCTTCCTGCTTTTAAAAATCCTAGCCCTAGCCCGAACCCCAACCCTAAGACGAGAAAGGCAAATCAGCCAGGAATTAGGCATGTCCCCAAGGAAAAAGCTGTGGAGGCAGGCATGTTGTGCTACTTTTGCGCTCTTCTTGGCTAGTCCTTTGCAGCTGCTGTGTTCTTGGAACTCAGGGCTTTCTGGTTAATAGACCCTTACCCTAGGCGTAACTCAAACCTTAACCCTAGGAAGGAAAATCAGCCTATGGTTCGGGATGGTCTCATGGAAATATCAGTGGTGGCAGCCAAGTTGCGTCACTTTTGCGCTCCCCTTGGGATGCCTTTCGCAGCTGCAGTGTGCCTGGAGCCCAGGGCTTCCTGGTTTTAAAAGTCCTAGGCCTAAGCCTAACAGTAACCCTAGGAAGGTAAATCAGCCGGGTATTAGGGTTCTTCCTAAGGGAAAAGCCGTGAAAGCAGCCATGTTGTGGCACTTCTGCACTCCCTTTGGGATGCCTTTGGCAGATGAAGTAAGCCTGGAACTCAGGGCTTCCTGGTTAAAGAAATCCAAGCCCTAGGCTGAAGCCTAACCCTAACCCTAGGCAGATAAATCAGCCTAGGTATAGGGATGGTGCCAAGGAAAAAGCTGTGAAAGCTGCCATGTTGTTGCACTTTTGTACTCCCCTTGGGATGCCTTGAACAGCTGCAGTGTGCATGGAGCTAAGGGCTTCCTTGTTTTAAAAATCCTAGCCCTAGGCCTAAGCCTAACAGTAACCCTGGGAAGGTAAATCAGCCAGGTGTTAGGCGTCTTGCCAAGGAAAAAGCCGTGAAAGCAGCCATGTTGTGGCACTTTTGCACTCCCTTTTGGATGCCTTTCACAGCTGCAGTGTGCCTGGAACTCAGGGCTTCCTGCTTTTAAAAATCCTAGCCCTAGGCCGAACCCCAACCCTAAGACGAGAAAGGCAAATCAGCCAGGAATTAGGCATGTCCCCAAGGAAAAAGCTGTGGAGGCAGGCATGTTGTGGTACTTTTGCGCTCTTCTTGGCTAGTCCTTCGCAGCTGCTGTGTTCTTGGAACTCAGGGCTTTCTGGTTAATAGACCCTTACCCTAGGCGTAACTCAAACCTTAACCCTAGGAAGGAAAATCAGCCTATGGTTCGGGATGGTCTCATGGAAATATCAGTGGTGGCAGCCAAGTTGCGTCACTTTTGCGCTCCCCTTGGGATGCCTTTCGCAGCTGCAGTGTGCCTGGAGCCCAGGGCTTCCTGGTTTTAAAAGTCCTAGGCCTAAGCCTAACAGTAACCCTAGGAAGGTAAATCAGCCGGGTATTAGGGTTCTTCCTAAGGGAAAAGCCGTGAAAGCAGCCATGTTGTGGCACTTCTGCACTCCCTTTGGGATGCCTTTGGCAGATGAAGTAAGCCTGGAACTCAGGGCTTCCTGGTTAAAGAAATCCAAGCCCTAGGCTGAACCCTAACCCTAACCCTAGGCAGATAAATCAGCCTAGGTATAGGGATGGTGCCAAGGAAAAAGCTGAGAAAGCTGCCATGTTGTTGCACTTTTGTACTCCCCTTGGGATGCCGTGAACAGCTGCAGTGTGCCTGGAGCTAAGGGCCTCCTAGTTCAAAGTCATAGCCCTAGGCCTAAGCCTAACAGTAACCCTGGGAAGGTAAATCAGCCTGGTGTTAGGCTTCTTGCCAAGGAAAAAGCCGTGAAAGCAGCCATGTTGTGGCACTTTTGCACTCCCTTTTGGATGCCTTTCACAGCTGCAGTGTGCCTGGAACTCAGGGCTTCCTGATTTTAAAAATCCTAGCCTTAGCCGAACCCCAACCCTAAGACGAGAAAGGCAAATCAGCCAGGAATTAGGCATGTCCCCAAGGAAAAAGCTGTGGAGGCAGGCATGTTGTGGTACTTTTGCGCTCTTCTTGGCTAGTCCTTCGCAGCTGCTGTGTTCTTGGAACTCAGGGCTTTCTGGTTAATAGACCCTTACCCTAGGCGTAACTCAAACCTTAACCCTAGGAAGGAAAATCAGCCTATGGTTCGGGATGGTCTCTAGGAAATATCAGTGGTGGCAGCCAAGTTGCGTCACTTTTGCGCTCCCCTTGGGATGCCTTTTGCAGCTGCAGTGTGCCTGGAGCCCAGGGCTTCCTGGTTTTAAAAGTCCTAGGCCTATGCCTAACAGTAACCCTAGGAAGGTAAATCAGCCGGGTATTAGGGTTCTTCCTAAGGGAAAAGCCGTGAAAGCAGCCATGTTGTGGCACTTCTGCACTCCCTTTGGGATGCCTTTGGCAGATGAAGTAAGCCTGGAACTCAGGGCTTCCTGGTTAAAGAAATCCAAGCCCTAGGCTGAACCCTAACCCTAACCCTAGGCAGATAAATCAGCCTAGTTATAGGGATGGTGCCAAGGAAAAAGCTGTGAAAGCTGCCATGTTGTTGCACTTTTGTACTCCCCTTGGGATGCCTTGAACAGCTGCAGTGTGCCTGGAGCTAAGGGCTTCCTAGTTTCAAAAGTCCTAGCCCTAGGCCTAAGCCTAACAGTAACCCTGGGAAGGTAAATCAGCCTGGTGTTAGGCTTCTTGCCAAGGAAAAAGCCGTGAAAGCAGCCATGTTGTGGCACTTTTGCACTCCCTTTTGGATGCCTTTCACAGCTGCAGTGTGCCTGGAACTCAGGGCTTCCTGCTTTTAAAAATCCTAGCCCTAGGCCGAACCCCAACCCTAAGACGAGAAAGGCAAATCAGCCAGGAATTAGGCATGTCTCCAAGGAAAAAGCTGTCGAGGCAGGCATGTTGTGCTACTTTTGCGCTCTTCTTGGCTAGTCCTTCGCAGCTGCTGTGTTCTTGGAACTCAGGGCTTTCTGGTTAATAGACCCTTACCCTAGGCGTAACTCAAACCTTAACCCTAGGAAGGAAAATCAGCCTATGGTTCGGGATGGTCTCATGGAAATATCAGTGGTGGCAGCCAAGTTGCGTCACTTTTGCGCTCCCCTTGGGATGCCTTTCGCAGCTGCAGTGTGCCTGGAGCCCAGGGCTTCCTGGTTTTAAAAGTCCTAGGCCTAAGCCTAACAGTAACCCTAGGAAGGTAAATCAGCCGGGTATTAGGGTTCTTCCTAAGGGAAAAGCCGTGAAAGAAGCCATGTTGTGGCACTTCTGCACTCCCTTTGGGATGCCTTTGGCAGATGAAGTAAGCCTGGAACTCAGGGCTTCCTGGTTAAAGAAATCACAGCCCTAGGCTGAACCCTAACCCTAACCCTAGGCAGATAAATCAGCCTAGGTATAGGGATGGTGCCAAGGAAAAAGCTGTGAAAGCTGCCATGTTGTTGCACTTTTGTACTCCCCTTGGGATGCCTTGAACAGCTGCAGTGTGCCTGGAGCTAAGGGCTTCCTAGTTTTAAAAATCCTAGCCCTAGGCCTAAGCCTAACAGTAACCCTGGGAAGGTAAATCAGCCAGGTGTTAGGCGTCTTGCCAAGGAAAAAGCTGTGAAAGCAGCCATGTTGTGGCACTTTTGCACTCCCTTTTGGATGCCTTTCACAGCTCCAGTGTGCCTGGAACTCAGGGCTTCCTGATTTTAAAAATCCTAGCCCTAGGCCGAACCCCAACCCTAAGACGAGAAAGGCAAATCAGCCAGGAATTAGGCATGTCCCCAAGGAAAAAGCTGTGGAGGCAGGCATGTTGTGCTACTTTTGCGCTCTTCTTGGGTAGTCCTTCGCAGCTGCTGTATTCTTGGAACTCAGGGCTTTCTGGTTAATAGACCCTTACCCTAGGCGTAACTCAAACCTTAACCCTAGGAAGGAAAATCAGCCTATGGTTCGGGATGGTCTCATGGAAATATCAGTGGTGGCAGCCAAGTTGCGTCACTTTTGCGCTCCCCTTGGGATGCCTTTTGCAGCTGCAGTGTGCCTGGAGCCCAGGGCTTCCTGGTTTTAAAAGTCCTAGGCCTAAGCCTAACAGTAACCCTAGGAAGGTAAATCAGCCGGGTATTAGGGTTCTTCCTAAGGGAAAAGCCGTGAAAGCAGCCATGTTGTGGCACTTCTGCACTCCCTTTGGGATGCCTTTGGCAGATGAAGTAAGCCTGGAACTCAGGGCTTCCTGGTTAAAAAAATCCAAGCCCTAGGCTGAACCCTAACCCTAACCCTAGGCAGATAAATCAGCCTAGGTATAGGGATGGTGCCAAGGAAAAAGCTGTGAAAGCTGCCATGTTGTTGCACTTTTGTACTCCCCTTGGGATGCCTTGAACAGCTGCAGTGTGCCTGGAGCTAAGGGCTTCCTAGTTTCAAAAGTCCTAGCCCTAGGCCTAAGCCTAACAGTAACCCTGGGAAGGTAAATCAGCCTGGTGTTAGGCTTCTTGCCAAGGAAAAAGCCGTGAAAGCAGCCATGTTGTGGCACTTTTGCACTCCCTTTGGGATGCCTTTCACAGCTCCAGTGTGCCTGGAACTCAGGGCTTCCTGATTTTAAAAATCCTAGCCTTAGCCGAACACCAACCCTAAGACGAGAAAGGCAAATCAGCCAGGAATTAGGCATGTCCCCAAGGAAAAAGCTGTGGAGGCAGGCATGTTGTGGTACTTTTGCGCTCTTCTTGGCTAGTCCTTCGCAGCTGCTGTGTTCTTGGAACTCAGGGCTTTCTGGTTAATAGACCCTTACCCTAGGCGTAACTCAAACCTTAACCCTAGGAAGGAAAATCAGCCTATGGTTCGGGATGGTCTCATGGAAATATCAGTGGTGGCAGCCAAGTTGCGTCACTTTTGCGCTCCCCTTGGGATGCCTTTCGCAGCTGCAGTGTGCCTGGAGCCCAGGGCTTCCTGGTTTTAAAAGTCCTAGGCCTAAGCCTAACAGTAACCCTAGGAAGGTAAATCAGCCGCCGGGTATTAGGGTTCTTCCTAAGGGAAAAGCCGTGAAAGAAGCCATGTTGTGGATCTTCTGCACTCCCTTTGGGATGCCTTTGGCAGATGAAGTAAGCCTGGAACTCAGGGCTTCCTGGTTAAAGAAATCACAGCCCTAGGCTGAACCCTAACCCTAACCCTAGGCAGATAAATCAGCCTAGGTATAGGGATGGTGCCAAGGAAAAAGCTGTGAAAGCTGCCATGTTGTTGCACTTTTGTACTCCCCTTGGGATGCCTTGAACAGCTGCAGTGTGCCTGGAGCTAAGGGCTTCCTAGTTTTAAAAATCCTAGCCCTAGGCCTAAGCCTAACAGTAACCCTGGGAAGGTAAATCAGCCAGGTGTTAGGCGTCTTGCCAAGGAAAAAGCTGTGAAAGCAGCCATGTTGTGGCACTTTTGCACTCCCTTTTGGATGCCTTTCACAGCTGCAGTGTGCCTGGAACTCAGGGCTTCCTGATTTTAAAAATCCTAGCCCTAGGCCGAACCCCAGCCCTAAGACGAGAAAGGCAAATCAGCCAGGAATTAGGCATGTCCCCAAGGAAAAAGCTGTGGAGGCAGGCATGTTGTGCTACTTTTGCGCTCTTCTTGGCTAGTCCTTCGCAGCTGCTGTGTTCTTGGAACTCAGGGCTTTCTGGTTAATAGACCCTTACCCTAGGCGTAACTCAAACCTTAACCCTAGGAAGGAAAATCAGCCTATGGTTCGGGATGGTCTCATGGAAATATCAGTGGTGGCAGCCAAGTTGCGTCACTTTTGCGCTCCCCTTGGGATGCCTTTCGCAGCTGCAGTGTGCCTGGAGCCCAGGGCTTCCTGGTTTTAAAAGTCCTAGGCCTAAGCCTAACAGTAACCCTAGGAAGGTAAATCAGCCGGGTATTAGGGTTCTTCCTAATGGAAAAAGCCGTGAAAGCAGCCATGTTGTGGCACTTCTGCACTCCCTTTGGGATGCCTTTGGCAGATGAAGTAAGCCTGGAACTCAGGGCTTCCTGGTTAAAAAAATCCAAGCCCTACGCTGAACCCTAACCCTAACCCTAGGCAGATAAATCAGCCTAGGTATAGGGATGGTGCCAAGGAAAAAGCTGTGAAAGCTGCCATGTTGTTGCACTTTTGTACTCCCCTTGGGATGCCTTGAACAGCTGCAGTGTGCCTGGAGCCCAGGGCTTCCTAGTTTCAAAAGTCCTAGCCCTAGGCCTAAGCCTAACAGTAACCCTGGGAATGTAAATCAGCCAGATGTTAGGCGTCTTGCCAAGGAAAAAGCCGTGAAAGCAGCCATGTTGTGGCACTTTTGCACTCCCTTTTGGATGCCTTTCACAGCTGCAGTGTGCCTGGAACTCAGGGCTTCCTGATTTAAAAAATCCTAGCCCTAGGCCGAACCCCAACCCTAAGACGAGAAAGGCAAATCAGCCAGGAATTAGGCATGTCCCCAAGGAAAAAGCTGTGGAGGCAGGCATGTTGTGGTACTTTTGCGCTCTTCTTGGCTAGTCCTTCGCAGCTGCTGTGTTCTTGGAACTCAGGGCTTTCTGGTTAATAGAACCCTTACCCTAGGCGTAACTCAAACCTTAACCCTAGGAAGGAAAATCAGCCTATGGTTCGGGATGGTCTCATGGAAATATCAGTGGTGGCAGCCAAGTTGCGTCACTTTTGCGCTCCCCTTGGGATGCCTTTCGCAGCTGCAGTGTGCCTGGAGCCCAGGGCTTCCTGGTTTTAAAAGTCCTAGGCCTAAGCCTAACAGTAACCCTAGGAAGGTAAATCAGCCGGGTATTAGGGTTCTTCCTAATGGAAAAGCCGTGAAAGCAGCCATGTTGTGGCACTTCTGCACTCCCTTTGGGATGCCTTTGGCAGATGAAGTAAGCCTGGAACTCAGGGCTTCCTGGTTAAAAAAATCCAAGCCCTAGGCTGAACCCTAACCCTAACCCTAGGCAGATAAATCAGCCTAGGTATAGGGATGGTGCCAAGGAAAAAGCTGTGAAAGCTGCCATGTTGTTGCACTTTTGTACTCCCCTTGGGATGCCTTGAACAGCTGCAGTGTGCCTGGAGCCCAGGGCTTCCTAGTTTCAAAAGTCTCCTAGCCCTAGGCCTAAGCCTAACAGTAACCCTGGGAAGGTAAATCAGCCAGATGTTAGGCGTCTTGCCAAGGAAAAAGCCGTGAAAGCAGCCATGTTGTGGCACTTTTGCACTCCCTTTTGGATGCCTTTCACAGCTGCAGTGTGCCTGGAACTCAGGGCTTCTGCTTTTAAAAATCCTAGCCCTAGGCCGAACCCCAACCCTAAGACGAGAAAGGCAAATCAGCCAGGAATTAGGCATGTCCCCAAGGAAAAAGCTGTGGAGGCAGGCATGTTGTGCTACTTTTGCGCTCTTCTTGGCTAGTCCTTCGCAGCTGCTGTGTTCTTGGAACTCAGGGCTTTCTGGTTAATAGACCCTTACCCTAGGCGTAACTCAAACCTTAACCCTAGGAAGGAAAATCAGCCTATGGTTCGGATGGTCTCATGGAAATATCAGTGGTGGCAGGCATGTTGCGTCACTTTTGCGCTCCCCTTGGGATGCCTTTCGCAGCTGCAGTGTGCCTGGAGCCCAGGGCTTCCTGGTTTTTAAAAGTCCTAGGCCTAAGCCTAACAGTAACCCTAGGAAGGTAAATCAGCGGGTATTAGGGTTCTTCCTAAGGGAAAAGCCGTGAAAGCAGCCATGTTTGTGGCACTTCTGCACTCCCTTTGGGATGCCTTTGGCAGATGAAGTAAGCCTGGAACTCAGGGCTTCCTGGTTAAAGAAATCCAAGCCCTAGGCTGAACCCTAACCCTAACCCTAGGCAGATAACTCAACCTAGGTATAGGGATGGTGCCAAGGAAAAAGCTGTGAAAGCTGCCATGTTGTTGCACTTTTGTACTCCCCTTGGGATGCCTTGAACAGCTGCAGTGTGCCTGGAGCCAAGGGGCTTCCTAGTTTTAAAAATCCTAGCCCTAGGCCTAAGCCTAACAGTAACCCTGGGAAGGTAAATCAGCCTGGTGTTAGGCGTCTTGCCAAGGAAAAAGCCGTGAAAGCAGCATGTTGTGGCACTTTTGCACTCCCTTTTGGATGCCTTTCACAGCTCCAGTGTGCCTGGAACTCAGGGCTTCCTGCTTTTAAAAATCCTAGCCCTAGGCCGAACCCCAACCCTAAGACGAGAAAGGCAAATCAGCCAGGAATTAGGCATGTCCCCAAGGAAAAAGCTGTGGAGGCAGGCATGTTGTGCTACTTTTGCGCTCTTCTTGGTTAGTCCTTCGCAGCTGCTGTGTTCTTGGAACTCAGGGCTTTCTGGTTAATAGACCCTTACCCTAGGCGTAACTCAAACCTTAACCCTAGGAAGGAAAATCAGCCTATGGTTCGGGATGGTCTCATGGAAATATCAGTGGTGGCAGCCAAGTTGCGTCACTTTTGCGCTCCCCTTGGGATGCCTTTCGCAGCTGCAGTGTGCCTGGAGCCCAGGGCTTCCTGGTTTTAAAAGTCCTAGGCCTAAGCCTAACAGTAACCCTAGGAAGGTAAATCAGCGGGTATTAGGGTTCTTCCTAAGGAAAAGCCGTGAAAGCAGCCATGTTGTGGCACTTCTGCACTCCCTTTGGGATGCCTTTGGCAGATGAAGTAAGCCTGGAACTCAGGGCTTCCTGGTTAAAGAAATCCAAGCCCTAGGCTGAAGCCTAACCCTAACCCTAGGCAGATAAATCAGCCTAGGTATAGGGATGGTGCCAAGGAAAAAGCTGTGAAAGCTGCCATGTTGTTGCACTTTTGTACTCCCTTGGGGATGCCTTGAACAGCTGCAGTGTGCCTGAGCCCAGGGCTTCCTAGTTTTAAAAATCCTAGCCCTAGGCCTAAGCCTAACAGTAACCCTGGGAAGGTAAATCAGCCTGGTGTTAGGCGTCTTGCCAAGGAAAAAGCCGTGAAAGCAGCCATGTTGTGGCACTTTTGCACTCCCTTTTGGATGCCTTCCACAGCTGCAGTGTGCCTGGAACTCAGGGCTTCCAGCTTTTAAAAATCCTAGCCCTAGGCCGAACCCCAACCCTAAGACGAGAAAGGCAAATCAGCCAGGAATTAGGCATGTCCCCAAGGAAAAAGCTGTGGAGGCAGGCATGTTGTGGTACTTTTGCGCTCTTCTTGGCTAGTCCTTTGCAGCTGCTGTGTTCTTGGAACTCAGGGCTTTCTGGTTAATAGACCCTTACCTAGGCGTAACTCAAACCTTAACCCTAGGAAGGAAAATCAGCCTATGGTTCGGGATGGTCTCATGGAAATATCAGTGGTGGCAGCCAAGTTGCGTCACTTTTGCGCTCCCCTTGGGATGCCTTTCGCAGCTGCAGTGTGCCTGGAGCCCAGGGCTTCCTGGTTTTAAAAGTCCTAGGCCTAAGCCTAACAGTAACCCTAGGAAGGTAAATCAGCCGGGTATTAGGGTTCTTCCTAAGGGAAAAGCCGTGAAAGCAGCCATGTTGTGGCACTTCTGCACTCCCTTTGGGATGCCTTTGGCAGATGAAGTAAGCCTGGAACTCAGGGCTTCCTGGTTAAAGAAATCACAGCCCTAGGCTGAAGCCTAACCCTAACCCTAGGCAGATAAATCAGCCTAGGTATAGGGATGGTGCCAAGGAAAAAGCTGTGAAAGCTGCCATGTTGTTGCACTTTTGTACTCCCCTTGGGATGCCTTGAACAGCTGCAGTGTGCCTGGAGCTAAGGGCTTCCTTGTTTTAAAAATCCTAGCCCTAGGCCTAAGCCTAACAGTAACCCTGGGAAGGTAAATCAGCCTGGTGTTAGGCGTCTTGCCAAGGAAAAAGCCGTGAAAGCAGCCATGTTGTGGCACTTTTGCACTCCCTTTTGGATGCCTTTCACAGCTGCAGTGTGCCTGGAACTCAGGGGCTTCCTGCTTTTAAAAATCCTAGCCCTAGGCCGAACCCCAACCCTAAGACGAGAAAGGCAAATCAGCCAGGAATTAGGCATGTCCCCAAGGAAAAAGCTGTGGAGGCAGGCATGTTGTGCTACTTTTGCGCTCTTCTTGGCTAGTCCTTCGCAGCTGCTGTGTTCTTGGAACTCAGGGCTTTCTGGTTAATAGACCCTTACCCTAGGCGTAACTCAAACCTTAACCCTAGGAAGGAAAATCAGCCTATGGTTCGGGATGGTCTCATGGAAATATCAGTGGTGGCAGCCAAGTTGCGTCACTTTTGCGCTCCCCTTGGGATGCCTTTCGCAGCTGCAGTGTGCCTGGAGCCCAGGGCTTCCTGGTTTTAAAAGTCCTAGGCCTAAGCCTAACAGTAACCCTAGGAAGGTAAATCAGCCGGGTATTAGGGTTCTTCCTAAGGAAAAGCCGTGAAAGCAGCCATGTTGTGGCACTTCTGCACTCCCTTTGGGATGCCTTTGGCAGATGAAGTAAGCCTGGAACTCAGGGCTTCCTGGTTAAAGAAATCCAAGCCCTAGGCTGAACCCTAACCCTAACCCTAGGCAGATAAATCAGCCTAGGTATAGGGATGGTGCCAAGGAAAAAGCTGTGAAAGCTGCCATGTTGTTGCACTTTTGTACTCCCCTTGGGATGCCTGAACAGCTGCAGTGTGCCTGGAGCTAAGGGCCTCCTAGTTTCAAAAGTCCTAGCCCTAGGCCTAAGCCTAACAGTAACCCTGGGAAGGTAAATCAGCCTGGTGTTAGGCTTCTTGCCAAGGAAAAAGCCGTGAAAGCAGCCATGTTGTGGCACTTTTGCACTCCCTTTTGGATGCCTTTCACAGCTCCAGTGTGCCTGGAACTCAGGGCTTCCTGCTTTTAAAAATCCTAGCCCTAGGCCGAACCCCAACCCTAAGACGAGAAAGGCAAATCAGCCAGGAATTAGGCATGTCCCCAAGGAAAAAGCTGTGGAGGCAGGCATGTTGTGGTACTTTTGCGCTCTTCTTGGCTAGTCCTTCGCAGCTGCTGTGTTCTTGGAACTCAGGGCTTTCTGGTTAATAGACCCTTACCCTAGGCGTAACTCAAACCTTAACCCTAGGAAGGAAAATCAGCCTATGGTTCGGGATGGTCTCATGGAAATATCAGTGGTGGCAGCCAAGTTGCGTCACTTTTGCGCTCCCCTTGGGATGCCTTTCGCAGCTGCAGTGTGCCTGGAGCCCAGGGCTTCCTGGTTTTAAAAGTCCTAGCCTAAGCCTAACAGTAACCCTAGGAAGGTAAATCAGCCGGGTATTAGGGTTCTTCCTAAGGGAAAAGCCGTGAAAGAAGCCATGTTGTGGCACTTCTGCACTCCCTTTGGGATGCCTTTGGCAGATGAAGTAAGCCTGGAACTCAGGGCTTCCTGGTTAAAGAAATCACAGCCCTAGGCTGAACCCTAACCCTAACCCTAGGCAGATAAATCAGCCTAGGTATAGGGATGGTGCCAAGGAAAAAGCTGTGAAAGCTGCCATGTTGTTGCACTTTTGTACTCCCCTTGGGATGCCTTGAACAGCTGCAGTGTGCCTGGAGCTAAGGGCTTCCTAGTTTTAAAAATCCTAGCCCTAGGCCTAAGCCTAACAGTAACCCTGGGAAGGTAAATCAGCCAGGTGTTAGGCGTCTTGCCAAGGAAAAAGCTGTGAAAGCAGCCATGTTGTGGCACTTTTGCACTCCCTTTTGGATGCCTTTCACAGCTCCAGTGTGCCTGGAACTCAGGGCTTCCTGCTTTTAAAATCCTAGCCCTAGGCCGAACCCCAACCCTAAGACGAGAAAGGCAAATCAGCCAGGAATTAGGCATGTCCCCAAGGAAAAAGCTGTGGAGGCAGGCATGTTGTGGTACTTTTGCGCTCTTCTTGGCTAGTCCTTCGCAGCTGCTGTGTTCTTGGAACTCAGGGCTTTCTGGTTAATAGACCCTTACCCTAGGCGTAACTCAAACCTTAACCCTAGGAAGGAAAATCAGCCTATGGTTCGGGATGGTCTCATGGAAATATCAGTGGTGGCAGCCAAGTTGCGTCACTTTTGCGCTCCCCTTGGGATGCCTTTTGCAGCTGCAGTGTGCCTGGAGCCCAGGGCTTCTGGTTTTAAAAGTCCTAGGCCTAAGCCTAACAGTAACCCTAGGAAGGTAAATCAGCCGGGTATTAGGGTTCTTCCTAAGGGAAAAGCCGTGAAAGCAGCCATGTTGTGGCACTTCTGCACTCCCTTTGGGATGCCTTTGGCAGATGAAGTAAGCCTGGAACTCAGGGCTTCCTGGTTAAAGAAATCCAAGCCCTAGCTGAACCCTAACCCTAACCCTAGGCAGATAAATCAGCCTAGGTATAGGGATGGTGCCAAGGAAAAAGCTGTGAAAGCTGCCATGTTGTTGCACTTTTGTACTCCCCTTGGGATGCCGTGAACAGCTGCAGTGTGCCTGGAGCTAAGGGCCTCCTAGTTTCAAAAGTCATAGCCCTAGGCCTAAGCCTAACAGTAACCCTGGGAAGGTAAATCAGCCTGGTGTTAGGGCTTCTTGCCAAGGAAAAAGCCGTGAAAGCAGCCATGTTGTGGCACTTTTGCACTCCCTTTTGGATGCCTTTCACAGCTCCAGTGTGCCTGGAACTCAGGGCTTCCTGATTTAAAAATCCTAGCCCTGGGCCGAACCCCAACCCTAAGACGAGAAAGGCAAATCAGCCAGGAATTAGGCATGTCCCCAAGGAAAAAGCTGTGGAGGCAGGCATGTTGTGGTACTTTTGCGCTCTTCTTGGCTAGTCCTTCGCAGCTGCTGTGTTCTTGGAACTCAGGGCTTTCTGGTTAATAGACCCTTACCCTAGGCGTAACTCAAACTTAACCCTAGGAAGGAAAATCAGCCTATGGTTCGGGATGGTCTCATGGAAATATCAGTGGTGGCAGCCAAGTTGCGTCACTTTTGCGCTCCCCTTGGGATGCCTTTCGCAGCTGCAGTGTGCCTGGAGCCCAGGGCTTCCTGGTTTTAAAAGTCCTAGGCCTAAGCCTAACAGTAACCCTAGGAGGTAAATCAGCCGGGTATTAGGGGTTCTTCCTAAGGGAAAAGCCGTGAAAGCAGCCATGTTGTGGCACTTCTGCACTCCCTTTGGGATGCCTTTGGCAGATGAAGTAAGCCTGGAACTCAGGGCTTCCTGGTTAAAGAAATCCAAGCCCTAGGCTGAACCCTAACCCTAACCCTAGGCAGATAAATCAGCCTAGGTATAGGGATGGTGCCAAGGAAAAAGCTGTGAAAGCTGCCATGTTGTTGCACTTTTGTACTCCCCTTGGATGCCTTGAACAGCTGCAGTGTGCCTGGAGCCCAGGGCTTCCTAGTTTTAAAAATCCTAGCCCTAGGCCTAAGCCTAACAGTAACCCTGGGAAGGTAAATCAGCCTGGTGTTAGGCTTCTTGCCAAGGAAAAAGCCGTGAAAGCAGCCATGTTGTGGCACTTTTGCACTCCCTTTTGGATGCCTTTCACAGCTCCAGTGTGCCTGGAACTCAGGGCTTCCTGCTTTTAAAAATCCTAGCCCTAGGCCGAACCCCAACCCTAAGACGAGAAAGGCAAATCAGCCAGGAATTAGGCATGTCCCCAAGGAAAAAGCTGTGGAGGCAGGCATGTTGTGCTACTTTTGCGCTCTTCTTGGCTAGTCCTTCGCAGCTGCTGTGTTCTTGGAACTCAGGGCTTTCTGGTTAATAGACCCTTACCCTAGGCGTAACTCAAACCTTAACCCTAGGAAGGAAAATCAGCCTATGGTTCGGGATGGTCTCATGGAAATATCAGTGGTGGCAGCCAAGTTGCGTCACTTTTGCGCTCCCCTTGGGATGCCTTTCGCAGCTGCAGTGTGCCTGGAGCCCGGGGCTTCCTGGTTTTAAAAGTCCTAGGCCTAAGCCTAACAGTAAGCCTAGGAAGGTAAATCAGCCGGGTATTAGGGTTCTTCCTAAGGGAAAAGCCGTGAAAGCAGCCATGTTGTGGCACTTCTGCACTCCCTTTGGGATGCCTTTGGCAGATGAAGTAAGCCTGGAACTCAGGGCTTCCTGGTTAAAGAAATCCAAGCCCTAGGCTGAACCCTAACCCTAACCCTAGGCAGATAAATCAATCTAGGTATAGGGATGGTGCCAAGGAAAAAGCTGTGAAAGCTGCCATGTTGTTGCACTTTTGTACTCCCCCTTGGGATGCCTTGAACAGCTGCAGTGTGCCTGGAGCCAAGGCTTCCTAGTTTTAAAAATCCTAGCCCTAGGCCTAAGCCTAACAGTAACCCTGGGAAGGTAAATCAGCCTGGTGTTAGGGCGTCTTGCCAAGGAAAAAGCCGTGAAAGCAGCCATGTTGTGGCACTTTTGCACTCCCTTTTGGATGCCTTTCACAGCTCCAGTGTGCTGGAACTCAGGGCTTCCTGCTTTTAAAAATCCTAGCCCTAGGCCGAACCCCAACCCTAAGACGAGAAAGGCAAATCAGCCAGGAATTAGGCATGTCCCCAAGGAAAAAGCTGTGGAGGCAGGCATGTTGTGCTACTTTTGCGCTCTTCTTGGTTAGTCCTTCGCAGCTGCTGTGTTCTTGGAACTCAGGGCTTTCTGGTTAATAGACCCTTACCCTAGGCGTAACTCAAACCTTAACCCTAGGAAGGAAAATCAGCCTATGGTTCGGGATGGTCTCATGGAAATATCAGTGGTGGCAGCCAAGTTGCGTCACTTTTGCGCTCCCCTTGGGATGCCTTTCGCAGCTGCAGTGTGCCTGGAGCCCAGGGCTTCCTGGTTTTAAAAGTCCTAGGCCTAAGCCTAACAGTAACCCTAGGAAGGTAAATCAGCCGGGTATTAGGGTTCTTCCTAATGGAAAAGCCGTGAAAGCAGCCATGTTGTGGCACTTCTGCACTCCCTTTGGGATGCCTTTGGCAGATGAAGTAAGCCTGGAACTCAGGGCTTCCTGGTTAAAGAAATCCAAGCCCTAGGCTGAACCCTAACCCTAACCCTAGGCAGATAAATCAGCCTAGGTATAGGGATGGTGCCAAGGAAAAAGCTGAGAAAGCTGCCATGTTGTTGCACTTTTGTACTCCCCTTGGGATGCCTTGAACAGCTGCAGTGTGCCTGGAGCCCAGGGCTTCCTAGTTTTAAAAATCCTAGCCCTAGGCCTAAGCCTAACAGTAACCCTGGGAAGGTAAATCAGCCTGGTGTTAGGCGTCTTGCCAAGGAAAAAGCCGTGAAAGCAGCCATGTTGTGGCACTTTTGCACTCCCTTTTGGATGCCTTCCACAGCTGCAGTGTGCCTGGAACTCAGGGCTTCCAGCTTTTAAAAATCCTAGCCCTAGGCCGAACCCCAACCCTAAGACGAGAAAGGCAAATCAGCCAGGAATTAGGCATGTCCCCAAGGAAAAAGCTGTGGAGGCAGGCATGTTGTGGTACTTTTGCGCTCTTCTTGGCTAGTCCTTTGCAGCTGCTGTGTTCTTGGAACTCAGGGCTTTCTGGTTAATAGACCCTTACCCTAGGCGTAACTCAAACCTTAACCCTAGGAAGGAAAATCAGCCTATGGTTCGGGATGGTCTCATGGAAATATCAGTGGTGGCAGCCAAGTTGCGTCACTTTTGCGCTCCCCTTGGGATGCCTTTCGCAGCTGCAGTGTGCCTGGAGCCCGGGGCTTCCTGGTTTTAAAAGTCCTAGGCCTAAGCCTAACAGTAAGCCTAGGAAGGTAAATCAGCCGGGTATTAGGGTTCTTCCTAAGGGAAAAGCCGTGAAAGCAGCCATGTTGTGGCACTTCTGCACTCCCTTTGGGATGCCTTTGGCAGATGAAGTAAGCCTGGAACTCAGGGCTTCCTGGTTAAAGAAATCCAAGCCCTAGGCTGAACCCTAACCCTAACCCTAGGCAGATAAATCAACCTAGGTATAGGGATGGTGCCAAGGAAAAAGCTGTGAAAGCTGCCATGTTGTTGCACTTTTGTACTCCCCTTGGGATGCCTTGAACAGCTGCAGTGTGCCTGGAGCCAAGGGCTTCCTAGTTTTAAAAATCCTAGCCCTAGGCCTAAGCCTAACAGTAACCCTGGGAAGGTAAATCAGCCTGGTGTTAGGCGTCTTGCCAAGGAAAAAGCCGTGAAAGCAGCCATGTTGTGGCACTTTTGCACTCCCTTTTGGATGCCTTTCACAGCTCCAGTGTGCCTGGAACTCAGGGCTTCCTGCTTTTAAAAATCCTAGCCCTAGGCCGAACCCCAACCCTAAGACGAGAAAGGCAAATCAGCCAGGAATTAGGCATGTCCCCAAGGAAAAAGCTGTGGAGGCAGGCATGTTGTGCTACTTTTGCGCTCTTCTTGGTTAGTCCTTCGCAGCTGCTGTGTTCTTGGAACTCAGGGCTTTCTGGTTAATAGACCCTTACCCTAGGCGTAACTCAAACCTTAACCCTAGGAAGGAAAATCAGCCTATGGTTCGGGATGGTCTCTAGGAAATATCAGTGGTGGCAGCCAAGTTGCGTCACTTTTGCGCTCCCCTTGGGATGCCTTTCGCAGCTGCAGTGTGCCTGGAGCCCAGGGCTTCCTGGTTTTAAAAGTCCTAGGCCTAAGCCTAACAGTAACCCTAGGAAGGTAAATCAGCCGGGTATTAGGGTTCTTCCTAAGGGAAAAGCCGTGAAAGCAGCCATGTTGTGGCACTTCTGCACTCCCTTTGGGATGCCTTTGGCAGATGAAGTAAGCCTGGAACTCAGGGCTTCCTGGTTAAAGAAATCCAAGCCCTAGGCTGAACCCTAACCCTAACCCTAGGCAGATAAATCAGCCTAGGTATAGGGATGGTGCCAAGGAAAAAGCTGAGAAAGCTGCCATGTTGTTGCACTTTTGTACTCCCCTTGGGATGCCTTGAACAGCTGCAGTGTGCCTGGAGCCCAGGGCTTCCTAGTTTTAAAAATCCTAGCCCTAGGCCTAAGCCTAACAGTAACCCTGGGAAGGTAAATCAGCCTGGTGTTAGGCGTCTTGCCAAGGAAAAAGCCGTGAAAGCAGCCATGTTGTGGCACTTTTGCACTCCCTTTTGGATGCCTTCCACAGCTGCAGTGTGCCTGGAACTCAGGGCTTCCAGCTTTTAAAAATCCTAGCCCTAGGCCGAACCCCAACCCTAAGACGAGAAAGGCAAATCAGCCAGGAATTAGGCATGTCCCCAAGGAAAAAGCTGTGGAGGCAGGCATGTTGTGGTACTTTTGCGCTCTTCTTGGCTAGTCCTTTGAAGCTGCTGTGTTCTTGGAACTCAGGGCTTTCTGGTTAATAGACCCTTACCCTAGGCGTAACTCAAACCTTAACCCTAGGAAGGAAAATCAGCCTATGGTTCGGGATGGTCTCATGGAAATATCAGTGGTGGCAGCCAAGTTGCGTCACTTTTGCGCTCCCCTTGGGATGCCTTTCGCAGCTGCAGTGTGCCTGGAGCCCAGGGCTTCCTGGTTTTAAAAGTCCTAGGCCTAAGCCTAACAGTAACCCTAGGAAGGTAAATCAGCCGGGTATTAGGGTTCTTCCTAAGGGAAAAGCCGTGAAAGCAGCCATGTTGTGGCACTTCTGCACTCCCTTTGGGATGCCTTTGGCAGATGAAGTAAGCCTGGAACTCAGGGCTTCCTGGTTAAAAAAATCCAAGCCCTACGCTGAACCCTAACCCTAACCCTAGGCAGATAAATCAGCCTAGGTATAGGGATGGTGTCAAGGAAAAAGCTGTGAAAGCTGCCATGTTGTTGCACTTTTGTACTCCCCTTGGGATGCCTTGAACAGCTGCAGTGTGCCTGGAGCTAAGGGCTTCCTAGTTTTAAAAATCCTAGCCCTAGGCCTAAGCCTAACAGTAACCCTGGGAAGGTAAATCAGCCTGGTGTTAGGCGTCTTGCCACGGAGAAAGCCGTGAAAGCAGCCATGTTGTGGCACTTTTGCACTCCCTTTTGGATGCCTTTCACAGCTCCAGTGTGCCTGGAACTCAGGGCTTCCAGCTTTTAAAAATCCTAGCCCTAGGCCGAACCCCAACCCTAAGACGAGAAAGGCAAATCAGCCAGGAATTAGGCATGTCCACAAGGAAAAAGCTGTGGAGGCAGGCATGTTGTGGTACTTTTGCGCTCTTCTTGGCTAGTCCTTCGCAGCTGCTGTGTTCTTGGAACTCAGGGCTTTCTGGTTAATAGACCCTTACCCTAGGCGTAACTCAAACCTTAAGCCTAGGAAGGAAAATCAGCCTATGGTTCGGGATGGTCTCATGGAAATATCAGTGGTGGCAGCCAAGTTGCGTCACTTTTGCGCTCCCCTTGGGATGCCTTTCGCAGCTGCAGTGTGCCTGGAGCCCAGGGCTTCCTGGTTTTAAAAGTCCTAGGCCTAAGCCTAACAGTAACCCTAGGAAGGTAAATCAGCCGGGTATTAGGGTTCTTCCTAAGGGAAAAGCCGTGAAAGCAGCCATGTTGTGGCACTTCTGCACTCCCTTTGGGATGCCTTTGGCAGATGAAGTAAGCCTGGAACTCAGGGCTTCCTGGTTAAAGAAATCACAGCCCTAGGCTGAACCCTAACCCTAACCCTAGGCAGATAAATCAGCCTAGGTATAGGGATGGTGTCAAGGAAAAAGCTGTGAAAGCTGCCATGTTGTTGCACTTTTGTACTCCCCTTGGGATGCCTTGAACAGCTGCAGTGTGCCTGGAGCTAAGGGCTTCCTAGTTTTAAAAATCCTAGCCCTAGGCCTAAGCCTAACAGTAACCCTGGGAAGGTAAATCAGCCTGGTGTTAGGCGTCTTGCCAAGGAAAAAGCCGTGAAAGCAGCCATGTTGTGGCACTTTTGCACTCCCTTTTGGATGCCTTTCACAGCTCCAGTGTGCCTGGAACTCAGGGCTTCCTGATTTTAAAAATCCTAGCCCTAGGCCGAACCCAAACCCTAAGACGAGAAAGGCAAATCAGCCAGGAATTAGGCATGTCCACAAGGAAAAAGCTGTGGAGGCAGGCATGTTGTGGTACTTTTGCGCTCTTCTTGGCTAGTCCTTCGCAGCTGCTGTGTTCTTGGAACTCAGGGCTTTCTGGTTAATAGAGCCCTTACCCTAGGCGTAACTCAAACCTTAACCCTAGGAAGGAAAATCAGCCTATGGTTCGGGATGGTCTCATGGAAATATCAGTGGTGGCAGCCAAGTTGCGTCACTTTTGCGCTCCCCTTGGGATGCCTTTCGCAGCTGCAGTGTGCCTGGAGCCCAGGGCTTCCTGGTTTTAAAAGTCCTAGGCCTAAGCCTAACAGTAACCCTAGGAAGGTAAATCAGCCGGGTATTAGGGTTCTTCCTAAGGGAAAAGCCGTGAAAGCAGCCATGTTGTGGCACTTCTGCACTCCCTTTGGGATGCCTTTGGCAGATGAAGTAAGCCTGGAACTCAGGGCTTCCTGGTTAAAGAATTCCGAGCCCTAGGCTGAACCCTAACCCTAACCCTAGGCAGATAAATCAGCCTAGGTATAGGGATGGTGCCAAGGAAAAAGCTGTGAAAGCTGCCATGTTGTTGCACTTTTGTACTCCCCTTGGGATGCCTTGAACAGCTGCAGTGTGCCTGGAGCCCAGGGCTTCCTAGTTTTAAAAATCCTAGCCCTAGGCCTAAGCCTAACAGTAACCCTGGGAAGGTAAATCAGCCTGGTGTTAGGCGTCTTGCCAAGGAAAAAGCCGTGAAACAGCCATGTTGTGGCATTTTTGCACTCCCTTTTGGATGACTTTCACAGCTCCAGTGTGCCTGGAACTCAGGGCTTCCTGATTTTAAAAATCCTAGCCCTAGGCCGAACCCCAACCCTAAGACGAGAAAGGCAAATCAGCCAGGAATTAGGCATGTCCACAAGGAAAAAGCTGTGGAGGCAGGCATGTTGTGGTACTTTTGCGCTCTTCTTGGCTAGTCCTTCGCAGCTGCTGTGTTCTTGGAACTCAGGGCTTTCTGGTTAATAGACCCTTACCCTAGGCGTAACTCAAACCTTAACCCTAGGAAGGAAAATCAGCCTATGGTTCAGGATGGTCTCATGGAAATATCAGTGGTGGCAGCCAAGTTGCATCACTTTTGCGCTCCCCCTGGGATGCCTTTCGCAGCTGCAGTGTGCCTGGAGCCCAGGGCTTCCTGGTTTTAAAAGTCCTAGGCCTAAGCCTAACAGTAACCCTAGGAAGGTAAATCAGCCGCCGGGTATTAGGGTTCTTCCTAAGGGAAAAGCCGTGAAAGCAGCCATGTTGTGGCACTTCTGCACTCCCTTTGGGATGCCTTTGGCAGATGAAGTAAGCCTGGAACTCAGGGCTTCCTGGTTAAAAAAATCCAAGCCCTACGCTGAACCCTAACCCTAACCCTAGGCAGATAAATCAGCCTAGGTATAGGGATGGTGTCAAGGAAAAAGCTGTGAAAGCTGCCATGTTGTTGCACTTTTGTACTCCCCTTGGGATGCCTTGAACAGCTGCAGTGTGCCTGGAGCTAAGGGCTTCCTAGTTTTAAAAATCC